>NW_008359780.1:219669-220560 GCF_000622305.1 Nannospalax galili | reverse complement strand
CCTTGTCCCTTCTGACTAGGCTTGGTTTGAAGTATATTTTGTCAGACATTAGAATAGTTACATCTGCTTGTTTATTAGTTCCATTTACTTGGAACTAACCTTTTTCATCCTTTTATCCTAAGGGGCTGTCAGTTGTTGATGGTGAGGTATATTTGTTGGAGGTAGCAAAAAGACAGATCCTGTTTTCTAATCCAGTATATTTGTCTGTATGTATCTATTAGAGAATTGAGGTTATTAATATTCAGAGTTATTAATCAAAGATTTGTATTGATTCCTGTCATCTTTTATTTTTTAGTGTTTTCTCAGATTTCATTATCTATTCTAGTACAGTTTATTTTTCCCTGTGACCTCTTGAGTACTTTTATCCTTCTGATCAGATTGAAGGATATCTTCTACTATTCTCTGTAGAGCTGGCTTAATAGTCATAAGTTCCTTTGTTTTCATCATGGAATTTTTTTTTATTCCTCTGTAAATTTTAGTAGATAGTTTTGCTGGGTATAATACTCTGGGTTGATGGAACTGGAGTGATAGCTCAGTGGTTAAGAGCACTGGCTGCTCTTGCAGAGGACCCAGGTTTTAGTGCCAGCACCCACATGGCCAGGGCAGCTAACAACCATCTGTAACTCCAGTTCCAGAGAATCTGACACCCTCTTCTGGCCTCCACAGGCATTGCATGACACAGGTACACTTACATACATGCAGGCAATACACTCATACACATAAAACAATAAAAAAAAATTGGTCTGGGTTAACAGTTGTGATCTTTCAAGAGTCAGAGCACACCTTTTCAGGTCCGTCTAACTTAAAGTTTTCTGTCAAAACTAAGTTGCTATTCTAATGGATCTTCCTTTTTTATGTCAAAGCAAAAGTTTTATTTATAGTAGCAATTCC
>NW_008359780.1:165377-219608 GCF_000622305.1 Nannospalax galili | reverse complement strand
TAAAAGCAGATATTTTAACATATATTATGGAACAAGCACTACACTGAATTATTTACATGTATTAATTCATTATACAATCACTCTGAAAGAGAATAGCAAGGAAGATCTAGGACTTGTAGTCTTATCTACAATTCTGTAAAGATTCTGTTGGAAAAGAGAAGTTGGTCCTAAAATAGTGGTTCACGTATCTTGAGAATACTTCTTTTCTGATAAGATCCTCTGTTTCTTTTTTTTTCATGTACTCTTTCTTCTTTTATTATTTTTTATGCAGATTTTGGCTACTCTAACATTCCCCCCTCAGAAGAGGTAACCCTAAAATCTTTCAAGAATTAGATAAAAGCTCCCAAATACTTTTGACATTTTTGGCCTTTGAAGTGGGGTATGTTGCTAAGAGACCCAAGGATGTTGTGTTTTACCCAATAAACTGGCTACTTTTCTTTGGGGTCTTTTTTCCCTATGCCAGTTCCTACCTCCTATTCTTATCACACCATTCTCTGAAGAGGTTACCCAACTTGCAGATAGGGAATCAGGACGCAGACTGCTCTGGGTTCTTCCATGCTGAACAGGGACGCAGGGTAAGGCAACTGGAGCACCTCTTCAGTGGGTCTATCTAAAAGACTCCCAACTTGCATAACTCTTATCTGTAGGGGGAAAAGAAAGTCCTTGAATCGTGAATAGGAGATGTGAAGAAGTAAAGGCAAGAGTAATTAGCATTACAGATTCCAGACAGGGAAGTAGAAAAAAGTCAGAACAGGGCAAATTTCAAATGTTCATATGAGAGTCCATTGGAATTTCTTGATGAGAGCTTCCAAAAGCATCCCTCTATTGGGTTCCTCCTCATTTTTCATTTGTCTGCCAAGGCTGGACTCAAGAGTGATGGATTCAGGATTTGCTTTCAGGCATTTCAATAGCTGTTGGAGTGGTTAGAATCAGTGTCAGTTCCCACTCAAAGGCTTCTAGATGGGGGAAAAACAAATTTGACCATCACTTTAGAACAATAGCTGGTTGTCTCCCTTAGCTACAGGTGGGCACTACAGTACTGCAGACCAAGATTTGAAGTCTTACATCTGAGCAGCACTTTCTGATTAGGAACAAAATCATCAAGAGAAATAATTATCTAAATAACTTTTTATGTGGACTTAAGCCTAATGTCTGGGAAGTGTAATCCCTTGTATTTTTAAAGAAATACACTGATGACTTTTCTCTTTGGTTATACTTTTCTTTTGGGTGTTTAAGACCATTCAGTTGGCCCAAATAAATCAATTTACTTTTACACTTAAGGGCCTTTGAGGATCTGTTCCTCAGGGGTCACACAGGCTTGGGAGGAGCACCTGACTCCTTTCCTTTACCAGGTCCAGGTACGTGAAGAAATGTCAAAGGTCCTGCTCGACCATGTCTGGCTTCACTTGGAAGCATGAATGAGATGTTTCTTCTGAGTTGACCCTCCTCTTTGTAGACTAGACACTGGTTCAAGTCCATTTGGTGGGGTGTCTGTGGCCTCCCTGAACAAGAGGACAGGTGACTCACCACAGTTACAGGACATTTGAGAGATGTTCCATAGTCCCCTGGAACTTAGTCAACTATGGAGGGCAAGGGGCAAAAACTGTCCTTTAAGTCCCTCTGACCACATTATATAGGCCTCAAACTATGGCTGTTAAACATCCAATAAGGTTAGTTCCATCAGTCTGGTACTTTTAATAACCATGTGCTATATAGATAAGGCTTGGGTGAAAAACCAAATATTCTCAGATAAACCTTGACTAGATAAATATTTTGTTCCTTAAACTGGTTGACTAAACTATGCCCTTAGAAATTTCAAGATTATTGTGTATATTATTTTGTCTCATCCTTTATAAATCATAACAAACCTACACAGACCTTCATCACTTGCTTAGGATTTCTCATTTTGGAAAATATCTCCATTCCCATATCTTTTTAACACCTTTACATTCTCATTTTCTTTCTTTTTTTAAAATAATTATGAGACATAATAGCATTCACACATAAATTTTCCATCTATTGTTAGAATTATTTTCCTGGGGATACTAAGCAATGCTTATTCCCTCTTAAGGTTCTAGTGTCAAACCAATGTTTGATTAAAGTTTCACTGGGGAACCAATGAATTTACTGAGCTTACTTACCGACATTACTGAGGAGTTGCTGAGGTATATGTATGACCTGAGGGTGTGCATACTGGAAAGCCTTTACCCAGCCAGGGTCAAGCCTTCTCTTCCTAGCCTTCCCCAGATTTACTTTAGCCCTCCCCAAATGCAGGAGACCATGTGTGATTAGGACCAAATTATATACAATCATCTGGGCAGAGTGGCTGGATATGCTGGTGAGGGTCCAATGACCCTGACTGGCCCTCCTTTAATGAATGAGCACAACCGTCAACAAGCCCAATTGTGACCATATTTAGTGATCAGGTAGAGCTGAAATTGTGATGGTGGTAGTTATTACATGCAGAAGAGATTGCTGTATAGGATCATCTTATTAAGAAGACATAGAATTTAAAAGGATTTGGTGCTAGATCCACATATAAGGGAGAACATACATCATTTCTTTTTCTGAGTCTGTGTTACTTAGTACAACAGTTTCTAGATCCATCCACTTACCTACAAATTTCAATATTTTACCTTTCTTTACTGCTGACTAGAACTTCATTGTATAAATATACCACATTTTTGTTAACCTCATCAGCTGAGGGGCACTTAGGTTGCTTACATCTCTTAGCTGTTATGAAAAGAGCAGCAACAAATATGGTTGTACAAGTGTCTGTACAATAGGAATGAATCCTTTGGGTATATGCCAAGGAATAGTATAACTGGGTTATAAGATGATAGGTTCATTTTTAGTTTTTTAAGAGTTCTCCACACTGTTTTCCATAGGGGTTGCACAAGTTTGCAATTCTACCAGCATGAATGAGTGTTCCCCTTTCTCCACATTCTCACCAGCATTTGGTATCATTTGTTCTCTTGATCTTACCCAGTCTGACTTGGGTAAGACAAAATATAAAATGGTTTTAATTTGCATTTCCCTAATTACTAACGGTGTTGAACATTTTTTGAGCTGTTTCTTAGCCATCTTTATTTCTTCCTTTGAGAACTCTCTGTTTAGATCTTTAGCCCATCTTTTAATTGGGTCATTTGGTTTCTCCAGTCTTTGTTTTTTGAATTCTTTATAGTCTGGATGTTAAAACTCTGTCAGATGTGTTACTGGTGAAGATTTTTTTCCCATTCTGTGAATTTTCTCTTTACTCTTTTGATTGTTTGTTTTGCTATACAGAAGCTTTTTAGTTTAATGAGGGCCCACTTGTTGATTCCTGACATTAATTCCTGAGCAACTTCTGTCCAATTTAGAAAATCCTTTCCTGTGGCTGGAGAGATGGCTCAGCGGTTAAGAGGTGACTGCTCTAGCAGAGGACCCCAGTTCAATTCCCAGCACCCACATGGTGGATACAAACTGTCCTTAACTCCAGTTCCAGGGGAATCTGAAGCCTTCATCTGACCTCCGTGGCATTGCATGACACAGGTGCACTCACATACATGCAGGCAATACACTTACACACATAAAATAAAAATAATAAATAAAATATTTAAAAAAAGAAAATCCTTTCCTACACCTACATCTTGTAAGTTACTGCCAAAATTTTCTTCTAATAGTTTCAGGGTTTCCTGTTTCACATTGAGGTCTTTGATCCATTTGGAGTTGACTTTTGTGCAAGGTGAAAGATAAGGATCTAGTTTCATTCTTCTACAGGTGGAGGTCCAGTTTTGCCATCACTGTTTGTTGAAGATGGTGTCTTTCCTCCATTTTGTGTTCTTGGCACCTTTGTCAAATATCAGGTGGCTGAAATTGTGTGTGTTTGGGTTTGTGTCTTCAATGATGTTCCATTGATTTATGTGTCTATTTTTGTGCCAGTAACATGCTGTTTTTATGACTATAGCTCTGTAGTATACTTGAGATCTGGTATAGTAATGCCCCCAGTGTTGCTCTTTGTGTTCAGTGTTGCTTTGGCTATCCAGGGTCTTTTGGGCTTCCATACAAATTTAAGGATTTTTTTTCTAATTCTGTGAAGTATGTCATGGGGATTTTGATTGGGATTGCATTGAATCTACAGATTGCTTTTGGTAGGATGGTCATTTTCACAATATTAATTCGGGCATGGGCGGTCCTTCCATCTCCTGGTGTCTTCCTCAATCTCTCTATTTAACCAATTAAATTTTTTATTGTAGAGATCTTTGGTGTCTTTGGTCAGATTTATTCCAAGATATTTTATTTTTGTGCAGCAACTGTGAATGGGAGCATTTCCCTGTGTTCTTTCTCCAATTTCTTGTTATTAGTATATAGAAAGGCTACTGATTTTTGTAGTTTGATTTTATAACCTGCCACTATACTGAAAGTGTTGATCCATTCTAGGCATTTTCTGGTGGAACTTTTTGGATCTCTTAGGTATAGTATCACATCATCTGCAAAAAGAAATAGTTTGACCCCTTCTTTTCCAATTGGTACACTTTGTATTCCCTTCTCCTGTCTTATTGCTCTAGCAAGTGTTTCAAGTACTATGTTGAAAAGGTGTGGAGATAGTGGACATCCTTGTCTGATTTTAATGGGAATGGTTCTAGTTTTTCTTCATTTAGAATGATGTTGGCTGTGGGTTTGTTGTATATGGCTTTAATTATGTTGAGGTATGTTCTCTCCAGTCCAATTCTGTCTAGGACTTTGAACATAAATGCATACTGAATTTTGTCAAAAGCCTTGTCTGCATCTATTGAGATGACAATGTGGTTTTTGTCTTTGAGTCCATTTATATGATTAATGATGTTTATTGACTTGTGTACATTGGAACCATCTGTGCATCTCTGGGATAAAGCCTACTTGATCATGGTGAATGATCTTTCTGATGTGTTTTTGTATGAAGTCAGTTTGCAAGTATTTTGTTAATTTTTGCATCTATGTTCATTAAGGATATGGGTCTATAGTTTTCTTTTTTGGTTGTGTCTTTACCTGGTTTGGGTATTAGAGTGATGCTGGCCTCGTAGAAGGAATTTGGGAGTTCTCCCCCTGTTTCTATCATTTTGAATAACTTAGGTAGTATTAGTTAGAGGTCTTCTTTAAATGTCTGGTAGAATTCCTCAGTAAATCCATCTGGGCCTGGGCTTTATTTAGTTCAGAGGCTTTGTATTATTGTTTCTATTTCCTTATATGTTATGGGTCTGTTTAAACTGTTGATCTCTTCTTGGGTTAACTTTGGTGGTTCCTATCATTTCAGATGTCCATCCATTTCTTTTAGATTTTCAGATTTAGCATATAGTTGGTTTTTAAAATATTCCCTTGCTTTTGGTTAACTGGGCTAAGGGTCTGTCTATCTTCTTTAGCTTTTCAAAGAGCCAGCTCTTAGATTCATTGATTTGTTGTTTTCTTTGTTTCTATTTCATTAATTTCTGCTCTGATTTTTCTTATTTCTTCTCTTCTGCTGGGTTTGGGTTTCATTTGTTCTTGCCCTTCCAGTGCCTTGAGTTGCATTGTTAGGTCATTTATTTGGGCTCTTTCTAATTTTTAATGTATGCAATTAGAGCTATAAAATTACCTCTTAGGACTGCTTTTAAAGTGTTCCAGAGGTTGTATTGTGTTGAATTGTCCCCTCTTTTGAATTCCAGCAATGATTTTATATTTCTTTCTTAATTTCTCCTTTGACATATTCGTTGTTTAGGAGTGTGTTGTTTAATCACCATGCATTTGTGTAGTGACTAGGGCTTAGTCCAGTGTTGATTTTGAGCTTTATTGTATTGTGATCTGATAGAATGTATGCAATTATTTCAATTTTTTTTATTTGTTGAGGTTTGTTTTGTGGCACAGTATGTTGTCAATTTTTAAAAGTTCCATAGGGTGCTGAGTACAAAGTGCATTCTTTGGTGCTTGGGTGGAATATCTGAAAGATGTCTGTTAGGTCCATTTGATGTATGGTATCATCTAATTCAAACCTTTTTGTTACCTCTTCAGAGGCAGGAATGTTGGAGGGGAGGGAGTGGGCATGGATTTGATCAAAACACCTTATATACATGTATGAAATTCTCAAAAGTTAAAAAAAAAAAGAAAAAAAAGAAATTGGGTGCACCAGAGTTTGGTACATATATGTTAAGGATTATAATATCATCTTGGTTAACTGTTCCTTTGAACAGAATGAAGTGACCCTTCTTATCTCTTCTGATTAGTTTTACTTTGAAGTCTATTTTGTTAGATAACAGAATTGCAACCCCTGCTTGTTTTTTAGTGCCATTTGCTTGGAATTTTTTTCCATCCTTTTACCTTAAGGTAGTGCCTGTCTTTGAAGGAGAGATGTGTCCATTGATATTTAAGGTCATTATTGAAAGTTGTGTATTGGTTGTCATCATTTTGATTGCTGTGTGTGTTCTCTAGTTTTGTGTTTCCTCAATTAATAACCTTTATTTATTTTCTTTTGTTGCCCCAGGGTATAGTTGTTTCTCTCTCCACTCTCTGTTTTGCTTCAAGTATTCTTTGAAGGGCTGGTTTTTTGGACATGTATTCTTTCAGGCTAGTCGTGTCATGGAAGATTTTTCTTTCCCCCTCAACTATAATAGACATTTTTGCTGGGTAAAGTATTCTGGGCTGGCATCTATTGTCATGTAGAACTGGAAATACCTTGGTCCAGGCTCTTCTGACTTTCATAGTTTGCATTGATAAGTCAGCTCTAGTTTTGATGGGCTTTCCTTTGTATGTGACTTGTTTTTCTTTTGCTTCTTTCAGTATTCTCTCTTTGTTCTGTACATTTAGTGTTTTTACTATGATATGCTGTGGGGAGTTTCTTTTCTGGTCCTGTGTATTTGGTGTTCTATGTGCTTCCTGTATTTTTATGGGCTTGTCTTTCTTTAATTTTGGGAAATTTTCTTCCACGATTCTGTTGAAGATATGGTCTGTGCCATTATCTTGGGATTCTTCTCCTTCCTGTATGCCTATGATACATAAGTTTGGTCTTTTTACGGTGTCACACAATTCCTGCATATTCCATTCTTGTATTTTCTAAAATTTTTCATAATCTTGGCTTGAGTGGTCTAATTCGTCCACTTTATCTTCCAATCTTGATATTCTGTTTTCCATTTCATTCATCGTATTGGTGAGGCTTTCTCCTGTCGTTTCTAATTGGCTTACTGAGTGTTTAACTTCCTTCTTCATTTCAGCCTGAGTAGTCTTCAATATTTCTAGCTCTTTTCCAAAATCATTCAGAGGTTTATCCCTATCTTCCTTCAGTTCTTTGTTTTCTTTGTGTGTTCTTTAAATTCAGTGAATTCATTCAGAAGTTTATCCCTATCTTCTTTTAGCTCTTTGATTTGTTTGTTCGTGTGTTCTTTAAATTTGTTGATTTCCTTGATCATGTTTATGATTGTTCTTTTCAATTCAGTGTCCTGGGTTATCTCTAGGGGGTTCTCCTTGTGGAACTCTTCTACAGGACTGATTGAGTTTGGTGGGGGCATAGTGTTTTGGCTTTCCATTTTTGTTGTGATTTTGGCATGTGAATTTCTTTTGTTGTTTATGACTCTGATATGAGAATTAAGTTGAAGTATGCTTCTGTTTGTATTATTAGGGTGTTGGGGAACCCTGTTGTTAAGGTCGGCTCCTTTCTCAGCAGGGACTTCCTGCCTGACTTACCTGGAAAGTGCCTCCAAGCACGAATGCCTGACCTTATTCAGAACATGACCTTTGGCATAGTTACCTGCAATAAAAACTGCCTCCAGGTTTTTTCTATAGGATAATTAGGCATTGCCCTATAGCCAGATGATAGGATCCCACCACCATATGTAAATAAAGCATACTATGAGCACCTATCAGCTGAAGCTTTGGCTGCTGCCTCCACACAATATTTTCCCTGCTTTCTTTTCTCAGTGCTCACTGGCTGTCCTGACACTGTTTGTCACTTCTGCTCCCTTTGTTCTCGTGGATCGGTGGCCAACGACCCACGAGGGGAGGGAGAGACCCCACATTAGGGTGCCTGGGTCATTTCCTTATTGGTTATGTAAAGCTGGTTGGTACAGGTTTCAGGATCTCTCAGGTTTTATTTTGGAGGAAACTGATGGCTTCAGCTCAGCTATTCAGGAGTATCCAGAGAAGCCCAAGTCAGGTTCCAGTCAGGTACACTCAGTCTTTCTTCTAAGGTTTGGACCCCTACTAGCAGGAACTCAGAGAAAATTTGGGAAATTTCCTGGGGGGCGCGCAATCTTGGGACTCTCAGTTGGTCTGCTGTGTTCTCAGCCCCTATGCCAGAGGAAGGCCAGAACCCGGCACTCTCTGGCAGTGTGCTGAGATCACAGCCACTATACTGATGGACATCAGACCTCACCTTCTCAAGCTGTCTGCTAGGATCTCAGTCTTAGCCTACCAAAGCCAGTCTTCCCTGAAGCCTTGGGAGGAGCCTCGGGAACTCCTAGGTAGGGGGATGGTTATGGCGTAATTAGGAGAAGCTCAATAGCAGATGGAGGCAGGGTCCAGGTGCTCTCAGGCAGTGCCCTATATTCTCAGCCCCTATGCCAGAGGGAGGCCAGAACCCAATACTCTCTGGTGGTCTGCTGAGATCACAGCCACTACACTGATGAAGGTCAGAACCCACCTTCTTAAGGCTCTCTGCTAGGATCTTTACCTAAGCCTACCAAAAAAAAAAACCCAAAAAACAAAACAAAAAAACCCATGGGTCTGCCTTTGTAAGTGACTTGACCTTTTTTGTAGTTTTCAATAGTTTTTCTTTATTCTGTGTTTTCAATGTTTGATCTATAATATAATGTAGAAATGTTCTTTTCTGGTTCTGTTGGTTACTTGTACCTACCTGAGTATCTCTTTCTCCAAATTTGGGGAATTTCCTTTATGATTTTACTAAAGATATTGTCAATGCCTTCACTATGGTGTTCTTCTCTTTCTTTTAGGCCCATAAGTCAAAGGTTGTGTCTTTTCATGGTGTCTCCAAACTCTCCCATGTTCCTTTCATTTCTTTTAAAATTTCTCATTGACTTTTTCTGAGTAATCCAATTTCTCTGCTTTTCCTTTCTGCCCTGATTCTGTTTTCAGTTAGTGAGGCATTCCACTGAGGTGTTTAATTGACTTACTGAGTTTCATTTCCAACACCATTTCAGTTTTGTTTCTCTTTGGCACTTCAAGCTCTGTTTGCATTACTTGGTGTTCTAGTTTGTGTTTCCATTGCTGTGACAAAACACTCTGACCAATACCAACTTGGTAGGAAAAAGTTTATTTTACTTTACATCTCTTGGGTCATAGTTCATCAGGGAGCCCAAGGTGGGAACTCAGGGCAAGAACCCGGAGGCAGGAGCTGAAGCACAGGCCATGGAGGAACGCTGCTTACTGACTTGCTCCCCTGGCCCCTGTTCAGCCTGCTTTCTTAGGGAACACAGGCCCAGCTGCCCAGGGGTGGCACCACCCACAGTGGGCTGGGACCTCCCACATCACTCAACAATCAAGAAGATGCCTCACAGACATGGCCACAGGCCAGTCCAACGGAGGAAATTCCCCAACTGAGGCTCCCTCAACGCAGGTGTGTCAAGTTGCACTAAAGCTATCCAGCACAATTGACCCTTGTCAACTTGACACACAAACATATCACTATTAAACCATAACCTTCCAATTCTTGTCCCCAAGAAATGATGTTAATATCACAACATAAGACAGTACAACCTTAAAAGACCCAACAGTCCTTAAAAAATCCGAATACTTAAAAGTCCACAGTCTCTTTTAAAGGTCTCTTAACTGTATGTAGGTGGGTTTCTGTAAAATCCAAAACAAGTACTGTCTTATTTCAAAGGGAAGAATCAGGCACACCTAAGCAAAATCAAAGCCCAGCAAAGAAGCTCAAGGCTGGACATCTGGGATTCACTCATGATCTTCTGAGCTCCAAAGGGTACTGGCAGCTCCACCTCTCTGACTCTGCCATCCATACCACACACAGCTCGTCTCAAAGACCCAGGCCAGTTCTATTCCATACCTACTGCTATTCTTGGTGATTGTCCCATGGTCCCAGCATCTCAAAAAACCTGGGGTCTCCACTGATAAGGCTGTGCCCTCACCAATGGACTCTTGGGGTACAATGCTTCAGATTCTCTCCATGACCCCTTCAACCTGGGGTCATCTCTGCAACTGAAGCTGCACTTTCACCTATGGCCTTTCCTGGCCTCTCAGAGTGATAAGCCTCAGCTACTCTCTGCTTTCAACACCAGAACCATGCAGGAGACTCTTACACATTACCAAGTCCTACTTCCAGCTAGAAATGGAGGCTTGGGCCCCCTCTTGACCACAGCTTCTGTGTGCTGACCCTGAGGAAATACCTCCCAGATTTCACCACAGTGATGCTGGTCTCTTGTTACTTACAGCTGTTTTTTTAGCCCCAGCTAACCAGCATCAGTTGTCCCAGTAAAGCAAAGGTTTTACTTCAGGTTCTGGTCTCTTCTTAATCACAGCTGATTCTTCCTTAGCCGACCAGAACCCACAGATTCTCAATTCAAAATATCACACAAACAGCCCTGATAGTCTCTATTTCCCTTTGAAGCTTCACAAGCCAGACCTCCATCATCCACAGCTCTTTCAACATTAACTGTTTCAAGCTCCACAGCAACAAACTCTAAGCACTCAATGGCTTTTCCAGCCCTAAGTTCCAAACACTTTCATAATCCTCCAACATCAGGTCTGTCAGAGCAGTGCTCTACTCTCTGGTACCAATTTCTGTCCTAGTTTGTTTCTCCACTGCTGTGACAAAACACTCTGACCAATACCAACTTTGGGAGGAAAAAGTTTATTCTGCTTACATCTCCTGGGTCACAGTTCATCAGGGAGCCCAAGGTAGGAACTCAGGCCAGGAACCTGGAGGCAGGAGATGAAGCACGGGCCATGGAGGAATGCTGCTTACTGGCTTGCTCCCCTGGCCCCTGCTCTACCTGCTTTCTTATGGAACACAGGCCCAGCTGCCCAGGGGTGGCCCAACCCACAGTGGGCTGGGCCCTCCCACATCACTCAACAATCAAGAAAATGCCCCACAGACATGGCCACAGGCCAGTCCATTGGAGGCAATTCCCGAATTAAGGCTCCCTCAACCCAGGTATGTCAAGTTGATACTAAAGCTGCCCAGCACACTTGGACTGATATCTTCATTGTATTCATCTCTCTTTGTTCTCCTTGAGTTGTTTGACCGTAGCTATAATAATTTTTAAAATTCTTTGTTTGCAGTTCATCCAGGTCATTTTCATTGGGGACCCTTACTATCGTCCTTGTAATTTTGGGAGGAGACATGTTATTCTGATTTTTTATGTTGATTTTATTTCTGCAGTGGGATTTGGGATGTCGATTTCCTCTTTTTGTCTAGTACTTGCAGTAGACCTTCTATCCTAGGTCTTCTGCTTGGCAGCTACAGTCTGGTGCCTGTAGTGGCTTGGCTAGGGAACTTAGAATTGATTTCCCCTGGGAGTGTGGACTGCTGCTGGGTCTTAAAGCTACATGAGTCCCAGTTAAGTAGCTGGCAGGCCTCTGGTGAGTCCTGAAAAGAGAGAGGAACCAGGGTCTCTGGGCAGTTAGAGGAGTCCCTGGTGGGGACTGAATTGGAATCTGGCTTATTGTAAAGAGAGGGAGAGGGGGCCAGGAGTAGGTAGTGGTCCCTGGCTAGCAGCAGCAGTGGGGCTTTGGCATGATGGCAGGAGGGTGCAGGCAGCCTACCTAGGTCTCTGGGCCATGTGGGGTGTTCTAGTTTGCTACTTCACTGCTGTGATAAAACACTAACCAATACCAACTTGGGGAGGAGAAGATTATTTCTCTTACCTCTCCTGGGTCACACAGTTCATCACTGAAGGAGCCTAAGGTAGGAACTCAGGAAGTCAGGCAGGAGCTGGAGCACAGGCCATAGAGGAATGCTGATTACGGGCTTGCTCCTCTGACCTGTGCTCAGCCTGCTTTCTTATACAACATAAGCCCACCTTCCCAAGGGTGGCACCTCTCATATCACTCAATAATCAAGAAGATGCTCCCCAGACATGGCCACAGGCCAGTTCAGTGGAAGCAATTCACCAATCGAGGCTCCCTCTACCCAGGTGTGTAAGTTGACAACTACAGCTATCCAGCACATGGGGTGACTGGAGAGTCCCTGGTAGGGAGCAGGCTGGGGTCTGGTGAATCCAAAATGGAGGGAAGGGGTCCAAGAGGAAGTACTTTCTGAGTCTTAATGAGCCTTTCTCCAGGAAGGAATGTTTTAATTTAAAGGAAATAGCTATATCACAGAGGCCAAACGAGACTGCGGATCAATGGATTACCAACCACTCCCTCTGCACCTCCTGTTCCCAGAGGTCCTCAGAAAGCATGCATACACCACCAGAGAGTAGGCACCTCCCCTCCCCAAGTTTTCCACTACTAAGCACCTGGTAGTTCCAAGGGCAGAGTTTCCACGGGTGTCCATGTACAGTTTGGTCACTGCTGACCGGGAATCTGATTTGCATCCTCAATTCCATACCTGTACGTCCTACTCCCTAAATCCATCCCCTGAGGTTGGGTATGAACCCACTACCCTTTCTTGAGCAGGCACCTCATACCACACATTGCTCTACCTCCATCCATTTCACTGCCCATGATACTTCCTGTCCCCTGGACATGGCACCAGAAGCTACTTACCAAGGCATAGGTCATGGCTCAAGGAAGCCTCCACTGGCACCATCTGGGGGAATCAAGTGGGTTTTCCAGAAGAAAGACAAAAATAATAAGCCAGACTTCCACAGGCCACAGGGGCTGTGCATCTCCAAGTGTGGCAGTAACACACCCCTCATACAGCCTTCACTATCTCCTCCTGCAAGCTCCCATCCTCCATGCGCCAGGACAGCTGTGGACACTGGGGATAATGCCTGTGACCACAGCCCTAAAAATCAGGTGTTGGTGTGTGTCCCTGCCTTGCGAAGGGGGAAATAGCTTGATTAATCTTTTGTGGAGCCTTGTGAATCTCTGCCTAAAGAGATAACACAATTTTAGAAATAATAGTCTACACAAATTTAAAGTGAAGGTGTTACTTCCTCTCTTATGGAAACAGCCTTGCCCTTTCTTCTCCTCCACCGGCTCTCCCTGAAGGCCTTGTTTCAGTAAGTGTTCTCAAGTTGAATTTAAGTGTATTCTTTGTGCCTGTGTGTGTGTGTGTGTGTGTGTGTGTGTATGTGTGTGTGTATGCGCATGTTAGTGGGGGGGTACATCATGCACATGTGTTCGGATACATGTGGAGGCCCGAGGCTCAGGTATCATTCCTCCCTGGTGCACAGTTATTATTTTGCTTTTTTTTTTTTTTTTTGAGACAGGGTCTCCTTGTAGTCCCTAGCCTGGACCCCCCTATGTAGAGCAGACTGGCCTTGATCTCATAGAAATCTGTCTGCCTCTGCCTCCTGAGTGCTGGGATTAAAGGTGTGCACCACAACAGCTATTTTACTTTCTTGAGATAGGGTCTCTCACTAGCCTGAAACCCACCAAGTAGGTTAGACTAGATTGCTAGCAGGCCCCAGGGACCTGCTTGTCTTCACCTCTCCAGCACTGAGATTACAAACAGGTGCTTGACTTTTTTACTTAGGCTCTGAGAATTAAATCCAAATCATTTACTGACTGAGCCATCTCCCCAGCCCTCAGAGTATTCTTTTTAAAAAATCTACTTTAATTTTCAGAAAAAATGTAGGTTTACAAAATAAAAATAGTAAGAAGAACATTTGCCCCTCCCCCCAGCTTCCCACTGTCAACACTCCATATTGGAGCAGTGCACATTTTACTAACCGGTGTATGCATTGCCATCCCAAGACCATGAAGTCACTCCTGCTCTGTCCAGCCTGTGGGTTTGGTCAGATCTGTAATGATGTATACCCACTGTTATAGTATCACACTAAACAGTTTCACCACTCTGAAAGTCCTCTGTGCTCCACCTGCTCATTACCTCCTTCTTCCCTCCCCCAACCCCTGGCAGCCATCCATCTTTTCTCTGTCTCCATCCATGCATTCACATTTTCAGAATGCCATATGCTTGACTCATAATAAAGTATGGACTTTTCATACTGACCTCTCTGACTTAGTAATGCAAAGATAAGCTTCTTCCATGTTTTCTTGTGGCTTTGGCTCCTTTCTTTTTCAGTGCTGAATTTTATTCCACTAAATGGATGTACCACAGTTTACTTGCTACTAGGGGATACCTTAGTTGCTTCCAAGTTTAGAAATTTTGAATAAGTCTAGTATAAATACCTGTGTGCAGATTTTTCGGTGGATATACATTTTCAGTTTCTTTGGCAAAATACTATGGAGAGGGATTGCTGGATCATATAACAGTGTGCTTACTTTTAAAGAAACCACCAAAACCATCCTGTGTCTGTACCATCTGCATTCCCACAAGCAGTGTGACAGCAATCCTGTGGTTCCACATTGTCCAGCATTTGGTGTTATCAGTATTCTGGCTTTTGGCTGAAGTAGAATGCTTGGTAGTAGTGTCTCCTTGTTTGTTTACCATGAATGTCCCTGATGGAAAGTGATCTTGAAAATTTTGTGTTTGTGTGTGTGCTACATGCACATTGAGTGTGCACACGTGTGAAGGCCGGAGCAGTACATGAGGTGTCTTCCTCTGTTGCTCTCTACCTTATTGCATTGAGGCGGGTCTCGCATTGAACTAGAAGCTCACTGTTTCGGCTTGGCTGGCCAGTAAACTATCAGCAGGATCTGCCTATCTCCATGCCTACATGAAGGGGGCTCACAGGCATGTACAGCTATGTCTGGCTTTTTATAAGGGTACTGGGGTTGGAACTCAGGTCTGTATGCTTGCATAGCAAGTGCTCTTACTACTGAACCACCTTCCCTGCCCTGAAAATATTTTCATAAGCTTGCTTGCCATCTCTATGTCTTCTTTGAAGAGATGTCATCATTTCTTTAGACCATTTTTTTTCTCAAACAAGCCATTTATTTCCTCTTGCTCAGTTTTAACAGGTCTTTGTATTAGTTAAGAATCTTTTATCAGATTTTTACAAAGAATTTCTCCCAGTCTATTGGTTGTCTTTTCTATCTCCCAATGGTGTCTTTACACAGAACTGAAAGTTTTAAATTGATGAAGTCTAGGTTATCATCAATTCTTTCCTTCATAGACTACACTTTTGGTGTTTACCTAAAAAGTCATTGCTAAGTCCAAGCATTAAGTCCCAGAGCTTCTGACTGTTGCTCTCTCTAGAAGTCAGACCTTGCCCCCTGCAGTCTCTCCCCCCCTTTCTCTCTCTATCCCTCACCCAACCCCCATGTGCTATGGTGTGTCCCTTCCCCTTGTAGCGGCAGAACAAATTTGAATTATAGCTTATCTTTATCAGTGCCTTCCTGACTTTCGGCATGTATGTCAGTTTACATGGAGTCTTCCCTCTATTGTGTCTGAAACCTATAAGAGTGAGAAACTCCCATTGTCTTACAGAATTGAAGACACTTTCTCTCAAGACCCCACCACACTGTTTGTAGTACAATGCCTTATCTCTTCCCATACTCTCCCATCTTAGGGCTCCATCATGGCTGCCTATGGCTTTGGATCTGTAACTCCTAATGAAGCTTCTCTGAAGGGCACTTTGATGTCAGCTTCCTTTCTAGGAATATTCCGTTATTTCCTTTCTCTAATACCAAGATTGTGTACATTTTTTCCTACACTGTCTCTGAATAAAAATGGCTGGACTTAAGAGGGCCCTGAGCTGACTTCCAAAGGGGCTCATACTAGGTTGAGTAAACCCTAGGTAAACTTCAAATTCAAGCTAATATCTAACCCAGGAACTGTGAAAGCCCTCAACCCAGAGACCGTGTTATCTGGGAAAACAAATAGCCCCTCATGTCTCAAAACCTCTGAACCATGTCACCGATACTAACCCTACCCACCTCCCCTTTCCCAATCCCCCCACCCTTATAAGCAGCCCACCCACTGTGCCTGAGGGTGCAGTTTCAAATCCCACAGAGAAATTGTCCCCACCTTCGGTGTTCTTAATAAAGAACGCTCTGCTCCTAAGGTTGTCTCTCATCTTTCATTTTCACATTGCCCTAGTCAATCCTGATCTAACATTTCCTAACAGTATCCTAAGAGTTTTATGATTTTCTGTTTAATATACTTGAGTTAATTTTTGAATGGATATAATCAGATCTCTTTGAAGATATTATTTTGCGTGTAGGACTATCTCTTAGAAATGCTGTTGTTTTGATTGCATAACTTTTTCTCTTCTTAAAATTTAGTTTACTGAACTTGGTGGATCTCTTTGTGGGCTCCCTGTTTTGTCCCGTCTACATACCTGTCAGTTCTTCCACTGTTACCTTGCTGTGGCTCTGCGGTGGTCTCAAATTCAAGTAGTGACCATTTCCACATTTGTTCTTTTTAGGATTGTGTTGGCCTCTCTGGATCTTTTTCTTCTCCATATAAACTTCAGAGAAAGCTTGTTGATACCAACTACATAATTTGTAAAGACCGATTGAGATTGCATGGAATCCAGAGATCAAGTTGGAAATAACTAAGATCTTGACAGTATAAAGTCTTCCCATCCACAGACATGGAACATCTCTGAGTTCTCTGATCAGGCTTTTGTAGATTTCTTTGATAGATCTTATACATACTTTGCTAGATTTATACCCAAGTATTTTGTTGAATACCTAAATATTTAGTTTTTGAGGATGCTACTGGAATTGGCATTGTGGTTTAAATTTCAGATTCCATGTAGTCATTACTGGTATATAGGAAATTGGCTTTAAAATATTTATCTATTTATTTATTTATTGTGTGTGTGTGTGTGTGTGTGTGTGTGGTGTTGGGGGCACATGTGTAGAGATCAGAGGACAAGTCTGTGGAGTCTTTTTGTCCCCTTCCACCTTCACATGGGTTCCTTTTTTGTAATATTTTATTATTTTTATTTTGTGTGTTTGAGTGTATTGTCTGAATATATCTAAGTGTGCCTGTGTCATGCAATGCCCACAGAGGCCAGAAGAGGGCATTGGATCCCCTGGAACTGCAGTTAAGGACTGATGATTGCTAGCCACCATGTGGGTGCTGGGAACCAAACCTGGGTCCTCTGCAGAGCAACCAGTGCTCTTAACCGCTGAGCCATTTCTCCAGCCTCTTACATGGGTACTTGTGTGAATTCAGGTCACCGAGCTTGCAAGCAAGTACATTTACCTACTGAACTATCTCTCTGGGCTGTGATTGGTCTTTGTATACTAACTTGTAATCTTGGAGATTTACCATAATTGTATATTAGATCAAGGATGGTTTTCATTGTTGGTGTTTATCCGTATGTTTATCTAGATTGCTTTGCAGCAGTCTGAGGGGAAAAAAGTAGTTTTGTTTTCCTTCTTCGCCTGTATTTTATATATTTTCTTGTCTTCACTGGCCCCTGGACCCAGTATGGCCAAGGAGGGAGGGAATGAGGTAAGCAGGGTCCATGGGGCAGTGAACTGAAACATTCAAAGGCTCTGTCTCAGAAGGACAGATAGCGGTTGCCTGGGACCAGGATCTGAGCTGAAGTTACCACTGAAGCACGGAGAGCCTGCAGGTCCAGGAAGGCTGTTCCTCCTCTTGCCCCTTGCCCTTCTGGGCCAAGTCAGATGCTACAGGTAATCCTGACTATACAGAATGTTCTTTCTTGACTGCTTCTGAGATATGCCTGACCTCCCCTTTACTTCATCTTCACAGATCCGGACGAAAGACAGGGTCTTTGACAGCATCAGCCACCTCATCAACTACCACCTTGAGAGCAGCCTGCCCATCATCTCTGCTGGGAGTGAGCTCTGCCTCCAGCAGCCAGTGAAGAGGAAACACTGAGCTGCTCTGGACTCTCCTGATGCCTTGTGCCAGGTCAGGAGGACCTGGGCTCCCCTGGTCTCAGCCCATGGGACCTGGGCAGCTGTCTGTGGGCTCAGCACCTTCCTCAAAAGATCCCAAAAGGAAGATTTCCTCCAAGTTTCATAAACTTGTACTACAAGTCTCAGACACATATTTGAGATGTATATACCTATACATCCTGTACAAATGGCCCTTATATTTATATTTTTTAAGACTAAGAAAGATGTAAGACTAATGCTCTATGCTGTATGTTTTTAGTGAGAGACAAGTTTGTAGTTGTTCAGGCAAAAAATTTAACTCAACTGACCTATTCTACTGGGAAATTTTGCTAGCAAGGTGTAACCTGCAGTTTTATACAATAAGCACAATACAAGGGGAATGGCGGTGAGCCTGAAGCTCTGCAGAAAACATGAAATTGTGGTAGTCCTAAACAATATCTTACAGTGTATTTAATACTCTGTGCAAGTGCGGGCTCTGGGCTGGGACTCTGCTGGCGGATGGGGTTGACGTCTCCAGCTCTGACTTGCCAGGCACTGCCTCCCATGCCCCTGTATCATATGCTGTGTGAATGGGTTTTCCACTACTTGGTGACCTGCTGAGCTCCACTGCAGAACAGGAGCACTCCAGCCCCTCCGGGTCAGGATGAACATAGTCACCTGCCACGCTTGACCCCAATAATGTGTGTGAATTCATTTGAGGCCAACTACGGCACAAAATAAGGCTCATCAGTCAATATTTTTGCTTGACAAATGCCTCCTTTATCTTCATCAATATAATGATGAAACAGAATGTGTCTGTGGAAGGCGGGATGGGCTTGTTCCTGGTCTGTATGTCCTTCAAGCCAGTGTATTGGTTATAGGAAGCTTCTGATAACATGTTCCCCCACATGCCTCTTGTATTCAGTAGAACAAAACACATGCATAAAAGCCTTGCAAAAGTGCGTGCCAATCTCTGCACAGAATTGAGCCTCAGAGACACACCTACCAGCCTCTTGGGTCTGTGTGTGTTTGGCACCAGCTGGAGTGAAGGATGGTGAACCACCTTGCTGGCCCCCTCTACATTTTCCCAGTAGCTCCACAGAAAGGGCAAAGTGTCCCATGACCCTCTGCCTTGACCCTTTTCCTTCAGATTGGAAGCTGTCATTTCATGATGATTTTGTGTTTTGAGGTTGGCAATGTTATGACTTTTAAAACTTTGGGCTTTGGTCACCCTATAGCTTAGCAGATGTTGTCCTTTAAGACACAGAAAGATGATGCATTTGTTGGTTGATATCTCCTCATAGGCTGCAACCTGGGCTCTGGTCCTAATGAGACCCCCATGCATATGGCACACCTGGCCAGTGGAACAGAAGAACTCTGTATATGTTTACAGTTGGATAATGATAAATTATATGCTTTTAATGGGAATTAAGGGGAGACTTAAACATCAGATGAGTAAGGCTCCAGTGCTGAGGTGTCAGCCCTATTTTGGTCTGGGGGTATGGCTGGGTGGGAGGAGAGCGTGGAGCTAGTGGATAGGTGTGGGATGATCCCATGTTTCATATATGGAGACTTCTTTACAGTTTTTGCGCTTGGAAGGCCCACTGAATCCAAGCTGGCAGTGGTCAGTCTTCTAGAATGTTTTAGAATTAGAATCCTGCTCACCCCGCTACTTCCTGATTGACGTTGGTTATAGACACAGCGTGGATACATCCTGGGGCTGAGTAGACTTGCTGGTAGCCCCTGGCTCAGACTCTGTCCTATGACCAGGTAGGTTTATGGGTGACCCCAAGAGGCACCCTGCACTCTTGTCCCCCAGGAGGCTATGCCCTGTGCACACACATATGGGACTGCTGCTCCTGTGTGTGAATGGATACTACACACAAAAACCCATGGAATCACCTTATTTCACCATTCTTGAATTCCCCACTTGTGCAAGGCTGGAAAGCTGATGTTCAGGAGGCTAGAAAAGCAGAAAACAAAAGTTGTGTTCCATGAACACAGCAGCATTTGCTCTGCTTTGATTTCTTCTCCAGGAGAGTTAGAAAGCAGTGTAGCAGCTGTCTTCCCTGAATCCAGGATATATGTGGTATTAAAGTATTAGGGTCAGTTTTTTTCTTTTCACTATTAATTTAAAATATGTAATTTGGGGGCTGGAGAAATGGATGACTCAGCAGTTCAGAGCACTGACTGCTCTTGCAGAGGGCCTGGGTTTGAATCCCAGCACCCACGTGGTGGCTAACAACAATTTATAACTTCAGTTCCAGGGGATCCGATGCCCTCTTCTGGCCTCCACAGGTATTGCACAACATAGGTGCACTTATATACACGCAGGGAACACACTCATACACATAAAATAAAAATAAGAAAATATTAAAATATGTAATTTTGATCCCAGATCACAGGACTAGTTGCACTGTATGTGTGCTGAATGCATAGTCTGACACTGGTTTTTACCCACAGAACAGATTCCTGAGTCAAACAGACAGTAGCCCAGTTCTGACGTCTATTCCCTTCCATTTGTGAAGTGTGTTAGAGCACACACACAGGTTTACCATCTCTTCCTCCAGGTACTGTGTGTGTGATGGGGCATTTCCTTGAACCTCACTCACTCATGGGGAAACTAAGGCTCACTCCAGGTCACATTGTCAGCTGATAGCAGAGCTGTTCTGCTCACTCAGCATTTCCTGTGCACAGCTGTGCGCTAGCCTACATTTTGAGCCCAAGGTTTAAAGGCAAGTCCAACGGAGTCTCCTCCCCAAGCTTGGGCTCTTCTTCCCCTGGTTTCCAGCCTGCATCTTCCTGGGTCAGTCAGGGCTACCAAGTAGCAACTGCAGGCAGAACAGCACTGCCCTGTGCATTTGGGGGCTCTGACTCCCAAGGCACAGAGGCTGAGTCTAAGCCAGGCAATCTTGGGGCTGTGGACAGTGCCTGGGTCCTGTGCCCCTTTGTATGGGCACCCTGCCACTCTACCCAGAACTATGTATCAGTCGGTTTTGCAAGATGAAGCTCCGCAGTCTTAAACAGCCCCTGACTACTCTTACGCAGTGGCCCTGAAGACTTTGCACAATCCCTACCCTTACTTTCCTGGAAGAATGAGCTGTGCTTCAAATAACCTCTTGGACCTCTCATTGTGGGGCTGCTCATTGTGGTCTAAGTTGACTTTGATTTTTGGACATCTACCTGTAGCATGAGGTGAACAGTCTGTTGCAGTCAGATGACTCAATCATCAATCTATGCCTAGGTTACCATGGGAACCCTTCATGCTCAGCCTTCATGAATAGCTTTCTGTTGCAGGCTATCTCAGATGGTGGACAGATGAGATGGACTGATGTCAAGTGGTTGCCACACATGGAAACCTTGAGGGTCTCCTGACAACAGAGGGAATTATAGGTAATTTTGGTTGAAGAGAATGATAAGCCATGAATGGAGGTAAAGGCCTAGATTAGAATGGAGAGAAGGACCAGGGAGGAGTGAACCTCAAAGAGCCCAAGCTTTAGGATCACAGTCACTGTGTGCCCAGGCCCAGGCCCAGGCCCATCCTGTGGTCCTGAAGATGCCCCCAGCTCCCCCAGTTGTGGGAAGATTTTCCCACAACAGCATCAGACACCTGGGCATGGGCTTTGGAGTGGACAACCTGTTCTCATTTCTATATGAGGATCAGTGCCACACCCTCATCCAGGAATGAGTTGAGCAGAAATCCAACTTCCCTGGGACAGTAACTGCAGCAGTACAACCTCTGCGCAGCTCAGCCCCAGCACAACCAGCATAATGTGGCCTTGAGCTGGCTGATGGGTTCCCTGAGCCAAGACTTGCACCACACCCAAGAATGCCCCAAGTTCTCACCCCAGAAAGCATTTCACATGAATATGTGAAATGCATGAAAAGGGACTTTCTAAGATTCTTCATTCATAAAGTACATGTTGGCTCTCCCCCACAGGCCCAAGTGACATGCCATCTGTGAACAGCATCTGTGGATTTCTGAAAGCCAGGTTAGAAGTATAGGAAGACTGTGGGAAGATTTCAAAAGAGAACAAATGCCCACACAAATCCTTGCCATGAGTTTCAGTGTGGCACAGAAAATGTTTTCAAAAAAACATTAGATGAACCCCACTCCTGGAACATTTTGCAAACCTAGAGCTCTTTGCTCTGTGTGGAATAACAGGATGTTCCTAAAATAGTTCAGCTGGAGGGGCTCCTGTTTTTCAGATGAGGAAACTAGAGCCAGGTGGAGGTTGGCAAAGGTCAGTGGCTGGATCTAGGAAAGAATGCAGTACCTACTAAGGTCCTTTGTAAAGCTCAAATATATAGGCCACCCCATGAAAATGGCAAGCAGTGCTTCTCTCCTCAGACTGCACATTTTTGTGAACCTCAAAACATATGAAGGCCTGAGTCACTTGGATGGGAGAGTTGGGGCATGTGATTCCTGTCTTAGCTGGAGTTCCTCCAGAAGCTGACTCTGGAGGGGACTTGGGTGCATACAGCTTTTTAGGAAATGATCCCAGGAGTTGGTAGGGAGGTAGCTGATAAGGAGGGGTTGAATTGCTAAGCAGCTTTCTGCCATGTGGATAGCTGCATGCCCACCCTGTGCAGAGCCTTGGGAGCAGACATGAACATACCTCTGAAGTAGCCCGCTGAGAGGGGCAGGGTGAGGAGCCTTCTCCACCACACCCAGCATGTGTGGAAGGTTATTTCCAGTGATTTCTGTCCAACCCTGTGTACACCTATGCACAATGTGCAAGCTGGGAAGTTCTGGGGCAGAGACAGTGTCCACAATAAACAGTCCTGGAGCGGAAGGCAGATATCAAAGCCCACCCAGTTGGATAGTTCACACGTCTATTTCTGGGCTCTGCCCCTTGAGCTCCTGACTCAGTGGGCCTGGAGTGAGGATATCATGCTTGCATTTCACAGTTTAAGGAGACACTGATGTGGCCTGGGGACTCTTGACTTTGGTTTTGGCTGGTGAGAGTCTCCAGCCCCTCCTTGACTCTTGCTAGTGGCCTCCCTCTCCTTTTCTGATGAAGTTTTCATGTCACTTCATGTCATAGATCCCAGGTTCATACTGTGCATTTAAAAGTGGAGGATTAATAAGCTCTAACAACTCTCTGCAACTGTGGCTGGCAGATAAAATGCCATCTGCCAGATGCAATTTATTTATAATGGGGTTTATATACATTTATAAGTTTGCAAGCAACAAACGCACAGTTTTAAAACTGGCACATTTTATAGCAGCCAGAAAAAATTTACCACTTTATACCAATACTTGTGACTGTGAACTGCATGTGCATATGAACACACATACACTTCCTTGCATTAAAACCAAATGCACACACAGGTCAGTTCTGTGATAGGTGCCTGGGGCCTCCTGGGGGTTTTCTTACAAAGACAAGTAGATGTTGAACAGGTGTCAAGGGCTTGGGGATTAACAGGCCCAAGGCACCCACCGACACAGGACCAAGGCGAGGCTCCCAACATGGGTGCTATGGGGTGTGAGACCACAGCACAAAAAGAAGTAGAATGGGTCACAAGGAGAGTGGGGAGGGGTGTCACTGTGTGTCATGACAGGAGAAAAAGGCCGAGCAAGCTGAGGGTGGTGGCCATGGCGCATTCCAGTACTTGGGAGGTAAAGGCAGGAGGATCAGGAGCTCAAGGCCAGCCTAGGCTACCTGAGGCCATGTCTCAATAAAACAAAACAGAAGCATGGGGAGCAGCCAGCAGAAGACAAGGGTAGGATGCAGCAGACTATGGATTAAAAGAAAAAGCACTGCATGTCCCTGGGCACCTTTGTGTACCAATGGAGGCAGTCTCCTTGGAGGCGAGCTCAGGAGCATGGCCATGTTTCCTGGTTGAGCTACACAGTACAACCCTGTAGCTTTGCTTGCCAGCCTTCCTAGCCACATTTGTGCATTATGATGGCCTGTGTAGCAGGCCCTGTTTATGGGACAGTGAAGTAGAGGCTGGGTGTATCTGCCCCAGTTTATCGTGTAGTAGAAACACTGCCCCCAACACACACATGGGAGAAGCCTGACTGTGCTGGTGTGCCCATGTTCAACAGTACCAACAAGGGTCTGGCTCCCTGAGTGAGCTGGGGACGCTGAGGGTTTGCACCATAGGTAGCGCTGTAGAGGAGCAAGGCAGAAAGTGATGCTGGGAGGTGGGCGGGGAGCAGCCCCCAGCCTCCCTTTCCTTGCCCTCCTGGCCCAGATGCCCTTGGTAGGTGAATCCCTAAGACCGCCACGTGTACTTGCTTCTTCCCCAGGGATGAAGAGAAACCATGGACAATGAAAACCTAACAGCTTTATGTACCCACTGGAGATAGAGGACTATGCCTGTGGGTTGGGGAAAGCACCTGCAGCTTGAACTGTTGAGGTACTGAATTCATACTGGAGCAGAAACTTTTACCACAACCAAAGTCAGTCACATGAAATCAAGCAACAACTCACAAGGCGGAGAAAAGGGGAAGAACCAGCTCGGGACACTGAGTTTCTTTCTTTTTTGTAACAGCTATGTGTGAGTTGCCAGTGGAATGTTCTTTATTTTTCAATATAACTTGTTTCAGAGTATTGTGGAATTACGTGAATGTTTCTTTGTATTCAGAATTAAACATTTGGTGTTTAAAATCCCAAGATTAGGAGACAGCTCTGTGTAAATGAAGTGTGTAACAAGGTACTATTCTTCAAAAGCATTTAGGTGGCCAATTCCATATCATGATAGATGACTATTTGAATTTTTTATTTCCATTAACTTCTGTGAGACAAAAACACCTACTGTAACGGCAGTCTGTCTGAGTGCATGGCCAGTCCACCCCTTTCTACTTTGATATAGGCGTGGGATTGGCCTCCTAAGTCATCCATGTGAGGAGCAGAAATACAAAACCAACTTCAAGTTTTCTAATATTTTTCTACAGAAAATGATAAAACCTATGTTATTTGGTGAACACTGTGGAGATCCCAAGATACAACAGGTGATGGTAATTAGCTTGGACGTCCTCACCTCCAGGGACTCCTCTTTTGGGAAGTTGTGAGACTCCCAGCCCCATACCCTTCACCATGGGTCTGGCACACTTCTGCTTCCAGAACATGCAGGTGGAGGTAGCGCATAGCATCCTTCCCACCCTGAGACCTGGGGATGGGGGATAACATGCCAACTACTCTAGATAATGCTGTTCTTGTTGTAACTGGTTATTGGACCATGTGCCTTTATAATCAGGACAGTCATCTTCACATTTCTGACTCCATAGCAACCCCTTTGGACCTCTGACTTAGATACTAAAAACATTTGGATGTTGAGGTTTTTGCCCTTGTCCACACAATTTCACAAGCATGGGACAGGCAATGTAAGTAGACATTTTCTATGAAACGCACCTTGTTATATTTCTGTGAACAGCTCTTTCCCAGCACAGAATAACCATGGCTCAAAGGTTGAGAGAAGCAACCATTTTTAAATAGTGAATTGTTTCAGTGACTATAGATGTAAGTCTGCTGGCAATAAAGGCTATTGTGAAAAGTATCTCCCATTTGGATGATGGCTCTTATGTATTGTGTGTGTTTGTGTTTGTGTGTGTGTGTGTGTGTGTGTGTGTGTGTGTGTGTGTGTGTGGTATGGTGTGTGTTCACATGCACATCACAGCCTGAGTATGGAATTCAGAGGACAACTTGTGGGAGTTGGTTCTGTCCTTTTACCATGTATGTTCCGGGGATCAAACTCAGGTCACTAGGCTTGGTAGCAAGCACCCTTACCCACTGAGCCATCTCACCAGCTCTGGATGATGGATCTTGTACTGAGACACAAAAGACAGGAAGGAAGTTCAAAACTTTTCTCTAAAACATGAGTGTTCATTTTTCCTCAGAAGGAAAAATGACAGCTTAGCAAAAACACTTCTAGAAGTTTGCTAACTTTGTGATCTGGTGCCTAGTTGGCCTTGGACAGTATCAGAGGTGCCAGGCCTCAGGAAGTCTGCAACCCTTGTTTGCATTGGGGGCTGTTTACTATAACTTGTAATAATTCTTGCCACCAGAACATTTATGCCAGGCATGATTCCACTTTACATAGGACACAGATCAGGTGCTACAGCTTAACTGTTTATAAGGTAGAAAACACGCAGGGCTGGTGCTGACTCTCTCACTCCTCTTGCATAAACACTGGCCAATGAAACAGAGCCTGATGCTCTGTTGGACTCTATTCTTACTGTCATAGCTTTTATAATTTCTACCAAATGGCTGTTATCCTTCCACAAAACAGTAGGATCATGGCTGGAGAGATGGCTTAGTGGGTACAGTATTCACTATGGAAGCATGAGGTCCCGAGCTTGGGTCCTCCACACCTATGGAAAAGCCACACATGGTGGTGCCCATTTGCATCCCCAGCACCAGGGAAAGGGGGGATGAAGACAGACCCTGGGGGCTTTCTGGCTAGGCAGTCTGGCCATCACAGGCAGCTCCAGGTGCAGAGAGAGACTCTTTCTCAAAAAATAAGGTGAAGAACAATAGAGAAAGATACCGACATCAACCTCTGGCCTCCACCCCTGCATGAACAGGCATACACATGTGCATACACTCATGTGCACACACACCTCACAGATACACCCACCCACCACCACTACCACCATCAACAAAAGAATAGGTACCAAAACCAGTGTCAATAGCAACCAAAATTCCAAAGCTCCATTCCAACACCATCTGTGACAGTGGGGAGAGCTAAGGAGACAGGGTGATTTGGGGTTCTAAATGTACTTTATTCCCAAAATGCTATGAGATCCAGGTACCAGAGGAGAAGAAGACCACCCTACTGCACACTCTAGGAAGGCCTGGTGAAACCATAACACAATCCACCACACAGACTTTCAAGGATGGGTTTATATGAAGGCTTTGGTTTTATTTATTGTTAACAAATATATACTGAAAATAGTAAAGGTTACGAACCACTTTGGCATAGGATCCCAGGTTCTTTGTGGTGTTAGGTCACTAGTTTCTAATCTTCAGGGTGAGAGTATTGACAGGTCAACTTCTAACTGATGTTCAGGAGCTGGCTAGCTCATAAGGAAAGTGCACATGGTCCGCACAGGGGATCAACTAGTTCACATTTGTCAAATGAGCATGATTTCTTTTTTAGTGTATTTTTTATTCCGATGGCTTGAAAGTCTGTATCGTGCTACAAATGGAGTCTCTTCCTAGTGGGAAGGGTGGCCATGGCTCTCTAGAAGGGCTGCTGATGGAAAGCAGACACTGGAGGATGTCAAAAAGTCAGGGTCATAGGCAATGTGTTATTAGTGGCCCAGATCTATGGCCCCAAAGCAACTCACTGTGAAAGACCACATTCTCAAGCCCCTTTACTTTCCACCTACCCTCCCCCATGCACTCTGTTTTGTTGTTTTCTCAACCTGGCACCTTCTTGCTTCCCTTTCCTAGAAATGCCTTGGGTCTTCTCAACACTGTGCGACAAGAGAATAAGCCATTTTTTACAGTGACATAAAGAACGAAGCAGAAAAATACCCCAGTGGGGCATCTTGGCAATGCGTTGTATCCCATCAGGAGAGGCACTCAGGAAAGTCTTTGGCCAGTCCATGGTTACTTGGGACCCACAGAAAGGTCTCTAAGCACAAACAGGTGGCACCAGGCAGTAACCAAGAGCAAAATTCTCCTCAAAAAACACCCACTGGCGTGGAAGGACTGCTCTTTCAGGTGTTAGTAAGGCAACAGTTTTTGTGGTTCTAATAAACTTCCGGGGACTCTGACATGAGATCCCCCAAGTAAGTGTCCCTTTGAGGGTTGCTCTTGGTCTAATTTTCAGGAAGAGCCCAGCATACCTGCAGCATATGGGTTAGCGCCCCACACCTCACATACATCCACTTTCCATTTGTGTGTCCAGTGGGTGGAGTCCTTTGAGGATGGGGCTGTTCAGAGATGTCTTCTGAACACTTTCTCTACAGAGTGAACAGAGGAATGCAGGTTCAAGTGACAGCAGGTAGATAATACATTAAGAGAACGATGGTGGTTCTCTCTGAAGAATGCATCAACAGCCATATCACATCTCCTAGCCTGGCAGCTAAAGTCCTCTCACTAAGTGGTCCTGGTTGGTGTCTACCTTGAGGGAGCTAGGAAGCTTTGCTGATGACCCCAGCTCCTTGGTGGTGACAGCATAGGGGACGATTGGTGTTGTGCCAATTTCTATACAGAATCGAATTTGACATACAGTCGAAGTGCTGGCTTGTAAAACTCACCATTGCAAACTCCCTGCGTGAAAAGGCCATGACCCTGGTGCCTTGGAGGGGTGACCCAGGTTGGAGGTACCCTTGCCTCTCCTTATGGGCTGGACTCTTTGATGGTCTCCAGGGTTCTGGGAGATCTTGGCTAGCTTTTCTATGTTTTTTTTAGAAACATCTAAATTATCACATAATTTGGTTTTCAGATATGCTTAAGTTTATGAGGAGACACACAGAGAAAGGGGCACGGAATATAAGTGTTGGACACACATTTGGGCTGGCCTTGGATGAGCCTTTTGTGAATAAAGGGCTTTAAAACTTCTTATTTCTACCAGATACCACATCAATCCAAGGCGACTGGGAGTGGCACATTGGCCTACTCACACTGTGACCTTGAAGCTGGCTCAGCAGTGGGAGTACATCTATAGAACTGGGTTACATATGGTGTGGAGAACTGCAACTTCGTATGGCCTCCACCTGGGAAAACCTAGTATGTACATCCTATGAAACACAGAAATGGACAAATACATACATGAACACCCATCCTATGCACAATAAATGTAGTGTGAAAATAGGCCATCTGGTGGCGCACTGTGCGTGGCGCATCACCACCTGAGCTCCCAGAAGCCCGGGGAAAGTGGCATCCTGAAGGTGGCAGATGATGTTAGCAGATGACATGGGTAGATGGCGTCAGCAGCTTGGTACATTCAGGCAGATGGAGCCTGCAACAGATAAGGCACATCCATGTCCTGGTTGAAATGCCTTGGTGATTCCTGGGACCCCTGATTCAGGAGCTGCCCACAGTGTCTGGGCACATCAAGCAGACATCCAAGTCAAGATCTTTAAAGGCCCAGGCGGAAGGAACACGTGCAATAAATAGGTGTGGCTGTAGAGCTGGCCTGGTGGGGACGTTCACTTGCAAAGGAGCCCATTCTGAAGTGTTATGTTTCTGTCAGTGATGCAGGAAGAGGCCACCACATGGGGCAGGTCTTCCTTAATCTTTGGGGAGTGACTGCTGTTGTTACTGGAACTGGATTTGCTCCTGCTTGCGTCAAGAGCAGGCTGCATGGGTGAGGCCCGGGCCCCTTTGCCCTTGACCAGGCAGCCACACACCAGACCGAAGAAAGCACGCCTCATCTCCTTGCTGGCCAGGGTGTAGATGACAGGGTTCATAGCTGAGTTGAGGACAGCCAGCATGATGAACCACTGGCTCTTGAACAGGATGGAGCACTCCTTCACTCTACAGGCCACATCGATGAGAAAGAGGATGAAGAGCGGGGACCAGCAGGCGATGAACACGCTCACCACGATCACCACGGTTCGCAGAAGAGCCATGGACCGCTCAGAGTTATGGCTAGCCACTCGGCGGCTGCTCGACTTGACCAGGAAGTAGATACGCGCGTACAGGATAACTATGGTCACCAGGATGGCTGTGAAGATACTGATGAGGAAGGCGATGTACTTCTTAGAGTAGAGGGGAAGGATGGTGGAGCAGTCAGAGAAGTTCTCCAGGCAGTTCCAGCCCAGGATGGGCAGGGCGCCCAGCGAGAAGGCGATAAGCCAGCACATCCCTATCAGGAGGAACACGCGGTGCTTCTTGTTGGCATCGTAGGGCCTCATTTTGATCATGGTCAGGTGCCGTTCAATGGCAATGGCCAGTAAGCTGCAAGTGGAGGCCCCAAGGGCTACGAACATACTGCCCTCCCTGAGGAACCACACCGTGGGGGACAGGCTGAACGTCTTTCTGCCGGACATGAGAATGTTCACCTTGTAGGCTATGCCGGCCAGCAAGTCGCAAAGAGCCAAATTGCCAATGAAAAAGTACATGCGGTTGTGAAATTTATTGTTCTTCCAGATGGCAATCAAAACCATCAGGTTCTCCAAGACGATGAAGCTGCAAGTGATCAAGAAGAGGATGGTGGTGAGGGTGCCGCCTTCAGGGGGGTCCCGCAGCCGGCCAGCCAGCTTCCCCACGTAGTTGTAATGTGCCAGGAGAGTCTCATTCCCCAAGAAGGGCCGGTGGACCTGCGCAGGCGTGGTTGCCATGACTTCCTATGGACAGATGGTTACCTCAAAAGTCCACTAGAGGGCGCCCCAGGAACGTTCATTTCAGGGGATAGCTGGGAGCCTGGTGGTGACTTCAGCAAGGCATTCAGTCCTGGCTCCAGGAAGGGTGTTGAAAACAGGCTCTGTAGGGAAATCAAAGGAGAGGGAGCCTTGGATAAAGTGATTGCCACTGAATACCCGCGGTGTGGAAAATATTAACGCATTTGGAAGGCTGGTGAGCAGAGAGCGACTTTAAACACAGGCCAAGTTTCCAAGCGTTGAGGGAAACCAGGCAAGGCTGTTAAGGGCCGGGAGCAGCCAGAGAAGGAAATTCAACGTGTGAATAAGTGAATCACGTATCCAAGGCAAAAATTTCACATAAGCTTCCACTTGGAGATCTCCAGGCACCAGGAAATACTAACAATTGGTGCTCACCCACCATATGAGAGCTGGTAAACCACTATGCCCAGCCACAGAGATCAGATTTTCTCAGGATGAGAGAGGGGGAGGGAGGAAGGGAAGGAACGGGGAAGGGAGAAGAAAGGAAAGAAGGAAGGAACTGGAGTGAGAGGAGGAAAAGGAAGAGAGAAGGTGTGAGGAAAGGGAGGCGAAAGGGAGAAAAGAGAATTGGGACACAGTGGGAATGTCGGTGGGACTTCTGAGAGTTCCCTGATGAGTTCTGGAGCAGCATCATGGCAAGCACCCCACTTGCCCTACTTCCCCGATAGCTCCCCCTTGGGCCCGGATGGGCCTTTGGCCCACCTGGCAGAAAGCCCTTCCTACACAGCCATGGCAGGAAGAGCTGCCCCAGGCTGAGCAAGAACCCTGCGGCCAATGCACTGAGCAGAGCCTGGGGAGGAAGGAAGATGAACTGTCCTGGTGGGAGGTTCAAAGAGGAAAAGGGAGGAAAATTACGGGGACTTTGAGTGTGGCTTGAAATGCAGAGGCCTGTGCTGGGGCATTAATTAGTATAATGACATCCATGTACACAGATAGAATAAATACACTTGGAGATGTTGTGAGACAGGGAAAGTCCTGAATGCACAAACCAGGCCCTCAATGGGCCCTGAAATTTAAAACTATATATATATATATATGTATATAGTGTGTGTGTGTGTGTGTGTGTGTGTGTGTCCATTCATATATGTCACTCTACCTTATTTTCTGATGCAAACTCTCTCACTGAACCTGTAGTTCACCCATGAGGCTCTACTGGCTAACCATTGAGTTCCAAGGATCCTCCTTTCTTCCCTCAACCTCTAACACTAAGATTATAGAGGCATACCACCATGCCTGGTTTTTCACCTGGGTACTGGGGGTCTGAACTCAAGTCTTCATGCTTGCATGGCAAGTACCTTACTGACTGAGGCATCTCTCCAGCCCCATCCTCCACTGGACCTTGGATGCATTAACTTGGCCCATGGGTCATCTCTGTCTGCTTCCCAAGATACTGATGCTCTGCAGACCCAGCTATGAAGGCAGCTTTGGTTTCTATGCATTCACTATTTACTCTTTATTCATAGCTGATACATAATAATGCACATCCTTGTGGCTTTGTTATAGCAAACCGATCATGCATATCACGGGTAACAATCTAAGCAGAGTAATTAGCATTTCTATCTCTTTAAACATTTGCTACTTAAGTTGGGGGATTTGAAATTCCTGTCTTCCAATTCTTTATAAACATGTAATAAATTGTCCTGACCCAGAGCCACCTCACTGGATTGCAGAACACCAGAGCCTATTCCTTTATCTGTGACTAACCTCCTCTGTTCCTCCCAACTTTCCTTTCCAGACTCATTTATTTTAAATTAAAGTTATTTGAGTACTTAAATAGCTGATCAGGACCAAATGAAGTTCACTGAAAAGAGTTCACTACATGCACCTGTGAAGGTTTAAGCTCTAGTCCTAAATTTGGTTCTTAGAAAGGTGGACCATGCTAAACGGGTTTCCCTGAGCAGGTGTTCCTTCCTGGGTTCATCAAGGGCTTTTAGCTATCAGGGACTCCGCCCTAGGCTGTACACAGATCTGGGAGAAGGTGACTCCGAAGGGGCTCTGCACCTGTGTGACCCTCCAGGAGCAGTAGGTACTATGCAAGTTTTTCCCTTCCCCATCACTTTGGTGGTCTTAGAGTTGTTAACATCAGGAAGAGGTAGCTCATGGCTTCCTGGCAGGGACATCTTCTAAGTTCCTGGCCATTAGAAGTATCTGCTGTTCTAGAAGCCCTGGAAACTGTGTGAGCTGACGTCTACATTCTGGCTGGAACTGCCTTTGGCTTGGCCCAATTATGAGAACTACCGGGGATCATGAAGGGCTTGGGTCAAGTTCAGCTGAACACTAGGTTCTGGCAGAACCTTTATACTGCCCTCTTCTAACTTCAAAAAGGAAAGCAAGCCTGCTTTGAGGCTGGACTGCAGATGACAGACAGACGGGCCATCTGCTCAGGCTTCCCTGTCACTCTTGAGCCCACTCCATACCTAGCCTGGCTCCCCACTGGACCTCTGAGGGTTCTCCTCAGGCAGACAGTTCAGCAAGCAGCCCTCCATCAGCCCCTTCCACTCTCATCTTTCCTGTTGTTGTTTGAGGCAGAGGGTCTAATGTAGCCAAGGCAAACCTGGAACTTGCTATGCAGTCAAGGATGATCTTGAACTTCTGACTCTCCTGCCTCCACCTCCTAATTGCTAGGATTACAAGCACGAGCCACCACATTTGATTTTATATGGTGCTAGGGTTGATCTCAAAGCCTCTTGCACGCTAAGCAAGTATTCTACTAATTGAGCTACCTCTCCAGCTCACTCCTTCTGATTTTTATTTAAATCTGGTCTGTTAAACTCCAAGTCACATTCTGTTCATCCTGTGCATCTTCTGGGGTCCTGACAGCTCCCATGACCCATGGTCCCATGACCATTCTTCAAGGCTACCATCATGACATGGGGGCACGTGCCTCTTGCACGCTAAGCAAGTATTCTACTAATTGAGCTACCTCTCCAGCTCACTCCTTCTGATTTTTATTTAAATCTGGTCTGTTAAACTCCAAGTCACATTCTGTTCATCCTGTGCATCTTCTGGGGTCCCGACAGCTCCCATGACCCATGGTCCCATGACCATTCTTCAAGGCTACCATCATGACATGGGTGCACTTGCCTACATGCAGGCAATACACTTATACACATAAAATAAAAATAAAATATTTTTTAAAAAAAATCAAGCTGTCTTTTGAAGACTAGAAATTATTAGCAGATGGGATTTTCATGCAGCTATTGATGTATGGACACACTGCCTGTTTCTTCATGCTCTCGCCAATGTGCTGGTGTTCTCGTGGTCTTTCCCAGCAGCCTGTATATTAGCAGGTGCTTGGAGACCAGTGTTCTTTTTTTGGTCTTTTTGAGACAGGGTCTCCCTGTAGCCCCAGCTGTCCTGGAACTCACTATGTAGACCAGGCTGGCCTTGAACTCACAGAGATCCGCCTGCCTCTGCCTCCCGAGTGCTGGGATTAAAGGCATGTGCCACCACGCCCGGCCCAGTGTTCTTTTTTATCTAATTTTGCACTCTCTGTGACGGGGATGGACCATTCTTGTATCCATGGCTTTGATGTTCAATTAGCTTCTCCACTCAGGAGCATCTCATGGGTATGTCAGAGTAAAGGCAGCACATTCATTACTATTCTCATTACTTCAACAAAATAATTGACAAAAAACAACTTATGGAAGGAAGGACTATTTGGCTCATAGTTTGAGAATATAGTTCATCATGGAGGGGCTGGCACGGCAGCAGAAGTGTGAGGCAGCGGGCCATACTGCATCCACAGTCAGGAAGCAGAGAGACATGCCTGCTGGTGCTCAGCTGGCTTTCTGGTTTTTATTACTCTAGGACCCCAGTCCATCCAATGATGCTGTTGCTGTTCACATTTAAGGTATGTGTTCAAACTTCAATGAACCTAATGTGGAAAGAAGATTTGCCCAGAGTTTGTTTCCATGGTGATTCTAAGTGCCATCAGTTGACAGCCAAGATAAAATATCACCGGCAGGAAAGGTCATCATAACTGGGGCCCATTTTTATGTATGTGCTGTGGGAGCTGTCCTCTCCCACATACAGCTGTTATACAGCTGTATAGCTGTTACAACCATCCCACAATGTACTCCATCTCTGCATGGCTACCAGCTGTACCATCCAGGACACCACGGTGCCCAGGTTTGTCTCAAAATGCCCCTGAGCCACCTGCCTCACCATCAGGGGTTTCTGTCTCAGAAACCAGCTCAAGTGAAACTTCAGATACAGCTTGGAAGTTTCTCATTTTAGGTAAGATAAGTATAACTCAAACTGCTGTGTGTTGGGGGGCAGTACGTGTGTGTGCATACACATGCATATACATGTGAGGCCAGAGGTCAATCTCAGGTGCTGTTTCTCAGGTGCCCTTTGCCTTGTTTTTGTTTTTGTTTTGAGACGGGGTCTCTAACTGGCCTGGAGCTTGCCTAGTAAGCTAGGCTGTCTGGCCAGCAGGCCCCAGGGATCCTCCTGTCTCTGCTTCCCCAGCCCTGGGGTTAGGTGCACAAACCCTACACCCTGCCTTTTTACGTGAGTTCTGGGGCTGGAACTCAGGTACCCGTGCTTGCACTTTGCCTACTGAGCCAAGTACTTTGCCTACTGAGCCAGCCCCCAGCCCTCTGCCTGTTCTTGTGCTAACTCAGCTCTTCCACGTCTCACTTTCCCACCATAACTCCTCATACCACTTCATACACTCCACCGCTCCTTGAAAAGTCTGGGTTTTTGCCTACAGTGTGAGCAGAAGGGAAGCAAATCCCTCTGGAACAGCCAAATCTAGATTTTTCTTTCCCGAGGAAGAGCAGGGGGTGAAAAACCAGACAAGGTCTCTGCCAGGTCACATCTTTTTCCTTTCCTCCCGCTCGCTCGTAAGATTGAGCGGAGCAAAAGAAAAACAAGCAAACAGTAAAAGCAAGTACCCAGCAATTAAATCACCACAATAAAATAACAGCAGACACGCAGGAGCTTGTGAAGGCAGCAGCCCTTTCGTGTGAGCCCACTTTCCCACTAAAGCCTGGGCTATCATCCCCCTTCGTTAAAATTCATCACTCAAGCAGCAGTGCTTTACAGAACATCTTTTGTTAACTACAGTTCTCATCATTCACAACTCAAAGGTATCTGGTTCATTGGAATCTAAATGTATATTTTCTCTGGATTATCAACATTTACAAAGCTGGCCACATCCTAGGAGCTAAGTGTTAGGCTAAGTACCAATAGGTCAGATTGATTTTTGCATGCATCTACACATCACTGTACATAGTCAGCACACCACAGAGGAGTTCTTTCTTCCATTTCTGAGGGGTGCCACCCACTGGCCTCCAGTTTGCCAGAAGGAAAGCCTGAGACTCATCAATGATGAGTTTAGGACTAGGTGGGGTGTCTCAGTACTGTCACCAAGTCACTGTGGGAGTGCTGGGTACTGTGAGCGTTCGTGCAATAGAAGGTCAGCCTGATTCAGCACACAGATGATCTAAATACCCAGAAACCAGCACTCAGATCAGCAACAGGCCACCGGGGGCCTCTGCCGGTCATTGCTGACCCTCCCTTGTGTGACCACTCTTTTGGCTTTTCTTTCCTCTGTATCCATAGGATACCCTGTGTCTGGCCCATTTCTCTCCCCAGGATGTCCCTGTGAACCAGAGCTGTGGGTGCAGCCAGGCCTTCCTGTGCCTGCACACTACCCTCTGTGGGTTCTGACTTGCAGATGAGGGCAACTTCTCCCATGATCAAGTATTGCTTCTCACTGAGCAGGCTGCCAGATTGGCTGGCATGTTGTTTGGGCGAACAGGTGCCTGCATAAGAAGACCACCCTTGTTTCTAAGGGGCATGCTAGTGAAAAGGGTGGGCTGTAACCATGACCCGGAAGTGTTTGTGGGGTTCATAGTGACCCACTGAAGGCAAGAGGGATGCAGTAGAAAACTTGCACTTTTTGGAAGTGATGAAGTGTGGAGCTGGCCGTGATGCTGTAAGTCTGCTGATTCATTTCCACTTAAAAAGCAGGCTCTTGGGCTGGGAGTTGGCTCAGTGGGTAAAGCCCTTCCTAGTCAAGCATGAGAACCTGTTATAAATCCCAAGAACCCATGTAAAGCCAGACACGATAAGCACATCTCTACTCCCAACATTCCTGTGCAAAATGGGAGGCAGAGTTGGGAGAATCACAGCTAGCCTGTACTCCACAATGAGCAATAAGGAGGCCCTGCCTCAAACAAGAGAGAAAGTGAGGACCGACACTCCAGGTTGTCTTCTGACCTCCATACAGGTACTATGGCATGTGCACACCTGCACTCCCATACATGAACACACACACATACACACAATACACAGCATTTAGAAATGTGATTGTGAACAGACCAGTTTTGTGTGTCTTCTAAAACCTGAGGCATATTCCAGCAGAAGGGAGTCTGGCCAAGCTCAGGGTACAGAGGCTCTCAGCAGCACTGGTCTCCTAACCAGCAGTTTCCTCAGCAGATCCTTGCCCAGAATCTTATCAGCTCACTCCGAAGGCCTGCACTAGCAAGCCCCCTGATACCCTGGCAGACTCCTCATGCCCCTCCCCTGGTCCTCTGCTCAGTCAGACATTACCATTTCACTGTCTGTATTCTGCCTGTGTTCTGAGTCACTCCGTGTTTAATAAGCACCCCTACTCACATCTGAGCTGCCCTTGGGACGGTCACCTGGGTCTGAGTATTCTCACTTGGGACTCCTGAAACTGGAATCACTCATCCTCCCTTAAGGCACTCTGACACCAAACATGTTTTCTTTTTGCCATGACAGACTGAGAAGCCTGGACCAGATGGCTCCAAGGTAGATGACCCCACATGAGACCCTGCTGATGTTAGGCATGCCTGCCCACCCCCTAACTCTGAAAGTAGCATCTCCTGGGAAAGCAAGCCTGGGAGAGGAGTGGATGGATTCCAGATGTGTCTTCTATACTAGCGACTCACTTTCTCCATATGTCAGTTTGAAAAGTAAACAAACTATAAAAGGAAAAGGAGGGCAAAATATCTCTGCAAAGTCTAGCCTCTCTCTCTCTCTCTCTCTCTCTCTCTCTCTCTCTCTCCCTTCTCTCTTTCCTTCCCTTTTTGTCTCTTGAAGAAAAAGTAAGAACTCACCTCTCTCTCTCTCTCTCTCTCTCTCTCTCTCTCTCTCTCTCCCTTCTCTTTTTCCTTCCCTCTCTCCTCCTTCCCTTTTTGTCTCTTAAAGAAAAAGAACTCGCCCTTGGTCAGAGGGAGGACACTCTTTTGAAAAGGCATGTGCTTCCAGAGAAAGCAATAACTCTATACTCTAAACTGAATTAAAGTATCCACTATTTGCCAGTAAGCACAATTTCTTTGAAAGCAAGACATTTTTCTTTTTCACATAAAAGAACCAAGAAACAAAATAGTGAGCAGGCCATTTCATGGCTCCAACTCCTACACAATTCCTTTGCTAATGAGCCTTTCCCCTCTCTCTGGTTTTCTCCCTTAACCTCTCTCTGCCTCCAGAGACAGTTAGGAGCAGAATGCAGGCTTTGCTCACAGCGTTCCACAATGAATGCTTTGATCCAGGCCCATTAGTGAAGCCTTCCACCTTCCTGAAAGGGAAAGGTTACAGACGATTCAGGAGAAAGCTTGCCTTCTTTCCTGCCTTTCTTCCCAGCCTGGATACAGATCCCTCTGCCTGATGGGGCTTCCCAGCTCTACTTGGTATGTTCTTGTGAACAAACAAGGTTCTGATGATACATGGATTACAAGCACAGTCCAAGGGACCCCAGATATGAAGGTCATGTCCCAAGAACATAGGGTGCCCCTGGGAATGTCCTGAGCTGGCAGATTTGCTATGGGAAGGCAACAGAGTATGATGCAAGGTTTGTCTTTAGTTTGTGTTTTTCCTTTGTTTGCCAGTCAGTCTTGCCAGATTCTCCCTACAATGTTTGCTCCCAGTAAGGGCCCAGGATGCTCTTACCACCAATATTTCCAGAAAATGAGTGTAGATGTGTGGAAATAGCTTCTGTTACAAAGTTAAAGATATACATATGGCATCCTGCCGAGGAAGTCCACCCTGGTCATTCCATGTCACATCTAGTCTCCATATAGCCTGTGACTTCTAAGAGGACATGGGGGAAATTGACACTTGGAGGGGCCGTATGTCCTTAGTGGCAGAGCCTGGCTGGGCTGTATGTCCCAGTCATCTGTTCTAGCCCACCCCCTTCAGGGACAGTCTCTTTATGAGGCACTTTGTCACAGGTCCTTAACTAGGCAGTACTAAGAGCCTCTCCAGTGTTGCTTTATAGCCTAATTGCTTGAGGCTACTGGAATGCCAGTCTGGGGTTTTGGTGGGATATTTAGAAAACTCTGAAGCCAGGAACAGAATGGAACAAAACCTTCAAAGCCAAGGAGCAGAGTCAGTTGCCTGAGGACCCTTCCTCCAGCTCGCTGGGCCAGGCCAACCCAGCACAGCTTTCTGATAGGGAAATCCACCCATGGGTATCACACCATCTACCAAATACACACCATCTTCCACTGATTTGACCCAAATGATCACTGACTGCCTGGTCTCCCAAACACAGTTTCAGTTCCTTCAGAAAATAGGGCCAGGCATGGTAGCGCACGCCTTTAATCCCAGCATTTGGGAGGCAGAGGCAGGTGGATCTTTGTGAGTTCAAGGCCAGCATGGTCTACATAGTGAGTTCCAGGACAGTTGGGGCTACAGGGAGATCCTGTCGAAAAAAAAAAAAAAAAAAAAAAAAAAAGAAGAAGAAGAAAAGAGAGAAAAGGAAAGGTAGACTATGCCCCAAACTGTAACGAAACCAGTAACTGAAAATATACTATCAGAAGGGTTTGGTGGCTCATACAAGCAATCCCAGCACTTGAAAGGCTGATGTAAGAGGCTTACCATGAGTTTAAGGCTAGCCTGGGCTACATAACGAATTCCAGTTCAGCTTGGACTACAGTGTAAGACTGTCTTAAAAAATAAATAAATTATAAAAATGTGTTACTAGTTGAAACTAGATGGGATTCCATTAAATATATCTCACTTTCTCAAAAATTAAAGATACTATCTCCAAATGCTTATGGCAATTAATTCAAAAGAAAACGCACGGCAAAGGAATCGCCGAGGTAGATGTGAAAATAAGATCTAGTAACCCTCAGTACCACACCACAGCTACCATAAATGACTTGCCTAAGAGTGTCCCTCAGCATGTGGTAGCAAAAGGGGTTCAACTACCACAAAGGAACCCCCAAATTTAAAACATTGTGGCATGCTCAAGTATTTATTATTATTGTAATAAATTATATACATAACTGTAGGCACTAAAGAAGACGGAAGATCTATGGAGATGAGTGTCATTCCAGAAAGAGACCCAGTCCCTGAATCATGAGAAAACAGGTCATCAGGCCAATACATAAAGCTTTTACAGGAAATGGGAGTTTCTACCACCCAAATATGGTAGAAAATCAGGAGAGTGGAACATGTAAAAAAAATCATAAATGTAAAGGGGAAAATGGCATTCAAAAGATGCTAAGTGGCTATGACATCACTCTCTCCACACCCTGGAGGAGGCTAAGAACCAGGTTCCATCTCAGTGTCAGAGGCAAAAGGGACATTGACTCGCACGGACCATCAGCAGCAGCTGCTGATGTACAGGTGACAAAACCCAACGGTGAGATTACACCCCAGGATGTAGCTCTGAATCAGTTCAGAAAGTTACAGATTCAGATAACTTTCACAGTTCCCCAAAACACACACACACACACACACCACCACCACCACCACCACAAAAACAGCCATAACCACTGATGAGTTCACTAGTCATTTACCTGCAATAGACAATCCTTCATGCTCTCTAGGAATTTCCTTCATCTAGGAAGGAAGACTTATGAAAAGATAAATTTTGCACCTGGTTATATACAAAACCTGAGACTTCTGACTTGCAGATTTAAAAAAGCCCTGTAACTCCGGACATCTCAGAACTCTGGAGGTCAGGGAGCCAGCCCTCTGTTCAAACTGCTAGCCTTACCTCACTGTGATGTTCAAACCAAAGCCTTCTCTTTGAAGAGCCAACAAGAAATCCCTCTCTTACCGTCTAAATATAAAATCACCACAAGCAAATGTGCCACCAGGACTGTCCAAGGCCAGAGAGACAGCGGGTCATGGCAGGCACGAGGCTAAAGGCGCCTTTTTCTTGGCTCTACCTCAGTTATGAACGAATGTGCGGATTTCCCATCAGAGCCTCATAATCGCATCTCCCCTCCGCACCTTCGTGGTCCAGCTCCAGTCCCCACAACCCTAACGGCCTCGTTTGAGAAACGCCAAGAAAGCTGGAGTTTCGTAGCTAATGAAACCTAGAAGAATGATCCCGCCCCCCTCCCCGGCGAAAGCCCACAGCCTCCCCCATCCCCCATCCCCCAGGTTCTCCTCGCCGAGGGGATCTAACTTAATTGTCCTAGGAAAGCAGCGGGTGGCACTTCTCCGAGGAGAGCCCCCTCTCTTCCTCAGGCTTTACAGACGCAAGTGCTTTTAAAAGCTCCAGATTAATTAAAAAGACTCCATACCCCCCTCCCCGCCCCGGGGACAGCTCGGTCACCCGAGTCCGTGGCCTGGGTAAGGGGGGGACTGGCGGATTCAAGGCTCTCTGTGGCCAGGTCAGTGTCGCACCCCGACTCGGTTGGAATTTTGTTCGGAAAGTGGTTCCGGTGACCTGCTTGCTTATTTCGAAATCCTGGTTTGCACACCCCGGGGAAGGGTCCCACAGCTCACCTCGGTCTGCAAAGCGCAGCGGGGCCGGCCGCATCCTGCCCCGGCGCGGGGTCCTCAGCTGTCTCCGGTCCCTGGGGCTCCGGACGTCGCTCGTGGCCTCGGGTCTCCTTCGGGCTCGTCCTGCCTCTCCGTTCAGATCCGAGACCTTGTCTCTAGTCGCCGAAATCGCTCACTCATCCTCTGCCCCAGCGCATCCAAGTGCAAACTTTTGCAGCAGCCCGCCGGGGCGGGGCCCGGAGTCAAACCCCCCCCACTCCAGCCCCGGGTCCCCCACATTCCGGTCCCCGCCCCTAGCCACGTCCCCGCCCAGCCTCTCCAGCCAGCTGCCCGGGCACTGATCCGACCAGCGTTCACCCGCTGGGGTTCTTCATCCCTCCGGATGTCCTCCTACCACCATCCCTTCACCGGTCGCCTCCAAAACCCTGGATCCTGACCTCATGACCTTGCACCCATCCAGTGAACCCCACGTGCAGTCCTGGGGCGCTTCAAGACCCAGCAGTCGCAGATACCCATTTGGGTCCGGATCCCGGCTTTTGCGGACTTCTGCCTACCTGGCAAGGAGGCTTTGGACCCGTCCTTATTAATACTGTTGTTACTCCCCTGGGGATAACTAATGTTAACTGTACTATCATTAATGCCTTTGTCCTGGTAGGGACCAGTTCAGTCTGAAATTGACCCGCTACCGGCTTGAACAGGTAGGCTGACTTTGGCGCCTTGTTGGACTTTTTTAACCCGCCCTTCTCTCTGATCCGGTTATCCAATACAGACCTGGGCCAAAGACCCGAAACCCAGCCTCTTCCTACCTCTGGGCCAGGATTTGCGACGCCCCTCCCCCCATGTAAGGATAAATAGATACACCATAAGTAATCAATGGGGAGAATCCTTGGGAGGGATTCTGCCCAATTATCAGTTGTCCCTTACAAAAGAAAAGCAAAAGTTCCCCAGGGCAGCTTAGGGAGGGGAAGAGGAGGGGCATGACTAAATTCTGGGCAGGTAGGGCAGGGCTCCTGGAGAGGGTCAAAAGGTCCCGGTTCCTTTTCTCCTTGGATATCTTGCCTCCAGAGGATGAACTTGGAGCCGAGAGCAGTTTCTTTGGGGGTGATCTGGTGGTAGAGCAGAAGTTGGCAGCATGTGGCTGGCCTTGGCCTTTTCCATTGTTGCCTGATGAGAAACTCAAGCCCTCAGGGTCATGAGCTCTGCCTGGTCCAGGCTGCTCAGTGGCAGTGTGGTTCCCCTGAGCTGGGGACTTCCCAGTCTTCCACATTTGTTGAGTGTCTTAGACACAGCTGGGAGAGGCCATTCCTATCTCCCAGTGTATGGGAACAGGTGTTATCTTGGTGTGTTTGAGTCCAACTATGTCCAGTTAAAAACAAAAAGATAGACATGTGCTTCTGTGGTCACTTCCTGTGGTCAGGGTAACAGTGCAGCATCTAACCCCACAAAGGTGGAATTCCACAGCTGCTTCTCAGTGTCACCATCACTGCTACGGTTACTGGAAGTGTGTTTCCGGTCACTTCCTGTGGTCAGGGTAACAGTGCAGCATCTAACCCCACAAAGGTGGGATTCCACAGCTGCTTCGCAGTGCTACGGTTACTGGAAGTGTGTTTCCTTTTCTCCTGCTCATCTTGCTTCCATGTTCTTTCTCATGTATGTTCTTTCTCTGCCACAGCTAATCATTTTATAGAAACATTCCTAAAAACTACCATCACCTGTGCCCAGAAGCCTGTCTTTGTTTGGAACCCATCCTGCAGAGATAGCATGACCTATTTTCCAAGCCAATGGACAGTGTGGCCACGCCCTACCTTCCTGGTACTCTCTCCTCCCAAGGGGCTCAGATCACAGTATCATAGAGCCTGTCTATGCTGCCACTTTTAAGTGTGTTCGTTGTAGAATGAACTCATCTATAGCATAAGTTTAATGCCATCCTCTGACTCAGGCCACCCATCTTTTTTTGCAACTAGACCTTCCTATCACAAAAGTTAATCTCCTGGATAGCTCTTTTTCTTATCCCAGAATCCAATATGTTTTTCACTTCCTGCTTACCACTGTTGTTTTGTGGTGGTCCCGTTATTGATAAGTGAAACATCCACCTTGCTTTTGAAGATGGTGCATAAGTTACTTTTCTTGTTGCTCTAACAAAATACCCAACAAAGGCAAGAAAGAAAGGAAGGAAGGAAGGAAGGAAGGAAGGAAGGAAGGAAAGAAAGAGGTGATCTCGATAGAACAGGGTGACCCTGAGTCCCCGTCATGCTTCCTGCAACACCAGCCTCAGAAATCAGATCTCACAGCCTGGGAAATACCACGGCTCTTATGGCTAACTGCAGGTTTCCCTAAGAGAGGCCAGGGATCCATGCACAGTATCAAGGGGTAGCCCTGAAACTTTCTCTTTCCCCAAAGATTCCAAGCCAGAAGCAACTGTCCTTCAATCCAGGTCTCTCCCTCATGGAGGCCCTAACCATGTCTGCTGTGATGGAAACCCTATCTATCAGCTGAGATGGAGGTCCTATCCCCATCCTCATGAGTAAATCTTCATTCCATAACCATCTGTTGATATGGTGGCCTTACCCATATCTGCTGTGATAGAGATCCCACCCACCTGCTGAGATGGAGGTCCTATCCCCATCTTCTGTGATGGAGGCCCCACCCTACCCCTGTCTACTGTTCTGTCTCTGGGTTTTAAAGTTTAGACTCTTAACCTTGGCATCAGGGTTCTCAGCCCATAGAGGCCCCACAGACAGACTTTTCTGACGTCATCTCCCAAGAGCAGTAGTTCTCCTTTCAGGTCTGTTGACTAAGCCTCCCCTTGAGTAGTGCCGACTTATGAAAGTATCTTAATGGGAGTTTGGCAGTTCATAAGCTCAGTAAGAGGAGGGGAGCTGCCATCCTCAGGAGTAAATCCTCATTCCACAACCAGCCCTGAAACGACGGAATTGGGCAAGTGTGTCAGAGGTGTGAAGTCTTTGGAGGGTGCGCTGGTTATTCTGTGTCCCCTAGACTGGGCCTTGGAGTGCACAGACACTTGAACAAGCATCATTCTCAACCTTCCTGTGAGGGAGTTTGGGTAAGGTGGATGCCTGAATCTGTGGACTGGTACAGCAGATGGCCAGTTAGTGGTGGGGGTGGGGGTTGCCCCAGCCCTGTAGGTCTGAAAAGACCTTTCCTTTTAAAAAACATATTTTATTTATTATGTTTATTTTATGTGTACAAGTGTATTGCCTGAATGTATGTAAGTGTACCTGTGTCGTGCAATGCCCATGGAGGTCAGAAGAGGACATCTGATCCCCTGGAGCTGGAGTTACAGACAGCTGTTAGCCACCATGTGGGTGCTGGGAACCAAACCTGGGTCCTCTGTGAGAGTAGCCAGTATTCTTAACCACTGAGCCATCTCTCCAGCTCCAAGAGGCCTTTCTGAAAACAAAGGGCCGATTCCCCCTAGTTAGAGGGAACTCTCCTGCTGACTATCTTAGGACCCAGGGATTTCCTGGTTCCACAGCAGTATAGACAGCTTTAGACTTGAGTTGGGGAATAAGCTCCAGAGATTTATTGCCTCCACACAGGAGCCAATCCTTCCTAGCAGGTGTAGATGTGTGTGTGTGTGTGTGTGTGTGTGTGTGTGTGTGTGCGCATATATACATTCTACTGTTTTTTTTTCCTCTGGGTTTTTTCTCTGGAAAGCCCTGATTTCTGGTACCATGGTCCCAGAAAAAGGTCTGAAGTCTTCACAGATGGCCATAATGGGAGAAAGGAGCCTTCCGTGGGCAGTGTTGGGAACCCAGGTCTGTGGTCACTTCTGTCACAACTCAGCAGATAACCTCAAGCCCTTCCTCTCTGTTGGCTTGCAATACATAGACCTTGGGAGAGATAGCTTTAAATACTAACCTGGTCATGGGCTTATAGAATGGAATGTGGCCTGAGTGCCACAGCCCTGTTTGGACCCACAACAAGCTTTGACTCACTGCCATCATCCTTCAAGAGGAGCTCATTCCACAACAACTCTGCCAGTGCCAAGTGACTGCAGTACCTTGTTGCCATCACCACACTCTACCTGTCGTCATCCTAGAGGTCAGTCACAACAGTCAGAGTTCCAGGAACAGTTCCTCTCACAGTTCATGTTTTAGAAAGACCTCGCTAGTCTTCAGAAATGTGACTCATACGTGGTGTGGCTGTGTGGTGTGTGTGTGGGGAGAGAGAGAGAGAGAGAGAGAGAGAGAGAGAGAAAGAGAGAGAGAGAGAGAGGTGTATGAGAGAGAGGTGGGTGTTTGTGTAGTGTATGTTAATGTGGTATGTGTGTGTATAGTATGTGATTGTGTGCGTAGTGTGCTTGCATGGTATATGTATATATGTTTGTGATGCAGGTGTGGTGTGTGATATATGTGTTTGTGTTTTGTATCTGTAGTGAGTGATGTGTGAGTATATGTATGTAATGTGCCTGATGTATGTGGTGTAGTGTGTGATGTGGTATAGTTTGCGTGTTGTATCTGTAGTGAGTGATATGCATATAGTATAGTGTGTGATGTGTGTTTGTGTGTTGTGTGTGGGTGATGTGTATGTGTTTGCATGTGATACATGTGAGTGATGTGAGTGTGGTATAGCATGTGTTGTATTGTATGCTATATGTTTACATGTTGGTATGTGAGATGCATGTGGCATATGTGTGTGTGTCTGTCTGTCTGTCTGTCTGCTGAAGGGAGGAAATGTGTTTGACCTTTCATGAAAGATAATCAAAAGTACCTTGAAATACAGAAGGAAACTGATATCTGTCCTTTGGGATTCCCATGGCAGAGCTCTTGAATTCTTGAGATTGACTCTTGTGCATGCTAGCCAGATGACTTGTGACTGGGGCCCTGTTAGAATGAGGATGAAGGCTAACTGCCAGAAGAATCAACCATGGGCTTGAAGGTGTGGAGACTTCAGGCAACCCCGGATCTTCAGAGAGCAGAGAGGGGCTGGAGATAGAGAGGGTACCAGCAGCCCATGAGGGCATGGATTGTACCTACATTGAATCCATGAAAACCCCATATCAGAGTTCAGAGGGTTCTAGGTGGGTAAGCATGTGAAGAGCGTGTGGGGACTCCATGCTCTTTGCCAGCCTTGCTCGCCCACATCTCTTCATCTGGCTGGTCCTGAGTTGTAGCCTTCATATTAAACATCACTCTAGTGAATAAAAAGTGTTTCTCGTCTACAGTGTTGTTCTGGGAAGTTATGGAGCCTGAAGGGTTCCTGAGAAGCCCCAGACTTGCACTGTCTCAGCACTGTCTGCTTTGGGGGCAGTTGGAACCTCAGGTGTCATTGTTGTCCCTGGGTAGCTGGTGTCAGAACAGTGTAGAATGGTGGGACTCTGGGCTTTGGAGAAATGAAGAACTGTTTGATGTGCGAATGATGCATTCCTCGGTAGAAACAACCACTCGGACCCGGATCAAAATGATCCACAAGTTCCCTGGCCCTCTGGCCCTAGGGTTGAGTGCCAAAGTGGGGGCTCCCCCAGTGTCCCTCATAGTAAGCAGAAGGAGCCCGTGTCCAAGAAGGCGGTGGGCATCCTGCTTTCTGCCACCTCGTTGTTTGCCACCCCAGCCCTCCCCTCCCCAACTTCCCTCTCCCTCATCCTGCAGCTGCTCTGTGCTATCAATCACCCAACCCCCTAGAGAGGCTTGGCCAGGGGCACTGCACTGCAAGTCCTCACGGAAGCCAACTTGTCTGTGCTTTGGCAACTTTGCACTTCCTCCCAGCTCCTGCTGTGACTACATGCAGTGCAATTCCCGGTGAGGATGATCCTAGGGTGAGCATCCATGTATTTAGTGTCCATACCCCCATCCACTATTTCACTGCAGGAATTCAACCTGTGCTGATATTTGAAATTTTCTGCAAGACACGTGGTTGCGGTATTGCCCAAGATGCAAGGACAAGTACAAGCTGAATTTGAACTTGAACCTCTATGAGCAGGAGTTGAGTGATTCTGTGGACATCTTAACTTGTGAGATTTTGCACTCTGTCATAAGATAGCTATGATAGTCCTTCCAGGGAAAATGGCAGGGAAGGCACAGTCCTTTGTGCCTATCACGGAGTGTGGTTCTGTCTATAGTCACCCTTCACAGAGGATGGTGCCACAGCCTCCTCAGATGCCCAAGCCTGAAAACATTCAAGTGTCCTATGTAAAATGGTTCAGGGTTTGCACTGTCTATACTCAGCCTTCCGTAGACTTCGTTTCTGTTGTTGATGGTGTATGTGTTTGTGTGCCTTGTGTGTATGGGGAAGCCAATGGTGGACATCTGTGTGTCTTCCTCTATTGCCACCTTGTTTTTTTGAAACAGCATCCTTCACTGAACTTGATGTTCGCTGATTAGCTAAACTGACTGGCCAATGAGCTCCAGGGATACGCCTGTCTCTGCTTCCTGGGCTCTGGGATTATAGAAGACCACCATGCCTGGCTTTTGCATGGGTGCCGGAGATCTGAACTCAGGTCTTCATACATGTGCAGCAAGTGCTTTATTCATTGAGCCTTTTTCCTGGCCTATCCCAGGTTTTCAATCTGATTTCTAGATGATACTTCACAGAATGTAAATGCTATGGAAATAGCTTCTATACTGTACTATTTAGAGAATAATAACAAGAGAACATCTATACATGTTCTGCACGGGCTTGGGCTTTCTCTAATACTTTCAATATAAAGGTGTGTGAATGTAGGACCCTTGGATAAGAAGGGCTAACAGTGTATGACCAGTTTGGGATGAGCAAGTAGGAACGAATAGAAGATAGATTAGCAGAGGCCTGGATTTTGGAAGTGAATAGGTTAAGATGGAATGGGGAATGGACAACGGACACAGGGTTTCTTTTTTATTTTTGAAAGGGTTTATTTATTTTGCCGGGAGTGGTGGCATTTGCTTTTAATCCTAGCACTTGGGAGGCAGAGGCAAGCAAGTATCTGTGAGATCAAGGCCAGCCTGACTTTCAGGAAGCTGGGGTTACAGGGAGATTCTGTCTCAAAACAAACAAACAAACAAACAAACAAACAAACAAACAAACAAACAAACAAACAAACGAATAGAAGATAGATTAGCAGAGGCCTGGATTTTGGAAGTGAATAGGTTAAGATGGAATGGGGAATGGACAACGGACACAGGGTTTCTTTTTTATTTTTGAAAGGGTTTATTTATTTTGCCAGGAGTGGTGGCATTTGCTTTTAATCCTAGCACTTGGGAGGCAGAGGCAGGCAAGTATCTGTGAGATCAAGGCCAGACTGACTTTCAGGAAGCTGGGGCTACAGGGAGATTCTGTCTCAAAACAAACAAACAAACAAACAAAAACAACAAAGATTTACTTAATTTTTTAATTTATGTGTGTGCAAGCATATGTACATGTGGGTGCCCATGGAGGCCAGAAGAGAGCGTTGGATCCTGAAAAGCTGGAGTTACAGGCATTTGTGGACCCCCTTATATGAGTGCTGGGAACTGACCACTACAAAACAGTACACGCTCTTACCACTGAGCCATCTCTTTGGCTCCAATGCAGGGTTTCTTTGAGGGCTGATGAAAAGGATCTAAAACCCACTATGGCAGTTTACCTCTCAGTGAATATACTAAAAGCCATCCAGTCATACACTTTCCATGGTGAAGTGTATATTCTGAGTTGTGTTTCATTAAAGTTGTTTAAATGATCCTGTAAGTCTGTGTAGGAAATTTCTAGAAAACTGCCTGTTTGGGGGAAGACCACTAGATGTTTTGAATGGGTGACTTTTCCTTTCTCCCTCCCTTCCTCCTTTCTTTTTTAGACAGGATTTCACTATGTAGCCCTGGCTTACCTGGAATTCTCTGTGTAGATCAGGCTGGCCTCAAACTCACAGAGATCTGTCTGCCCTGCCTCTCGAGTGTTGAGATTAGAGACGTGCCACCATGTCCAGCCACAGGTAACTTCTTGTTCTATCCTTGTCCTATTTGAGTTGGTTTATCATGTGCACACATTAGCTTCATTTAGAGAAAACTAAATGTAAAATCTCTGTTGTGCAATGCTGACTTCACACACTAGCATGCACCAGCATGTCCCCAAGCATGCAGGTCAGAGCTGTTCAGACTTGGCATTTGAGTTATGGGATCTTCCTGATGGAACGTCCCCTGTTTTTTGCTGTGCTGTGTTAACCCCTCCAGCACCCAGTCACTCTGTTCAATATAGCAGCTGTGCCTCAATGGCTTTGTGGCAATCTAAAGAACAAGGCAGGGCTGGGACGTAGCTCGGGTTGTAGAGTGCTTTCCTAGCATGTATGAGGCCCTGGTGTAAGTCAAACTTACTGTTGGGAGGTGCACGATTGGCTTCCTCCCCCCATCATCCTTACGGCAAACTGAGAAACTGTTTCTCCAAAGTACAGTTTAGGGAATAAAAATAATTATTGGGCTTTCTAACAGAGTACATGATGGTGGTGAGGGGCTACTTACAATGAATGATTACCCTTGGGCCTTCTTCTCCCTGCATCTCAGCTGCAGCCTCCTGAATCTGCGGCCAAAGGTCCAAGATGGCAAAATGCCCTCCCCCTCGCTGGCTTCCCATGTGTCTATCCTTAGTCCCTCCCCCTCATGCAGTTAAGGCTGACTGATTGGGTGGGAGGGATGACTGTCTCCTTCTGCCCCTCCCTTCCTACAGAGAATCTTGGGGTCCAAGCAGTTTGAAGTAATGGGGGAGAAGCTAGAGAAGAAGACATCCATCTGTTGCTGGTCATTTGGAGGACAAGCCCATCCAACACCTGGGTTCCATCCCAGAACTGCATAAACCAAATACAGTGGTACACACCTGCAATTCCAGAACTTGGGGAGTAGAGAAAGGAGGTAAGGAGCCCAAGGTCAAGGTCATTGCAATGCTTTCTTTGTCCATTCATCTGTGGATGGGTCTGTATGCTGATTACCTGCACTGTTAATAGTGCCACGGTGACCGTGGACATGAAGGGATCTCTTTGGATATAGTCCCAGAAGTAGGACAGCTGAGTCATGTACTAGACCTATTTTTAGGGATTTTTTCCCATAACATTTGTACTTCACATTCCTGCCAAAAATGTATAAAAATTCCCTTTCCCCCATATCCTCACCGTCATTTATTTATTTATTCACTTATGTTATTTTGTAGTGTGTGTGTGTGTGTGTGTGTGTGTGTGTGTGTGTGTGGTGTGTATGTGGGCATGTGTACCCGTGGTTGTGGATGCCCAAGATCGACATGGGGTGTCTTCCTCAATTGCTCTCTAGCTTTAAAATGTTCTGAGACAGGGTTTCTCACTGAACCCAAAGTGCATCAATTTGGCTAGGCTGGCTGACCAATAAGCTTCAGGGATCTACTTGCCTTGGCCTCCCCTACTCCAGCGAGGGATATAGGAGTCAGATAGCACCCTGACAGGCTGACAGGGCTGCAGACAAGCACCATGCCGGGCTTTTCATGTGGGTATTGGGGATCGGAACAGGATCTGAGGTCGTTATCCTGTTTGTGCACTTTAGCAACTGAACATTCCCCCAGCCTGCTCGCTCTCCCTCTCCCTGCCTCCTGTGTCTGTGTGTTTATAAGTTCATGCATGCATGCACATGCATGTGAATGTGAAGACCTCAGGGTCTTCCTCATTTCTCTGTCCACTTTGATTTTTGAGTCAAGGTTTTGGTTTCTCATTTTTATCAAGGACTTGAGACTTAGGTATTTGGCTGGCCTGGCTGGCCAGTGAGCCCCAGGGATCCACCTGTCTCCCCTTCCCAGTGCTGGGAATTACAAATGCTTGCCATCACATCAGGCTTTTTAAGTGGATGCTGGGGATTGACTCTGGTCCTCACGTTTGTTCAGCACACTTACTGACACAGCCATCTCTATTTTTGTTGATAGCCGCTGTGACTGCAGTGAGATGGAATCTCATTGCAGTTTTTTGTTTTCCATTTCCCTGGTGCTTAAAGATATTGAACAGTCTAATATACATTTGTCTTCATGGGAGAAACACTTCAAGATGTTGGTTCAGAAATTGTCTCTGGAAAGAACCTCAAAGCATAGGAAACAATTGCTCTTTAAAACATAGATATATCCTAGGAGAGAGGCCCAGACATGGTATGGCAGAGAAAGCAGATTCACTGGGGCCTGGCTGGGGTGTTGGGTACCAATGGAGTTGCTTCAGAGGCCCCTCTGTGAAGGACAGAGGTGTAGCAGTGGTTTGCAAATGAGAAAACAGCTCAGAAAGGGGATCTCAGAGCCCACACTGGCCATAAGTAGGAAAGCCACTGACAAAACCATAATCTCACTTCCTCCCTGGATGTCATGCTGAGAACAGTTCCTTCCCGAGGTGATCCTGCTGGAGTGAGCTATTTAACCACCTCATGAGAGGCTCAGGAGAAAATGCAGTCTACTGTGTCTTAGCAAGCACCATCCTGGGCATTAAGACTGAGGTGGGGCTGATGTTATCTGTGGCGGATGCAGCATGACCTCAGGGGAAAATAAGTCGCTTCTCTGGTACTGGGAGTGGGGCTTTCAGTGGACAGAGAGTTCAGGCTTTCATAGTCCAGTTGGCAGCAGACAAGGAACAGAGAAACCGTCTGGGCTTGTGCACATAGGCATGTGTTTCCAGCGAAGCAGATTGGAGGAAGCAGGCTGGACGTCACCTCTCTGGGTGCTGGCGGCCTGGATTCTCTTTGCACTGTTTTGACTTGGAAAGTTTCAGGAGGGCTTGTGGTGACGTTTGCATGTGAATTCCCCAAGCTGGGAGTCTATACTTCCGCTGCCCAAGTACTTTTGCTTTCGGTCAAACTGATCCGTTAAAGTGCCTTTGTGGATGCCTCACCTGGTAAATCCTGATGGGGGCTGACAGGCTCAGGGGACTTCATTTTCACACAGTTCCAGGAGGCTAAACTGTGTCATTTCCACAGAAATGCCCAGTAATGATCCTTCCCTAAGCTGCTGGAGTAGGTTGGTCAGGAGCAAACCTGTCTGCCTCCTGCCAAGACTGGTTTGGTGCACTCCCATCTTGCCCTTAGGTTTCTGACAAGTGTCTGCAAATTTTGCTTATTCTTGGCCACTGAATGGTTTGCCTGGGATGTGTGTGTTGGGGGGAGGGTGGCGAAGGTGAATAGTAATTGTCAATTTCCTGACTCTTCCACCATCAAAGGCTACAGATTGCAAGCAGAAAGGACTAAGGGTTTGATGACGGGCTATGAGCCAGCTCCAGTCAAGGCAGACCTGGACCTGGTGCCTGTGTGGGTGGCACTGGCTGGCAGGGAGTTCCTCTTCAGAACAGCCCAGAGAGATGATTGTCTGTGTGCCCAGCTCTTCAAAGTAACAGGGAGGCACAGAAATAGTCACTGATTTTTTTTTTCCCAGAGTTGCACAGCTGTTGAGAAGCCTAGCTTGGCCTGGGCCCTTGAAATGCTGCTAGGAACCCTCTTTATCCAGCTGGAGTTTGTTGATCTGTTTCAGTCATGTTGAAAAATTGCAGCTCCCTTCAAAGACATGGGCTGCCCTTTCTCCATGAATGATCAACATCTACTGTGATGGTTAATGTTGTTAAGTTGACAGGATCTAGAACCACCTATGACACAAACCTCTGGATGTACCTGTGAGGAAGTTTCTAGATTGGGCTAATTGAAACTGGAAGACCCGTCCCCAAAGTGGGCAGCACCATCCCATGGACTGGGGTCCCAGAAGGAATAAAAAGGAGAAAGGGAGCCGAGCACCAGCATCCATCTCTTTGTTTCCCAACTATAGGCACGATGTGACCAGCTTCCTCATGCCTCACCATCATGCCTTCCTTGCCATGAAGGACTGTTATCCATCAAGCTGTGAGCCAAATTAAACCTTTCCTTTATCTGGTTGCTTTGTCTGGTATTTAGTTACAGTAAGGAAAATAACTGGTGTGTCTGGAGCACAAAGAGGTGAAGGCCCCAGGGAGGAGAGGGGGATGGATCCTGTTTGTTCTCCATTGCTGTGACAAAACACTCTGACCAATACCAACTTGGGGAGGAAAGAGCTTATGCAGCTTACATCTCACAGGTCGCAGTTCATCAGGGAGCCCAAGGTAGGAACTCAGGGCAGGAACCTGGAAGCAGGAACTGGAGCACAGGCCGTGGAGAAATGCTGCTTACTGGCTTGCTCCCCTGGCCCCTGCTCAGCCTGCTTTCTTATACAACACACTGGCCCACCTGCCCAGGAATGGCACCACCCACGGTGGGCTGGGCCCTCCCACATCACTCATCAAGAAGATACCCTTCAGGCATGGCCACAGGCCAGTCCAATAGAGGAAATTCCCCAATTGAGGCTCCCTCAACCCAGATATGTCAACTTGACACTAAAGCTATCCAGCACAGGCCCTTGGCAGACCTTTGATCTGCCAACTTCCTACATCTTGGAGCTCTGGACCATCATGGGCTGGGTTAGAAGATTCTGAATGGAACCCTCAGGGTCCATTGAAAAAGCCCCTGATCTTGAGTGTGGGAGGCCAGACAGGGCTACTGCACTCCTGAATACAGAGTTAGTATCTGAGTCATGGGGATTCACAGCCTCACAGAGCATAATGCAGATGTGAAAGATTTTCCTTCCACGTTAGTTGACTAGAAGCCACACAGGGATCTTCTTAATTTAAAAGAAACTTTAAGAAACTGAAGTCAAAATGTGAAAAGAAATCTCTAGCCAATAATGTAAACGCCCCCTCCAGGAAAGAGGAAAAGTGTTGACAGAGCAGACTCACAGGCAAAAGAAAGATCCAGTGACGAGAACAGACATGAATAAACATGGAAAAACAATGGAATGAAAATTCCCTTAAAAATAATGATATACTGAAGAACTTGGAGCGAGAGGAAGAAAGGAGAGAAAGGGATGACACCATGTAGAGAGAAGACGAAGAGGGTGCTGTGGACAGTGTCCACAGCTTCTACAGCTTTGGTGAAATAGATTCATTGAAAAAAAAACAAAAAACAAAAAACTATCACTTTTCTCCCAACAGGAAATAAGCACACTTAACAACCTCATAACTATGAAAGACGTGGAATTAATAATTTAAAAACTCTTTAAAAGCATAAAAAGGAAATCTCAAGGCCCGGAGTGTTTCATCTAAAAAATTACACTAGATATAAATAATTCCCAGCAGTTCTGTAGAGGAGAACACAGAAGAGGTAAGGATATTTCCTGAGGCACTTTATAAAGCAAATCTTCTCTTTATTCCCAAACCACACAAATGCCGTATAAAAACCAGGGATTAGTTCCCCTCATAAATATAAACACAAGGGGCTGGAGAGATGGCTCAGTGGTTAAGAACACTGGCTGTTCTTGCAGAAGACCCAGGTTTGAATCCCAGCACCCACATGACAACTAACAACTGTTCATAACTCCAGTCCCAGGGTATCCGACAGCCTCTCCTGACCTCTGCGGGCATTGCACAA
>NW_008359780.1:154721-165148 GCF_000622305.1 Nannospalax galili | reverse complement strand
TCTTTCTGAGACAGGGTCTCCCTGTAGCCCCAGCTGTCCTGGAACTCACTATGTAGACCAGGCTGGCCTTGGACTCACAAAGATCCACCTGCCTCTGCCTCCCAAGTGCTGGGATTAAAGGCGTGTGCCACCATGCCTGGTCTTATTTATTTTTAATATTTTATTTATTATTTTTATTTTATATGTATATGTATATGTATGTGTGTATTGCCTGTATTTAGGTAAGTGCACCCATGTTGTGCAATGCCTGTGGAGGACAGAAGAGGCTGTCGGATCCCGTAGAACTGGAGTTATAGTTGTTAGTTGCCATGTGCGTGCTGGGATTCAAACCTGGGTCTTCTGTAAGAACAACCAGTGTTCTTAACTGCTGAGCCATCTCTCCAGCCTTTATCTATCTATCTATCTATCTATCTATCTATCTATCTATCTATTATTTATTTATTTATTTATGTGTATGAATGTTATGCCTGCATGTGTGTAAGCACACCCGTGTCATTGCAGTGCCTGAGGCAGAGGTCAGAAGAAGGCTGGCCACCCCCTGGAACTGGAGTTATGGATGGCTGTTAGCCACCATGTGGGTGCTGGGATTCGAGCCCAGGTCTTCTGCAAGAACAGTCAGTGCTCTTAATTGGTGAGCCATCTCTCCAACATGACCTTGAACTCTTTGATCCTCCTGCCTCACCCTCTCAAATGCTGGGTGGTATATGCCACCACACCTGACAAAACACAAACATTCCTAAGAAAAATTTGGGAAATAGAATCCACAAGTATCCAAGTACTATGATCAAGTTTGGTTTATTCTAGGGCTGGAACATGAGTATAATATTTAAAAAAAACCCAAACAAACAATGAGGGCTGGAGAGATGGCTCAGTGGTCAAGAGCACTGGCTGCTTTTGCAGAGGAATGGGGTTCGATTCCCAGCACCCACATGGCAGCTAACAACTGTCCGTAACTCCAGGTCCAGGGGATCCTATGCTGCCTTCTGACTTCTGTCTCAGACATTGCACGACATGGGTGCACTAACACACATGCAGGCAATACACTCATACACATAAAATAATAAATAAAATACTTTAAAATGTAATGCACAACACAAACAGGTAGATACAGAAAATCACAAGATCCTAGGAGCTGAGATGATGTCTCAGGCAGTAAAGTGCTGGCTGTGCAAACTTGAGGATCTGAGTTTGATCCCCAGAATCTGCGTAAAATAAGTATGTGTTTGGAATCCCAGAGCGAGGGAGGAGGGGACAGGACGGCCCTTGGAGCTCATTGGTCTCCTAACTGAATTGGCATGTTCCAGGTAAAAGTGGGAGACCCAGTTTCAAGAAACAAGTTGGATGGTCTTCTGAGGAATAACATCCAAGGTTGACCTCTGGCCTACACACATATACACACACACACACACACACACACACACACACACACACACACGCGCGCATAGGATCCTGTCGATTTGGACAGTAAAAGCATTTGGTAAAACCTCACTTTCAACTTCTGATAAAACTTTTAAGGATACTAGGAACAGAATGGATGTTCATCAGCTAGGAGTATTTTTGTAAAGCCATCGGCTCTGTTTTCTGATGAAAGATTAAATGTGTGCTTCTTTTATTTAAAAAATTATTTTATGGGGCTGCAGAGATGGCTCAATGGTTAAGAGCAGTAACTGTTCTTACAGAGGACCCAGGTTTGAATTCCAACACCCACCTGATAGCTAACAACCGCTCATAACTCCAGTTTCAGGAGATCCGACGATGTCTTCTTCCGTCCTCTGCAGGCACTGCACTACATGGGTGCCCTTACATACATGCAGTCATAACACTCATATACATAAAAAATAAACGAATAAAAGTTTTTAAAAATTATTTTGTTTTTATTTAGTATGTACATGTGTGTGTACGTGAGTATGCACACTTGTGTGTGGGTGTCAGCAGGAACCAGAAGACTTTGGATACCCTGGAGCTGGAGTTTCAAGTGGTTGGTTGACAGCCATCCAATGTGGATGCTAGGAGCTGAGCTGGGGTCCTTGTAAGAGCAGCCATTCCTCTCAACCGCTGAGTCATTTCTCCAGTCCAGAATGTATACTTCTTAAATCTAGAAAAAGACAAGGATATTCCACACATACCCGAGAGGCCTAGCCACCTTGACAAGGATATTCCACACATACCCGAGAGGCCTAGCCACCTTGACATGAAGAGAAAAGGAAATAGAAGCCATCTGGACCATCAGAGAAGAAATAAAACTGCCCTTGTCTGAAGACAATATGATGGCAACAGCTCACGTACAGAACACCAAAGCACCTACAAAAGCCAAGAGATGAAACACGCCAGTGAGGTACCCCCAGAAGAAATAAACAAGGCCTCCAGAGAGAAAGTCAACGTACAGAAACCTTTTCTAGTTCATATATCAGCAGCAAAGTCATGGGAACTGCAGTTAAGACCACAGTGCCTCTTATAATCATTAAAAAAGGAATTCTTAGAGCAGAAACCTAGCAAAATGCATAGGGCTTTATGCTGCAAAATAAAAAGTTCTAACAAGAAAAACAAAGATCTAAATAAACAGAGAGCAGCTGAAAGACTCAATCAACGAAAGGAGCCCTCTGGACCAGACAGGCTGGCTTAACGTAATTCCTGTTCAAATCTCAGCAAGATTTCAGTTGAATGAGATTAGATTGTTCTAAAATCTACTTGGGAAAGGAAAAGAACCAGAGGGGCTAAGACAAGTCATATACATATATATATATATATGTATATGTATATATATATATGTATATGTATATATATGTGTGTGTGTATTTATATGTGTATGATACATATATGTATATGATACATTTGTGTTTTGCATGCACTTAAATATGTAGGGTGCACACACCTGTGTGTGCACATAAAGAGGCCAGGCTAGAACATCAAATGTCTTTTCCTATCTCTCTCTGCCTTATTTCCTTGAGACAGGGTCTCTCATTGAACTAGAAGCTCACCATTTTGACTAGGCTGGCTGGTCAGTGAGCTCTCAGGATCAGCCTCCTCCCACCTGGCCCTGAGGTTTCAGGAACTTGAAGCCATGCCTAGCTTTGTACGTGGGTTCTGGGGATTTGAACTCAGGTCTTCATGCTCACAGAGCAAGTACTCTTAACCACTGAGCCACCTCCCCAGCCCAGACAAGACAAGACGATCCTGAAAATGAAGGTACCTTGAGAGGGCTCACTTTTCCAGTCTCAGTACATAATATGCTGCCTGTAGTCACGAAGATGCTGTGATACCAGCAGAGGGAAAGACCATGCAGGTCACTGGAACAGAATAAAGAGCCCATGACTGGGGACACAGCTCCATGGTACAGCAATTGCCAAAGACCTGGGTTCCATTCCTAGGATCATGTAGCAAGCAAGCAAACAAACAAACAAAAAATAACCCAGAAATGGTCACATACAGGGCAGATTTTGTCAGATTTTTGGATTATATTGGTTGATATTTTGCAAAACATTCTTGTACCCCGGGAACAAGCCTGTCATGGTCATGTTGTGTACTTAATCGTATGCATTGGTCAATTCTGTTTAGTGATTTTTTATGAGAGTTTTGTGTGCATATTTATGAAGGCTATTGGCCTGGAGACTTTTTTTATACTGCAAAATCACTTCAATGAAAGAATATCAATCAGTTTTCCAGAACAATTAGATAGCCATAAGCAAAGAAATGCAATTAACCAACAAACAGCACCTCATGTAGCCTAGTCTGGCTTCAAACTATTTAGCCAAGGGTGATCTTGAATTTTTGATCCTTTGCCTCTATTTCCAGAGTGCTGGGATTACAAGTGTATGTTGCCACACCTGGTGTGTGTGGGGGTGGGGGGATATTTGGGGGCAGCTTTGGGGATTGGGCAGGCAAGACATAAGCACTCTAACAACTGAGCTACCACTTCAGCCCAAAAAATATATCTTTTCTTCAAACTTACACAAGCTAACACAAAAAAGATCATGAAGCAATAAACTTATACAAGGTAACGTAGGTAACATAGGAGAGTACCTTTAAAGCCTAGACCTGCTTAAAGAGTAATTAGACCTGACAGAAAGGCAGGGTCCACTAGAGCAATATCTATAAACTAAACTTCATCAAGATGGGAAGGTTTGCTCAGCAGAAAAAGGCCCTGCGGAGAGAGAGCAGAAGATGTGCAGCTGGAAGAAAGATTTGCAAACCACAAATCTGATGTGGCACTCATAGCTAGAATATATAAAGAACTCTCAAGTCTCAACAGTGAAAAAATCCAGACGATTCAAATCAAACGTGGGCAGAAGACGTAGAGCTGTCACATGGCTGGAAACATTCATGACTAGCCATGAGAGCCGTGCAAATGAACTCTCACCCAGAGACCTTGAGAACAGCTAACGCCAAACTGCTCGGCCCAGCTGGAGAGGGTGCAGGGAACCCAGAACACTGCACCCTGCAGTGGGAATGTGAAGTGTTCAATCACAGTCTCCTGGGCAGTTTCCTAAAAAATAAAAGTACCCCCAACACGTACACATACTCACACACTTGCAATGCCAAACAACCCAGCCACTGCACTCCTGGGCAGGAGTTAAAAATCAACCTCATCCCAATGGAATTTGTGGAATGTCCTCCCAAAGTCTGTGATTGATCCCACAACTTGGCTTGTAGCAACCCCAAACTAGAAACAGCCAAGATGCTCCCAGTGGAGAATCCTTAAACAAATGGTGTGCCTGGGCTCTGATGATGGACTCAGCAATAGAATCAGGTTCCTATCTGTGCATGCAGCAACTGGGATGGAGTGCTAGGATGCTCTGTGTGTGGAAAAGCCATTCTCTCACTGCCACACACCACAGGACTCACTTTTATAACATTTGGATGTGAAGACATGAGTGATTGCCAGGGGCTAGAACATGAGGCTGATGGTGAGAAGGGTGGGTGTGATGTGAACATGGATAGAGACTCTGGGTATCAGGAAATAGTTCTGCCTCTTTGTGTGTGTTCATGTTTGTGTATGTGCACACATGCTCACACACACACATATACACATACTAATACACATTCACACACATGCACATAGACACACTCAACGCTCCCATGCACTTGCACACATTCATACACTGACACATGCTCTCATACACTCACACATACCTCACACACAGTCACATACTCTAGCATGTCAGATTTGTGGTTTTGATGCTATATCATCCTAAAATTAAGTAGAATATGGGCTCACAGGTCCTTTTTGTTGTGTCCTCATCCCTGTGACTCTATAATTATTTCAAGAAAGTGAACATTTTAACCAATTTTGAAAATCAGAAAATCCACTTTTCCTTCCAGCAAAAGATTTTCCAAGTGAAGGCCCCCGTTCCATTTTAATCCCGGTGGCATCAGCAGTTTAAAGGGATGCTTTGTCCTAAGGTAGCCGGCGGGATGTAGAACCCCCAGTGAGGAAGTGTGGGGTTGGCTTCATGTGGGGCAATGGGTGGCAGAAAACTGTGGGAGGGGACCGCAGAGATTTGGCTTTCCAGAATGCTGCTGTTCCTCCCACTTGTGGTCTCAAGGAGGAATTTTTTTCAACTTTAAATACCCTCTTCACAGATCATGCAGCAGAGCTCTTAGAACTTAAAATCCTTGAGTTAGCAAGCAGCAAGATCCTGCAGTCTCTGGAAGCTGGAAGAAAGGTGGAGAGGAGGGGGCCACAGGATCTAGGTGCCCAGAGAGAGGGTGTTCCAAGCTCAGGGTGGGTGGCCACTTCCACTTCGGGGAACTGAGCCAAAGTTCAGTTCTAGCTGCTGCCCTGGCCTGTGACTCCACCTTGAGATACAGGTATGATTCACACCATGCCTGTTTACTTTTCCTGGGCTCATTCACTCCTTTTCTCTTGGTTAGCCTGTTGACATTTAAAGGCATAATGCTCTAAAGGTTTTCCCTTTTATTTCCTTATTTATCTTTAAATGTCCGTGTGAGCCCATAGAGTATGTGGAGTATGCTCTCCCTCTCCCACCCCTTGTCGAATGGAATCTTCCTCATTCTGTACATCAAGGCTGAGTCCTTCCAGTGCATCTTCAGGGGATGGAGAGGACCCCCAGCTCCCCGGTGGACTTCAGAGAGATAGATACTTTGCGGGCCTGAGTTATCTTCTCCTTTATGACTTAAGGTCTATTTCTATCTGATTCTGCAAGTTCCCAAGGTAACAACAGCCTGCAGATCCAGGTGTCTAAGGCCTGTGATTGGCTTGCCTAAACTTGGCTTTTCATCCCTGAAGCAGGGATCAAAAGCCTCCAGGGACCTCTGGTCAGTCACTGTTTTTCCCAAGTGTGCAGTGACAAGGAAGCTGGAGCCAGGCAGGAAGGCCAGGAAGGGCTGGTTTGTGACAGAGTTTATACAGAAGACCTCTCTTGTTTCTTAACAATATTTTTATTATCATGAATCATGCAAAATGGCCATTTTAATGTTTAAGGATGGCATGGGGTGTTCATCTCATTGCTTCAATCCAGCGTATTCCCAGAGCCCTCTCTCCACCCACAGTACTCAGCAAGTCTCCCCTCCTCCCTCCGTCCTCACACCCCTCCCCTCCAGGCCTCCTCTCTCCACCATCTTTCATTCCAGCTGACCATAATGTTTACCCATTCCCGGGAGACAGCGGTATTTGATGTGGTTTGAAAATGTGACTCTATAGACTCAGTGGGAACAGCCCAGACAGGAAGCTGATGGCATGAACCCTTCAAGCTTTTCACTGATGTCAAGAGGAGTAGGAAGAGAAGAGACAGTCATCCACGCACGTCCTGCACAGCCAGTGTCCCGGGAACCCTTCTCAGATAGCCTGCCTTGATACTAGGCTTGAGTTTCTTACCGTCATGGCCCATGGTTACTCTGTAATTTGTGATTGCATGACTTCCCAGGAAAGCTACATCAAAGGCAAATTATCAAAATCCTTGTGTGGTTTAAGCACACTTTCCTAGTCCTGGCTGGGCTGATAGTTTGGCTGGGTGTCAAATTCCACAGCAGAAATCATTTTCCTCAGAATTGACACAGGTTGTTTCTCTTCTGCTTTCTCAGTGTGTGCTGTACACACATGTGCACATGCACTCAGGTGTATGTACGCATGTTCCCAGGTGTGGGTGCACATGTGTGCATGAGCTATCATGTGGAGGCCAGAGGTCAACATTGTCTTCCTCAGCCACTCTCCACCTTACTATTTTTGAGACAGAGTCCCTGAACCTGGAGCTGACCAATTTGGCTAGACTAGCTGGTCAATGAGCCCCAGACAACCTCCTGTCTCCACCTCCCAAGCTCTGGGGTTACACACACATGGTTCCATACCTGGCCCATGGATGCTGGGCATCGAACTCAGGTCTGCATGTTTTCACGGCAGTGCTACTGATGGAGCCTCCTCCCCACACTCCCATGCTTCCTCTGAAATGATCCCATGACAGTGATAGGATTTTGTCATTTGTTTGCCCAGGGTTGCTAGAAATCTCTTGAGCCTGAAAATTTGTGAGCTCCACAAATTTTGAATTTGTGAAAATCAGGCATTTTTTTTCCCCTCTTCTTGCTTTTGGAATTTGGAAGTTGAATTTCTGGATTTGTTTCATAATTTTATTCTCTTTATTTCTAAGTAACCTGTCTGCCTTTTCTTTTTTATTTTTTTATGTGTATGAGTATTGCCTGCATGTATGTGAGTGCACCCGTGTTGTGCAATGCCACAGAGGTCAGGAGAAAGCTTCAGATTCCCCTGGAACTGGAGTTAAGGATGGTTCATAACCGCCATGTGGGTGCTGGGACTCGAACCCGGGTCCTCTGCAAGAGCAGTCAATGCTCTCAACTGCTGAGCCATCTCTCCAGCCCCTGTCTTTGCCTTTTTAACCTAATTCCTGGATTGGACATGCAGACACGCAGACTTTATTTTAGAATCTCAGTCAGGTGTTGTGGTTCCTGCCTTCAATCCCTCAATCCCAACACTTTAAGACTGAGGCAGAAAGACTACCACAAATTTGAGGCACACTTGGGCTACAAAATGAGTCCCAGGCCAACCTGGGTTACAGGTTAAATCCTGCCTCAAAGATAAAATAAATAAATACAAAAAGAATAAAAGAGTTCCATCAAATGCATTTGTTAAACTTTAGCTATTTACTATGAATATGTATATATAATATACATGTATGTTCATATATGTGTCCTTACCATCTGTCTACTTATCTTTCTGTGTGGGGCTTGGGAGAAAGGCATACACACAGAGAGCACATACAGACATCCATCCCTCTGAGGTTCTTTTCTTTCTTCAACAGGGTCTCACTATGCATCTCTGACTGTGCTGGAACTAGCTATGTAGACCAGGGTGGCCTTTAACTCAAAGAGATTCCCCTGCCTCTGCCTCCTGAGTGCTGGGATTAAAGAGCCTCCTGGTGAGGCTCTTTTCTTATTATTCTTTTGTAGGCCAGGCTGGCCTCAGATTCTCAAATTACCTGTGTAGCTCAGGCTGACCAGAGCTCCATGCCCACCTTCTTCTGTACTCTTGATCTACTGATGCACCACTTTCTCTGGCTGTGTTCTGATGTTTTTGTCTCTGTCTCACATCCTGTTATTTGTCCTGTGTCCTCCCCAATCCCAACATTGTCTGTATCCATTCTTCCAAGCTGGAGGCTTAGTCAGAATCCTGTGACCTCTGCTTCTTTGTTTACCTTTACTAGTATGAGTAGATGGTGAGTACTAGAGCACCCCAAAACCTGCATGTTAAAGCCATGGTCTCCTGCTTGGTGCTATCACTAAATAGTAGAAACTTTAAGATGAGGGAGAGGGGAGGTCCTCAGGTCATTGGGAGTGGGCTCTTGAAAGGATGGTGGGATTATGGCCGCTCTTCTTTTTCACTTCCTAGCTACCCTAAGATGAGCATCTTTTTCCCCTCCATGTGCCCCCTGCTGTGATGAGCTACCAAAATCAACAAGGCCAATCAACTCTAGATTGACACCTTCAAGATTGTGAACTAAAGCAAACATTTCTACCCCAAGCACGTGGCTCCAAGGCTCCAAGGTTCTGAGGATGTCTCAGGAATCTGGCTGGCAGCACCATCTTCCTAGCCCATGGCTTCTCCCACATTGCCAGGGCCATTTCCATCCCTCCATCTGCTTCCTCTCCCCAGAATGAGGAGCCGTCTCCACAACTTCACGGTTCTCTCCCCCACCACCCTCCACCTCTCTCCCTCTCTCTCTCCTTCCCTCTTTCTGTCCTTCTTTCTGGGCTTTCCAGATAGAGGGAAACAAATGTAGTCAGCACAGAATGCTCAGGGGAAAACATACCAGGCTTCATCTGTTTACACCTCTGCAGTGTGCCCCTCATAGCTTGTAGCTCCAAGGCACTGTTCCAGTCCAGCTCCTGTGGCTAACCCCGGGCTGCCCCTAACTTTCACCAGGACCCTCAGCTGGTTGCACCATTGTGACCACACATTTTTGGTGGCTGTTCCTTGCTTGGCCACCTGCTGCCCTTGTTCTTTGCTTTGCAAATGACTCTGGTTTTCCTTGTGATTCAACCTTACTAGCCTAGGACTTTCTCATATTTAATTTCTATACTGGTCCTACCTACCTACACACACACACACACACACACACACACACACACCACAAGCACACAATTGAATACCTCCTAACTCACATTTCACACTGTTGTCCAAAGACTCAAGATGTCCCTCAATGGCCCCCCAGCTCCTAGAGTAAGGGCCTTCATGTGCCTGGTGTCCCTGCCTCCAATCAGTCTCCTGCCTCCTCATTCTCTTGCCTGTCCTCCATACTTTTGGAAACCTTACCATATGATCTCCTGCCACAGAACCTTGGCACATGCTATTCCCCCACCATCATCTTATCTATTACAGTATTAGTTTCCCTCTTTTTATTTTTTATTTATTTTTGAGATAGGATTTCATAAAGCCCATATACGATTTCATATAGACTAGGCTAGGACTCACTAAGACTTTGAACTCTCAGTCCTCCTGTCTTCACCTCCCCAGTGCTGGGATCACAGTCCTGAACCACCGCTCCTGGCTTTTCTCTGAACCTCATTGAATTACACATCTGCTTCCAGATGAACTGGCCCTTCCTACGGGGGTGGGGAGGACTTCTGTCTTGTATCTGCCTTGTCCCAAAGGACTCTTGTTGTCTGAGAAATGAATTCTTCCCAGCCCCTCCTCTGCTGACCCCATCCGGATTCTGTATCGATCTGTACTCCAAGTCCCACAATCAAATGGCTTGGGTCTTGGCCTCTGAACAAGGCATTGCTAAGGTTTTATATCATTCAAGGTAGTCCCTGTGTGGGGCAGGGGGTGTTTCTGGACTCCTGTGGAATAGAAACACAAGTCATTTTCACTTCCTGGGCCTCGGTGGAAACAAAGCCCTTCCTAATCTTTGCTGGGGGGGGTGATTTGTATAATTTTCTGAATATTTATGTGAAATGAT
>NW_008359780.1:139874-153267 GCF_000622305.1 Nannospalax galili | reverse complement strand
CTCAGTGGTCTCTCTCTCTCTCTCTCTCTCTCTCTCTCCCCTGCCCTCTTTCACACACACTTTCATCTAATTAATGCAGTAATTACACAATGAAATTATCTGTAAGCTACATATTAATATCAAAGTGTTTATATCATATAATCTACCTTATATATTTCATTCTTTTAAATTACATTGCAGCACTAAGTTTCAGTAAATACTGTTACAAATTGATTTTAAGATTTATTTTATGAGTGGCGGCTTGCATGTATGCACGTGCACCATGTGGGTGCCTGGGGCCTTTGTCTCTCTGTAGCTCTGCTTCTGTCTCTTTTTGGTTTTTTGGAGACAGGGTCTCCCTGTAGCCCCGGCTGTACTGGAACTCACTATGTAGACCAGGCTGGCCTTGAACTCACAGAGATCCCCCTGCCTCTGTCTCCCAAGTGCAGGGATTAAAGGCGTGCTCCACCACACCTGGCACTCCTCGGTTTTTAAATGTCTTATGCCCATTTCCATGTAAGAATTTTCAATATGTTTTCAGCCAACAGTATTGAGAAAATTTAAGAGGAAGTCTTATTTTCTTTCCTGCTGGCCATCTTACCCAACAGGCACCACAGTGGAGCAGGGTGCCTTCTGTGTGCTTGCCAGTGCTGCTGAACCGTGTCATGCTCCCAAGGGCTCAGAAGGCCCTCATGCCTGTCCAGGAAAGGGAGGATTGGGGTCGTGCGTTACCCACACAGCAGGTGTCTGTTCTTGTCACCTTTTCTCTTGTAGTACTGGGAATTGAATCAAGGCCTCACGCACCAGGCCAGTGTTCTCCCACTGAGCTTCCATTCCCAGGCCTCTTTTTGCTTATTATTTTAAGACAAGGTCTTACTAAGTTGCTCAGGCTGGCCTTGAATTCACTCTGTAGCCTATGCTGGCCCTGAGCTCTTTTTTTGTTTTGTTTCTTCAGACAAGATCTCATATAGTACAGGTTAGCCTTGAACTTGCTATATATTCAAGGTTGACCTTCAGCTCCTGATCAAACCAAATGATTTGGACTCCACATTGTTCCCACAGGCCTTCAAGGCTCCAGCCTGTGCCCCTGCCCCTCCCTAACCCCACCCTTTCTTCTGCTTGCCCCTTGTGATTTAACATCTTCCAGTAAAACATGCACCCCATATATCTGCATCCTGGGGGTGTAGGCTTAGAGTTCTGTTTCAGATCCACCCACCATGCCTGCTGGTTGCCATCACCTCCCTCCATGACTTCACCCTGCTCCATCTCTAACATCCTTAGTTGCAACCCCCTTCCCTCTGACTGTGGTAGTTTGAATGAGAATGTCTCCCATAGGCTCCAAGTGTATGAATACTCGGCCCCAGTAGCTGGCGCTGTTTGAGGAGGTTTAGGAGGAGTGGCCTTGCTGGAGGGAATATATTCTCTGCTATGGGCTTTAAGAGTTCGTAAACCTACATCTCACTTGCAGTTTTGTTTTTTTTTTTTCCTGTGCCTGCTTGAAGATGTGAGAGCTCAGCTCCCGCCTCTACCTCCTGCCCTGCCTCCCCACCATGATGGAGTCTTACCCCTCTGAATAAGCCCAATAAACTCTTTTCTCTATAAGTTGTCATAGCCACCATGTTTTATCACAGCAGCAGAAAATGTACTTAATACTTGGACCCTCAGCCTTCACATATTTCTGCTGCTTCCTGTTGGTTCCTTGGTGAAACCTTGAACTTAGGATGGGTAAGATGATTCGGAAAGTAAAGGTTTTTGATCTTATCAACCAATACAAAAAAACATTTCATCGAATTCCACATCTATTAATGGTACAAACTGACATAAGAACGGGAATAAAGTTGACATCTGTGAACTTGATAAAGAACAGTTACATCTGGTCTGAGGACACACACCTGTCATCCCAGCATTCAGGAGGCTAAGACAGGACGGTTATGAGTTCAAGGCCAGCCCCTTACATAACAAGACCCCGACAAAAACAAACAAAACTCTAATAGCCTTTACAAAACCCCTATACCTCCTAGTATACCTAATGGTGAAAGATTGAATGCTGGTCCCTAAGCCAGGGAGCAAGGCAAGGGTGTTCACTCTCAGCATGCAGCACAGTGCTGGAACTTCTCATCAACACAGTGAGGAAACAGAGATTAGAAATGATGAGGCAAAACGGTCCCATCTTCCAAAGACCTAGCTGTCTACACAGGAAATCCCAAGGAACTTAAACAAACAAACACAGTGCTCGTGAGATGGCCCAGCTGGTAAAGGAGCTTGCTTGCCAAGCCTGATGACCTGAGTTCAATACTTGGGACCCACATGGTAGAACAGAATTGACTCCCACCATGGCACAGTCACCCATACATACACGCACACAGACTCACACACAAAATAAATAAAATTTAAAAATATAAATTAAGATAAAAACCTTGAGCTTGATTTAGTCAAACTCTGTACTTATTTCCTCCTGCCCCTCGCAGCATGTGGGGAAAATTCCAGAATTCTTGCTCTATCCACATGGGCTCATACCCCTGTGGACGTAGTGCAACTCTGAAAGGGACTGAGATCTCTGGGCCACTCCCTGGCGATGCACATAGGGTGGCTTTGCACATCCCCCTCCACACTCCAATGCCCTCTTTCTGCTCTTCCCTTTCCGTTGATTACCCAGTCCCTGTTTCACTGGGAAGGGAGTGTATGCACACCCCCATAGCATGCCCACCAACTTCCAGGCTGTGTCCCCAGACACCCTCCCTCCTGTTGACATGGATGCAGCTGTGTCTGCACCTGGACTGTCCTTCTCCCATCAGAGGCCAGGCTGCTTCTGTGGTCCAGCCTCTGTCCCCTTTTATCCTGGACAGACAACGTGAGGGCTCAGTGTTTGGGAGGACTGCCCTGTAACACCCATCATTTTCCACCCCATCACTTCTCACATCCTGGAACTTTCTGGGCTCAGGCCTTGGACTCCCCTGTCCCATCAGATAGACAGGTCTGGCCCACAGAGGGCTGATTATGGGTAGGCACCTTTTGGAAACACCATATACCCAACTTGGGACAGAGTCCCCTTCCTCTCCCCTGGCTTTGCTGCCATGCCTTCCAGACCCTTCTGCTAGATTCTCCCCGTGGTCTGATGATGAAACTCCAAGGGCTCAACATCAATCTTTCTCCATCTTTTTCCAAGCTTTAAATTTCCTCCTGTGTGTCACATGGAGACCCCCAGACTCCCCTCCTCCTGTGTGTCACATGGAGACCCCCAGACTCCTCCTGTGTGTCACATGGAGACCCCCAGACTCCCCTTCCTCCTGTGTGTCACATGGAAACACCCAGACTCCCCCTCCTCCTGTGTGTCACATGGAGACCCCCAGACTCCCCTCTTCCTGTGTGTCACATGGAGACCCCCAGGCTCCCCCTCCTCCTGTGTTTCATATGGAGACCCCCAGACTTCCTCTCCTCCTGTGTGTCACATGGAGTCCCCCAGACTCCCCCTAATCCTGTGTGTCACATGGAGACCCCCAGATTCCCCTCCTCCTGTGTGTCACATGGAGACCCCCAGACTCCCCTTCCTCCTATGTGTCACATGGGGATCCCCAGACTCCCCCTCCTCCTGTGTGTCACATGGAAACCCCCAGACTCCCCCTCTTCCCATGTGTCATATGGAGTCCTATTCCCCCTCCTGTGTGTCATATGGAGTCCCCCAGACTCCACCTCTTCCCACGTGTCACTTGGAGACCCCCAGACTCTTCCTCCTCCCATGTGTCATATGGAGGAGAGCCCTTTGTAAACTACAGCTCCACATGTCCACCAGATAAGCCTCACTGAACAGATAACAATATACAGGCTACATGCATGCCATACATGTTTATACCACTGTACATAAATGTGTGCAAATCCAACCTACAGTCCTTTTAAACCAGCATTGTAGAAATTGTTTGGCTTATTTTTTCATAATCCAACTGTTTTGCCACATTTTATTTCTTCCTGCCCACGATTATTTGCAGACTCATGGAATGATAATTATTATTTTCAAAGCAAATGAAGTCTTCAGTGTGATGACCCATTTTCATGTATCTTAAAGGACAATCATATACTTTTAAAACATTCTGCCACGAGAATATTCCCTTATGAATTATTTAAGGATGTTTGTGAGTCATTATTTATGTTCGGTTTTTATAGCATAAAGAGTTTCTAAGTCAATATCTTCTAAATGTTTGCTGGAAGACAGATTGAAATAACTTGGATTACTTTCTGATTAACATAAGATTATGTTCATAATGCAGACATAAGTATGTTAGTGGCAGCAACATTTGGACAGGTTTGACTCTTAAAACCTTTGAATAAACTCCAATTTATTTTAAATTAAAAAAAAAATCTTCGGTGTGAGCAAATTTCTTCAGCATTAAGACAGTGAATAGTTTGAAGTTCACTTCCTGTATGGAGGTTCCTGATTCCCTGACCCCAGGGCATAGAGAAATCACCGGAAGGGTGAAGACAGGCCATGCAAATATGCATTTGGAAGGCATCTTTTTGCCCTCTGAAACAAAGCCAGAATAAATAGACAGTAAGGAAAGGGGCTTAGAGGGTCTTTGAAGGATGAGACTGCGAAGGAGAAGCTGGTTGGCTTTTGAGGAACCACCAGGAGGTTAAACCAGCTGAAGAGCTCATGGTCTGTCCGGGCCATAGGGAATGTGGGCGGGGTGGGGTGACAGCCTGCTAGCCACACTGCATCCTCAGAGCACCTGGAAACCAAGCTGCCAGGGCCCCTCAGAGCTCCCGTGAGGTACAGGATTATTTAATTTTATAGCCGAATGTTTAACACAAACTCATAAGGAAGAGTTCACTCCTAGACAGCTTCAAAGTGACAGATGGTGGCCAGAGGGAGGAAACTTCTTAGTGCAGATTCCTAAGCACCCCCTCAGGGCACTCTAATCCACCAAGGACAAATGGCAGACGCAGTTTAGGCTGCAGGGTCCAGCAGTTACAGGGGACCAGGGACAGTGGCACTGGGAGCATCAGCTGGCCACAGGGTATGGGGACAAGGGAAGCCATGTGCAGAACTTGCCCGTCCCGGGGGCAGAGTACTGGAAGTGGGCCACAGAAGAGGATGGTGTAATGAACCACAAGGACCAAGGGAAAAGGAAGCACTGGAGCAAAAGCAGGTGAGGAGTAGGCCCTGTGATTTCCTGGCCTCTTGGGATTTGATGACAGGACCCAGAGGGGATACCAGGAAAGCCAGGGTGCCATCAGGCCTCTGCTAACTTCCACTTAGGGACAAAGTGATGGAAACTTCTCTCCCACCCAAGTTGGACCCACTGCCTAGAAGTGAGATCAAAGGCTTTGCTGAGCGCCTGGCAGGGCAGGATGTGGTTAATGGGTAAAAGGCTGGATGGTCACACTACCTCCTAAGATGGGTTTCCTTTCTGCAAAGAAGACCCAGCCATGCAAACCTGGGTGGTGGGCAAGGCCATGCTGACCCCAGTGTTGGACTCAGAGCATAGCTCACAAGGGTCGGGGAGCATGTGGCTTCATCTGCCCAGCCCTGGTCCCTTGACTAGACCCTGTAGCACAGGCCGTGTCTGCCGTTTGTCCTTTGTAGATTGCAGTTCCCTGGGCAGAGCACAGGAATCTGCAGTGGGAGGGGGATGGGGGCGGTTCCCTCCAACCTTCTGGCCACCAGCTGTCACTTTGAGGTCACCCTTAGGAACACGCTGGGTCCCTTCTAACAGTACATATCATAAAATAAGAGAACTCAAGACTGTTTTCTGATAGAGGGAATACAGCTCCTTCTCTTAAAGTTTAACTTGGCTGGTACTTTGACATCATAAGGGCAAAGAAATCGGGGGGAAAGGGCCATGAAAGCAAGAAGTCAGGAGGATCCTGTTTTCTGTCCTACCCAAGGAAGGGCTTCAGAGCAAGGGTGTTTTTGGTGCTCCATAAGCCAAAAGTTGATATTTAACTTGATCTGTGTTCTCTCTCCTCTTGGAACATCAGAACTTAGAGAATTTCTCTCTCTCTCTCTCTCTCTCTCTCTCTCTCTCTCTCTCTCTCTCTCCATCATCCCTCCATTTTCCTTATCCCTAGTCCCTGGCTGCCTTCAGTATAACTCTGCTTCTGTGAGTTCATCTTCCTTAGATTTGGTATATGAGTTTTATAAGCTCAGTGAGGACAGACAGACAACTGGACGAGGGGCTCAGTGGAAGCAGAGGCTTATTTGGGAAGAGCTACAGAGGGGCTCTCTAGAGTAAGAGTCACAGAGCCCACTGTCACCACTTACCGCCTAGGGTGGTTATATGGCAGAAAGGGGGAAGGGGGCTAGGGACTGAAAAGTCAGCTATTGTTAAGGGTAGATGGGAAACTGAAGTGCTGGGGGGTTAAAGGGTGTCGGGAATTCACAGTCATTTCTCATGGTTGGCCTTACTGAGGGGTAGGGCAAAGAGGAGAAGAATCTACAAAAAAGAAATCTCTTTAGTTCGGGGAACCAAGTTACTTTAAGTTCTGAAATTGCTGTTATTTAATCAAAATGGTGGTGTTTTACAAAATGGCGACTGTGGTTAAGAAGAATCAAAATGGAGTAACCTACTAACACATTTTATATGCATATAAAACTTCTATGTATTCTTCTATCCCCGGCTTACTTCTCTGAACTTCACGTCTTTGTAACTTATGCATGTTTACACAAATGACAGAACGTCATTCTTTTGAAAGGCTGACTAGTGAATTCCACTTTGTGTAAGTATCACATGTTCTTCATCTGTTCATCCGTGTAGACACTCAGATCACGTCCATATCTTGGATCTTGGCTGTACTGAAGAAAACACTGATGACCATGGTTGTGTAGATCGTAAGGAAGTAGGAAGCAGGAAGGGAGATGGAAAACTGACCTACAGAGCAAGCAGATTCATTAGAGAATAAACCTGAGGGCCCCTCCTCCCACCCCAGGAGGAGGCGCTGGAGGAGGCGGGCACTGTCTCACAGTCAGGGATCCAGAGGAGAGCACATCTTCCCTCAACAGATGTTTATATTTTTCTCCCTTTTGGGGAGGGGAAGGGGTTTGGGATGAGGGTGTGTCATCTTGAGTAGGCATAGGGTGGGTTTCCCCATTATGAAGAGGGTCAGTCATGCAGGACTCTGGTCCAGGGAGCTCCCTGTGATTGGAATTGAGTCAGATGGGGGGGGGCAGTGGGGGAATGTGTGAGACACAGCTTTCCAGGAAAGCCACCAGGGAGTGATGACTCCGCGAGAAGCATTCAGGACCTAAGACTTCTCCTTTATAGGTGAGGCATTGATTCTGTTTCCTTTGGATAGACACTCAGTAGCTGGATATGATGGTTCTGTTTTTAATCTCTGGGTGTTAGTGTGTGGAGGGGTATATGTGTATGTGTGGGTGTGTGCTTACCTGTGCATGTGGAGGACAGAGGTCAATGTCAAGTGTCTTCCTCAATCACATTCCATTTTAGACACATTCCTCAATCACATTCCATCTGTTTTTAGACACAGTCTCTCACTGAACCTGTAGCTCTCTGAGTAGGCTACACCGGCTAGCCCATGAGCCTCTGGGATCCTACTGTCTCTGTCTCCCAGTACTGGGATTGCCAACTTGTGCCACCCCACCCACTTTTTTCCTTGGGTGCTAGGGATCTGAACTCAGGTCCTTATGCTTATGCAGCAAGCACTTTATTCACTAACCCATCGCCCAGCTCCTATATTTTAATTTTTGGGGAAACCCCTACCATTCTCCATGATGGCTGTACTTCCATCAAGGGTTCTTTTCCACAGCCTCACTAGCAGGTTACTTTTGTCTTTCTGATAACTGCTGCTAACCCTGTGAGGTGCTTTCTCATTGTGGGTTTGATTTGCATTTCCCCCATTGATGACTAGCTGGGCGTCTTTTTATAGACACTGGCCATTTCTGTATCTTTCTTGAGAAATGTCAAACATCGTCCTGTGCCTGTTTTTAAATTGGGTGATTTGTTTCCTTGCTATTGTGTTGAGTTCCTTATATATTTGGGTATTACCCCTTATCAGACTTGCAGCCCATTACACAGTCCATTTCTGCATTCTGTTGTTTTCTTTACTGTGCAGAAGTTTCTAAGTCTTCTAAGTTTGTCTATTTTGCATCTGTTGCCTGTGTTTGGGGGCTGCATTTTAAAGCAATTGCTGCCTAGACCACTGTCAAGAAGCTTTCTCTGTTTTCTTCTAATAGCTCTGTAGTTTCCATTCTTAAATTCAAATCTGTAACCTATTTTGAGTTTATTTTTGGTACACTGTGTAAAGATCCCATTTCACTCTTCTGCTTTTAATCACTCAGTTTTCCTAAGATTATTTTATTTTAATTAAGTAACTGATTAAATTATTTATCTATTGAAGTGTTTGTGAGATGTATGCATGTTTGTGTGGGTGTGCACACCCACGTGTATATTGTGTGGAGGTCAGAAGTTGACATCAGATGTCTTCCTCTATCCCTCTCCACCTTATTTTTTGGGATAGGGTCTCTCCCTGAACCTGGAGCTGGCCGCCTCTGCTAGACTAGCTGGCCATCAAGCCCCCAGGATCCTGTGTCTGCCTCCCAACCCTGGGATTATGAGCACACACTGTCATGTTTGGCTTTTTATATAAGTGTTGGGAATCTCAACTCAGCTCTCATGCTTGTGTAGAAAGTCTTTTACCCACTGAGCCATCTCCCAGGCCTCTCAATACCACTTATTAAAATTACAATTTTCACACTGTGTTCTTGGCAATCTTGCAGAAGATCAGTTGACTATAAATGTTTGAATTTATTTCTGGGCTCTTTACACTGATCCATTGGTCTTTAGGACTGTTCTCATGTCAGTAACCAAACTTTTTAAAAATTATTTATTTAATAACCACATACTTAGAAGAAGCATTTCATTACATCAGCATTGACACATTCAATAACAATTTTCTGAGCTATGCTGCATCTCTTACAAAACTAGCTGTACATTTTTAGGTTTACAGCTGAATTATTACAGTTATACAATATTGTACTCAGTATAAATCCTATAAGACATAAAATTAAATGAGGTTTTAACCTTTAAAAAAGATCTCCATTTCATTATTAAAATACAGAGTTTCATATAGAAAACTTCATTTTTAATGCAATTGACATTAAGATGTTGCACATGCCTTTCTAATCTCTATATATCAGATTATTACTAGTCACAGTCGGTTACTTTCTGAGCTCCTTGGCATCTGACCAAACTATTTTTATTACTGTAGTGTAACGGAGAGACTTTCTCTGCTCTATTTCCTCTTTAGCTGGGCCTCAAAATTAAGTTGACATAAGACAGATTATCAGGAGGAAGGCAGACAAATCCATTTACTGTCTTTAGATGGCATAAGAAAAGGAAAACACAAGGAGGCAATTAGAACCAAACATGTATGTACTGACCTGGACAGAGAGTAGCAAACTGCAAAAACGTTAATAAGGCCAATGGGCTGGAGCTGGGGTGCTTGATTGGCTGAAGGGACTAGAAGACAAGGGTGGGTGTGGCAAGGTTTGCATAGACCTCCCCTGACAGTACCTCCCCCTGGATGATGAGGACCCTACTTTCTTTTTGGTACAAGGAGGACCTTGTTCACCAAGGAATCCATGCCCTCATTTCAAGAAACAGAAAAGGGCTCTAGAAATGCTCAGGCATCAAAGTGCTTGCCCCATAAGTGTCAGAACTGCAGTTTGAAGTCCCCAGAAACCCTTATAAATTCTGGGTGGATGTGGCAGCCTGCCTGTAATTCCAGCCTCTTTGAAGGCAGAGACAGGTTCCCAGAGCAAGCAGGATAGCTAGACCGGCCTTAGTGGTCAGCTCTGGGTTTGACTGAGAAACCCTACCTTAATGAATATGATGGAAGATTGATTGAAGATGATTCCCAACTCCAATTTTGGGCCTCCACATGCTAGGACATGTATGTGCACAGGCACCCATGCACATGTGTGCTCCTACACATACAGACATTTATACCGACATACGTCCACTGGCGTAAACACACAGGAAAATTGGAAAAGAAAAAAAAAGAAGCACTGCAGGTGATAGCGGTCTTGCACCTGCCATAGTCTTATAATAAGTTTCTTTAATACAACGCTGTGGATAGGCCAGAGCAGTGCACAGATCCCCCATGAGTTCATCTTCTTTAGATTTCGTATATGAGTTTTATAAGGTCAGTGAGGACAGACAGACAAGTGGACGAGCAGCTCAGTGGCAGCAGAGGTTTATTTGGGAAGAGCTGCAGAGGGGCTCTCTAGAGTAAGAGTCACAGAGCCCATTGTCATCACTTACCGCCTAGGGTGGTTATATGGCAGAAAAGAGGAAGGGGTGGTGTGTTCCCATTCCTTTAGCATCTTAGTGCATTTTGAAGTCAGGTAACAAGAACTTTCATATTTGCTCTTTCTGTACTAGCTTGTTTTCTTACTCGGGGGTTTTGTGGTTTCATACAAAGTTTCGGTTTATTTTTTTCTATTTCTGTGCAACTTGTATTTGGAATTTTGATAGTGTATAAGTTAGTTTTTGTTGCTGTAATTAAACATTAAGACCAAAAAGTGGCTTATAGAAGAAAGAATGTTATGGCTCAGGGTTCCAGAGGGAGAGCACACAATGGTGGGGGAGGCATGGTAGCAGTCAGCAGGAGCAGGAAGCTGAGAGATCACATCTTCAACTGCAAACCCAAAGCAGAGAGTGCAAACTAGAGGTCAGGTGAGACCTCTGATGATGTACTTCCTCCAGCAAGGCTCCTCCTTGTGGGGAGCCGCCTGCCGTCCCTGCAGACGCCATTACAAGATGGCGCTCACATCCGGTTCATGCTGAGCAGTAAATAAGTCAGTACGCATGCCCGAAGTAATTTTCCACCTTCTAGTCTCTGCCTACCTCGTGGCGTGATATGGGCTGATGAGTTTGCAACCAATCAAGAGTTGCCACGTCCAAGACGGGCTTACTAACCTATATAAGGGCTGGGTTTCCGACATTCGGGGTCTTCGCCCTGTAAGCTTATGCTCTCCCTCTCAAGATGCATTAAAGATGCCTGTTTGCCCGTACCATTTCCTCAAGGGACTGTAGGGCTCCTTCTGGGCCGAGGGTCACTCACCCTGCAAGGATTGATTGTTCACCCTGGCATAATTGACAATCAGCGTACCCCTGAGGTTCAGGTTTTGTGCTCTAGCCCTAAAGGCATATTTTCTATCAGTAAAGGGGATAGGATAGCTCAGTTGCTACTCCTTCCAAGTACCCACCAGGAATTTAGAAATAGGCCGATGGGATCCTCGGGTCAGGACTCAGCCTATTTAGTTGTCAGCCTACAAAATAGGCCGAAGCTGCTCCTACAGGTTAATGGTAAGAGTTTTGAAGGCATCCTAGATACTGGGGCAGATAAGAGCATCATCTCTTCCCATTGGTGGCCGAGGTCTTGGCCGATTACCGAGGCTTCCCATTCATTACAGGGTTTGGGTTATAGTGCCCATCCCACAATCAGCTCTTCCGCCCTCACTTGGAAGACGGCGGAAGGGCGGGAGGGAAGATTCACTCCTTATGTCCTCCCTTTACCTGTCAACCTATGGGGACGGGATGTTATGCACGACCTCGGGCTTACTCTGTCCAATGAATATTCACCACAAGCAATCCAAATATGAAGAAAATGGGGTATGAGAGAGGAAAAGGGCTGGGGTGTTGTGAACAGGGGTGTACAGAACCCATAGCACCCAACCCAAATCAAGGCAGACAAGGCCTGGGTTTTTCCTAGGTGCCACTGAGGCAGTACGGCCCATACCATGGAAAACGGAGGCTCCGGTGTGGGTTCCTCAGTGGCCTTTGACCTCCAAAAAATTGGCTGCAGTAACTGATCTGGTCACTGAGCAGCTGGCTTTGGGGCATATAGAGCCATCTACCTCCCCTTGGAATACCCCGATTTTTGTGATAAAAAAGAAATCTGGAAAATGGAGGTTATTACATGACCTAAGAGCTATTAATGAGCAAATGTATCCCCTTGGGGCAGTGCAGCGGGGACTTCCGGTCCTCTCTGCTCTGCCTAAGGATTGGAACTTAATCATTATAGATATAAAGGACTGCTTCTTTTCTATCCCCCTGCATGTCTCTGACAGGCAGCGCTTTGCTTTTACCATCCCTTCAATTAATCATATGGAGCCAGATAAGAGATTTCAATGGAGAGTGCTGCCTCAAGGGATGGCCAACAGTCCCACCATATGTCAACTGTATGTACAGGAGGCTCTAAAGCCTATTAGAGAAAAATTTCCTGCGATAACTATTATTCATTACATGGATGATGTGCTCATGTGTCATCAAGAGCGAGAGACCCTTGAAAAAGCTTACCCACAGCTGGTGAAAGCTTTGCAATACTGGGGACTTCAAGTCGCCACTGAAAAGGTCCAGTTTTCTGATACAGGCCAATTCCTGGGCACTGTTATTCTCCCTGATGTGATTCGTCCACAAAAGATAAAAATTTATAGAAAAGATTTGTGCACTTTAAATGATTTCCAAAAATTATTGGGAGATATTAATTGGCTTCGCCCATTTCTCAAAATTCCCACAGCGGATTTAAAACCTCTTTTTGACATTTTGGAGGGGGACACCCATATTACTTCCCCTCGATCCTTGACCCCTGCTGCGGAAACAGCACTCCTCCTAGTAGAGGAGGCAATAGAGAAAGCACAGTTACGTCGCATTAACAGCTCTCAACCTTTTTGTCTCTATGTTTTTAAAACAAGAAAGCTGCCCACTGCGGTTTTATGGCAGGAAGGACCCCTGTTATGGGTTCACCCGAACGCTTCCCCCCAAAAAATAATTGACTGGTACCCCACGGCTATAGCTCAACTTGCACTTAAAGGCTTAAAATTGGCTATAGAACACTTTGGCAAGCACCCTACATCTATCTTGGTCCCCTATAATTCCTCTCAGGTGCAAACATTAGCTGCCACCTCAAATGACTGGGCCATACTAGTTACCACCTTCTCGGGGAGAATTGATAATCACTATCCAAGGCATCCTTTGCTGCAGTTTGCAGCCCTCCATCCTGTAGTCTTTCCCCGAGTTACATCTCCCATTCCACTGAAAGAGGGATTGATGATATATACAGATGGCTCCAAGAATGGGAAGGGGGCATATGTCATGGGTTCCAAGGTGTTCTCACGACAATATGCAGAAACCTCTCCTCAAATAGTAGAATGTCTGGTTGTGTTGGAGGTTCTTCAAAAGTTTTCAGGTCCTCTTAATATTATTTCTGACTCATCCTATGTAGTTAATGCAGTTGCTGTGCTAGAGACAGCTGGTGTTATAAAACCAACCAGCAGGGTGGCTGCCCTTTTTCAGAAAATACAAGATTGTTTATTTAAGAGGAGTACACCCTTTTATATTACACATATTAGGACCCATTCGGGCCTCCCTGGACCAATGGCCCTTGGCAATGATTTAGC
>NW_008359780.1:134192-137163 GCF_000622305.1 Nannospalax galili | reverse complement strand
ATGTGCAAGACTAAGATGGCAGGTGACACGACCATGTGCACATCAAAGAGGGCAGGTGACATGACCATCTGCACGTCAGAGGGGGCTGCTGACACGAACATGCACACGTCAGAGGGGACAGGTGACATGAACGTCTGCCCATCAGAGGGTCACGTGATACGACAATCTGCCCGTCAGAAGGGGCAGGTGACACGACCATCTTTATGGCAGAGAAGGCAGGTGACACGACCATGTGGACATCAAAGCGAACAGGTCACATGACCATGTGCATATCAGAGAGGGTAGGTGAAACGAGCATGTGCACGTCAGAGAGGGCAGGTGACACGACCAACTGCACATCAGAGGGGGCAAGTGACACGACCATCTGCACATCAGAGGGGACAAGTGACACGAATATCTGCACGTCAGAGGGGGCATGTGACACGACTATGTGCATGTCAGATGGGGCACGCGACACGACCATGTGCATGTCAGAGGAGGCAGGTGATTCCACCATCTGCACATCAGAGGGTGCAGGAGACACGACCATCTGCATGTTAGAGGGGGCAGGTGACACGACCATCTGCTGGTCAGAAGGGTTAGGTGATACGACCATCTTTATGACAGAAAAGGCAGGTAACACGACCATCTGCACATCAGAGGGGGCAGGAGATAAGACCATCTGCACGTCAGAGGTGTCAGGTGACAAGTCCATCCTTATGGCATGTGGGGAGCCGCCTGCTGTCCCTGCAGACGCCATTACAAGATGGTGTTCACATCCGGTTCATGCTGAGCAGTAAATAAGTCAGTACGCATGCCCGAAGTAATTTTCCACCTTCTAGTCTCTGCCTACCTCGTGGCGTGATATGGGCTGATGAGTTTGCGACCAATCAAGAGTTGCCACGTCCAAGACGGGCTTACTAACCTATATAAGGGCTGGGTTTCCGACATTCGGGGTCTTCACCCTGTAAGCTTATGCTCTCCCTCTCAAGATGCATTAAAGCTTTTCTGCAGAAGGATCCTGAGTGTGCCGCGTCGTTCTTGCTGGCGAGACGATAGCGTGGGACACCTCCTCCTAAAAGTTTCACAACCTCCCCAAACAGCACCACTGACAGGGCACCAGGTGTTCAAATGCGTGCACCTGTGGGGACATTTCTCACTCAAACCAGCACAGACCACACTGAATCTGCAGGTGGCTCTGAACAGCATGCCCTAAAATCAGGAACAAGACAAGAAGCTCATTCTCACCACTTTCAGTTAATACAGCCCTGGGAGTCCTGGCAAGAAGAAGAAATAAAGCAAATCCAAACTGGAAAGAAAGAAGAAATATTGGTTCTTGTGGCAGACAGGCTTGAGCCTAGGGTGAAAGTCTTAATGACAGCCATATGACAAGCCTGAGGCAACGGCCCAACCACTGGAGCCACAAGGAATGCCTTGTGACATTTGCTCCCATTGGCAGATCATGAGACTGATGCCTAGAGCCATGCCCTAGTCACCACCCTTGAGACTCCAAATTGCAACACTTAGATATTGCAACAGCCTGGGTCATGTGGTTCCCAGGAATCCAGGCTCCATACAGGAAACCGGAACCTAAGTAACCTGAAACCTACCATGGTAATAAGGTGTCTGACTCCTGATGTTATGATAGGACATAGCCCTGCCAAAGATCTGAGTTGTAACTTCTTGATTGGACCCCCACCCCTATATAAGCTTGTACCCTTCTGCAATAAACTGGATCTGAGTCACTGAACCAGTCTCCTGTGTCTGAATGTGGCTCTGCTGACACAGTCTCCTCACCAGCCCTGGGATCTGGGACCTGGCAGAAGCAGTGACAATCAGAGACTGTGCTGGGCAAGCAGAAGAGCTGCCTCAGTGCCAGTTGAGTAGAAGAGTGGCCACAGCTTGCAGCTGCAGTGAGGAGCGAAGAGCAGGGCTTGGGCGATCGTAGGCGGTGCCCAGGAGATTGGAGGTGGAGCCCATGCGATCTGAGGTGGTGTCCAGGAGGCGGTGCCCAAGAGGCAGCGCCTGTGCGATTGGAGTCAGTACCAGGTGCGGAGGAGCAGTGCCAGGAGACAGCACCGGGCGAGCACAAGAGTGCCACAGGTGGTGCCCAGGGTGAATGGAGAGCAGCTGCAGCTGGCGCCCAACATGGGGCTGTAACACTATGGACATCAGATGCTCCCTTTGCCAGTGATTCTTCTGTGGGTGCTTGCCACTTTCATTCTCCTGTGCTTCCTCCTTTGGCTTGCAGTCTTTGGTTTGGCTTGTCACTCCTGTCTCTGCTGATCATCTTCCTGAATGGCTCCTGAGTCCTTCTGGGTACGTCTTGCAGGGTGAATGACCTCCTGAATGGGGACTAGTCATCCGGCTGCTGCCAGCCCCCATGCTGCGGCATTGGTTTCTCTCCTCAGGAGTAGGCAAATTAGGGTCACAGAAAAGGATGTAACTAAGGTATTATATGAAGTGCTAGCTCTTGCCCCCTGCTTTACAGAGTCCTGCTGTTGGGATCTGGAGCAATGGGCTTGTGTGCTATTCCTGGCCAGAAAGAGAGAAGCCAGGGAGGGGTGCCCATTATCTGGGCTGTTCTACCCCATTGTGACTGCCACTCTGGCCTCGCTTTGGGGAGTTCGGAATTGGCAGAATCCCCACATTGGTTCCCTGACCTGTGGAGTGAGGGCTATTATGGTTGGAAAGGCCAAATGGAAACCATGGGGATTGCCTCTGCCAGTGAAAATAGTGAACCAATAACAGTATTGCATCCCTGGAGGGATTGCAGAAATTAGTGCTACCATCAAGGATTTGAAAGATGCAGGGTGGTGATTCCCACCACATCACCGTTTAACTCTCCTATTTGGCCTGTACAGAGGGAACAGATGGGTCATGGAGAATAACAGTTGACTATTGAAAACTTAATCAATTAGTGACTCCAATTGCAGCTGCTGTACCAGATGTGGTTTCCTTACTCGAGCAGATTAATATGGCTCCTGGTACC
>NW_008359780.1:128167-130777 GCF_000622305.1 Nannospalax galili | reverse complement strand
GACTGAGCGACTACAGATTCTCAGCCTCTCCAGTGTGGTGCAGCCATTGTTGGACTACTCGGACTCTATCCTGTGAGCTAAGCTGATAAATCTTTATACATATTCATTCCACTGGTTCTGTTTCTTTGGAGAACCCTGACTAATACAGCCCCCAAGCAGGATTATCTCATACTTAAGGAAATAGATGAACAAATAAAGCAGCAGGACGGTGGGGTGGCTTGTCACAAGCATTCCCAGCTGAGGTGAAACCAACAGATCCTTGCTCTGAAACAGGAGAACGGCCATTGCTAAAGATGCAGAAGGTGAGGAACTAGGGTTTCTTAGCCCCTTTGATCTATTACTTTCCTCATTACAACTACTACTTGAGCAACGCTCTGCCCCTTGGTGTGTCCAACACCTACGCTCTCATACTAATCTTCCAGGGTTTCTGGCAAAAGGCAATGCTACCATTCACAAACTAGTAATGAATGCCACCCTAGATCTTACCCTGGTACAGCAAGCCAGGGACTTACACGCCTGCTTCCATCTTTCTCCCCAGGCTATACATCGGCTCCTACCTACTTTGCTGATTCAGAGCTGCAAGCATTTGGCCTGTGCATGCTCTTCTTGTGCCCCTCTTTTACCCTTGGGTCCATTACAACTGGCTGGGACCCTTCCCAGAGGCCTTGGCCCTAACAAGATCTGGCAGATGGACATCACTCACTTTCCTTCCTATGTCAAGCTCAAGTATATACATCATATTATTGATACCTATTCTAATGTCCACTTTGCCTTGGCCTGCTCTGGTGAGACTGCCTCCCATACCATAAAAACTGTAAAATACGCCATGGTTCTTATGGGAGTTCCCTGGCAAATTAAAACAGATAATGGTCCTTGTTATGTCTCTGCTACCTTCAGCCATTTTTGCTCTGACTGGAATATTAGGCATATAACTTGTATCCCTTACAATCCTCAGGGTCAAGGGATTGTTGAATGTTCCCACCAAACATTCATTAAACCAATACAGAAGATAGGAGAAGACAATGATAAAGGCCCCGCTATAAGGACCCCAATTTTGTTAGACAACAAGCTCTATTTGTATTAAACTTTCTAAAATTTGACTCCAATGGCCTCCCACCAGCAATAAAGCATTGGGGGGCGTTCACTCAGCCCACTCCTGCCCCCATGGTGAGGTGAAGGACCCTCTCACAAGTGAATGGAAAGGTCCACACCTATTATTAACACAAGGGTGAGGCTATGCTTGTGTCTTTCCAGATAATGTTCCAGCCTCCATCTGGATCCCAGCCCTAAATATTAGAATTGCCTGCAACGGAAAGCCACCTCTCAACCACTGAGAGACTGACCTGGTGTCGCAGAGGTTCTGTTTGCAGATGACATGATTTTATATTTAGAAAATCTCCCAAACACCATCTAAACACCTAAAATCATCAACTTCAGAACACACAGAACTCAGTAATATTTCTATTTACTGACAGAAAACTATCCAAAAAGATTTAAAGATCCCTGTTTATAATAATGCAAAAATACTCAGGAATAAGTTTAATCAAGAAGTGCAAAGCTTATACACTAAGAACAAAACACTATAAAACATTAATGGGGGCCAGGAAGACAGCATAGGCAGTAAAGAGCTTGCTGTGAAAACGTGAGGACCCGAGTTTTGTCCTCTGAACCCACATAAAAGTGCTAAGCATGACAGAAGGCCCTTGTAATGCCAACTCTGGAGAGACAGAGACAGGAGGATCCTTGGGGCTCAGTAACCAGTCAGCCTACTCTACTTAGTAAGTTCCAGGCCAGTGAGAGACCCTATCTCAATAGAACAAGGTGGATGGCATCTTAGGAATGTCTTCTGGCCTCCACACACATACACAGGCATACACATACACACACACACACACAAGTGCTGGCACACACATGAACATGCACACACACAAACATTAATGAAATACATGGAAGAAAGAATAAATAGATGGAAAATATTGCTTGAAGTGGTTTTTGTTTGTTTAAAACTTCTAATTGAATTTTTGTGTATTTCATGCAAGATGTCTCAATCAATCATAATCATCTTTATACCCTCATATGAACCTACGGCAATGCCGTCAGCATGCACAAGATCCATGCAAATTCAAGCAGACAAAAACCAAGCATAGAACTGAGGAAATAGACAGCTGGCCCCAATCTTAGTTGAAGAAATATTGGCAACTGATTACTACTGGGTGAGGAAGAGCTGATCTTCTCTAAACTGAGAGACTCATAGGCTGACTAGACCTCAGTAGATGAATTTGCACTGAGGAACGTCTGGGGATACAAACTTGACACAATAGGCCTTAAAGTGTTTTTTTAAGTGTTGGACAGACAGTTCAGGAGGCAAGAGCACTTGCTGCTCTTCCAAGAAGACTCAAGGACCCAAGTTCAGTTTTCAGTACCCTTGCTAGGTGGCACACCTGTAACTCCAGCTCCAGGGAATCTGACCCTCTTTTCTGGACTTTGTGGGCACTGTGCACACGTGGTACATATACAGACAAGCAGGCACACATACACACACACACACACACACACACACACACACACACACACACACACACACACAAAATAAAAATAAAAGAAATAGGT
>NW_008359780.1:114191-128102 GCF_000622305.1 Nannospalax galili | reverse complement strand
GGTACATATACAGACAAGCAGGCACACATACACACACACACACACACACACACACACACACACACACACTTTTTAAAAAGTGTTTTTTAATCAAGGCATTTATTTCAAATATGACTATCAGCAGAATAATTATCTCTAAGTAGCTTAGAAAATCTTGTGTTTCTGGATCTGAGCCACTGACCATTTCATCCACCCTGCTGTGTGTGGGGTGAGATCTGTACAATCACCAGAGACCTCCCGGAGTCATCTCTCAGTTTCTTCTACACTTCCATCTCCTACATGTTCTGAGGTGTGACTGGACACTTGGTGTAGTGATGCAGCCAGGGCTCTTTCTGTCAGGCTCTGGGTTTGGGGACTCTGTGAAGCTATGCTTAAGACTGGGTTTCATATCCTCAGAGGAAGAAGGAGAGTGACTTTGAGGAGAAAGTCAGAGAAGAAATAAGTAAGAGACAGTACCTGCCACCAAGACTGAGTTCGATCTGATCCCTGGGATTCACATGGTAGAATGAGAGTTGCCCTCTGACCTCCACATGCTCTCTGTGGCAAGTGCATGCCCCATACACATGATAAATAAAAAGGTTAAGAAAAGAAATAAATGTGAGCAGGAGCGGTGATGTTTACGTCTGTGTCCACAGGTGTCTGTGTGGCAGGTGTGGTGGCTGTGCCATGGGCAGGCACCTTTGCCCAAATCACATCAAAACTGGAGCTCTCTGAACTGCCATCCCCTTCTCACCCCCTCTTCCACACCTGTCACCATCTTTCTGCAGCAGCAGTGATGCTTTGCCTCCACAGACATTATATCAGCCCTTGATAAAGACAGATCTTCTGTGCATGAAGCAGGAGGGTGAAGTGTATTGCTGCCCATGGCATGAATCATGGACTTTCAGAGCTGGCAATCCCCCCACCACTGTATTCTGCCTTTTACTTTGATTCTGGCAGGACAATTCATTCACTCCAGAATCATTCCTTGTGCACCACTTTGTGTCCACCAGGAAGGAGCAGAGACAACAACATTCAAGTACATGATTAAACCAGCCAGGTCTGTTGGAGTGAGGAGCAGATCACATGATCTGAGGGGACCGGCTGGTGATAGCCTAGCTGGAGGGCCGTGGTTGTTAGCCTCCATGCGGATGCTGGGAATCGAACTGGGGTCCTCTGCAGGAGCAGCCAGTGCTCTTAACCGCTGAGGCATCTCTCCAGCCCAGATGTGTTTACTTGTGACTGACCAATGGCTTGGAGGTTGATCTTTGTAAGGAAGAGCAAAATGAGCAGTTAGGACAGAAAGAGCAGCCAGCACAGAGGCCCTGAGGTGGGGATCGGCTTGACATATTGGGGGAGAGTGAAAAATCCAGTACTCCCAAACGGTGGGAAGTGAAGGCTAGGTCAATCCAAGGTCAAAAGCATATTTGATATACTTCTCCTAAGAAGACTGCAGCAAATGACCACAAGCTTAGTGGCAAGAACAGTATGACCTTCTGGTCCTTTGTTACTGTAGATTAAAAGTCTAACTTAGACCTCAACAGACTAAAATAAAAATTGTGTTAGGTTTCTCTAGAGGAACAAACTCATAGAATGAATGTATATCACATAAAGGAGTTATTGTCTGGAATACACAATAAGGGCTGGGTAGTTCAACAATGGTTTTCTGCACTCTGGAGAGGCTGAGATCCCAGGAGCTGCTCAGTCTGCGAGGCTGGGTGTCTTAGCAGTCCCAATCAGACACTGAAGGTCTGAAGCATTCCTGGAGAGTCACTGGTCTTCAGTTTATATTGGAGGTTGATTAAGTTGGGTTCTGATGTCAGCAACACCTGGGGGCGGTGGCAGAGGTAGATACACTCACTAGCAAGAAATGAAGGCTGGCAGGCAAGTGGCACTGATTTTTTCCCTAGGGTCATTTTGTACTTAGCAGTCCCAATCAGACACTGAAGGTCTGAAGCATTCCTGGAGAGTCACTGGTCTTCAGTTTATATTGGAGGTTGATTAAGTTGGGTTCTGATGTCAGCAACACCTGGGGGCGGTGGCAGAGGTAGATACACTCACTAGCAAGAAGTGAAGGCTGGCAGGCAAGTGGCACTGATTTTTTCCCTTGGGTCATTTTGTACCTGGGCACCACTGAAAGGTACTGGACCCTCTGAAGGACGGTCTTCTCTTTTCAGGTGTTGTGGAGGCCAGAAGAGGGTGTTGGATCCCCTGGAACTGGAGTTACAGACAATTATTAGCCATCATGTGGGTGCTGGGAACCAAACCCAGGTTCTCTGCAAGAGCAGCCAGTGCTGTTAACCACAGAGCCATCTCTCCAGCTCTATTTTCCAGTTTCTAGGGGACACAGTAGCCGTGGCTCACAGCCCCTTCCTTCACCTGGAAAGCCCTGAAACTCAGGCTCCAGGATCAGCTTGTTGTGTCTGTCCTGGGTTTCCAGCCTGCCCTACAGAGATGGCACTTGTCAATCTCACAGTCATGCGAGACAGTTCTTTAAGATGAATCACTCTCTTTTTCTTGTCTCTGCACGCGCACGCGCGCGCACACACACACACACACACACACATACATACATACATACACACTTTACATGCTCTGCTTCTCTGGAGGACAGTGACCAGGATTCGGGACAACAGACTCATGGCCTTTTCCTCTGGATAGAATTTGAGAAGGTCACCATCAACCACATTCATCAAGCAACCATAGCACACCCAGCTTGGCTCCTGGCTCACATAAAGAGGCAATGCCCTTACACCCCTGGGTCTCCAGTCAGAGAAGGCTCCCAGGTTTCTGAGAGGAGGCACGTATAACCTGATCTTGAGTGAGGAGGCCAGAGAAAGTTTCTGGCAGAAAAGCTTGCTTGGAAATAGACAACTAAGGAGTCGAGTTGCCATCCGGACCACCAGGCAAAACAGGTGTCAGAATTGCTACAGAAACAGACCTGACTATAACAGTGAGTTCTGCAAAACGGAAAGAAATCACTCATGAGTAATTGTGGAGATTGGAGCCCCGAATTTCAAATCCATCTCCCCAAGGCTAGAGTGGGCACTGGTCTGTGCATGTGTAATCAAACTTCGTAGCTCTTTATGGGTCATGTGTTCAGAAAGTGCTATGATCTGAGGGTTTAGGTTGGAGCCTCTTTGAATCAAAAGGTCAGCCCTCAGACATGTATTCAAGCTTCAGGAAAAGATCAGGGTCAGTGATTTTTGACAGAAGCATCCTTCAAGTCTTTGCAAGGTAACCTAGGCAACTGTTACCTTGATCCACAGAGGTACTAATGTACCACAGAGCTAGGCTACTGGGAGATGGGTAAAGCTCAGCTGTTAGACCTCCAGAATTAGTGATTTTTCTCAGTGAAAGCAAGCGAAGCTACAAAGTTTACCCCGGGTTCTCCATTTCAGAACGGCAGCAGACAGGGATTTCCTAGTGTTGGGACCCCTGAGCTGAATTTAACCCCAGCTGACCTGTACTTGGGGGAGGAGGCCTGTTTGTTCTTCATTGCACTGGTTCTCAAGCATTGCCACCCACTGGGGGACTCTTGAAAATGTAGATGGCCTGGCCCTGATGGAGTTTCCTGATTCAATAGATCCGAAGCCTGAGAATTTGCATTTTGCTATGGTGCTGGACTGCTGGTCTGGGAGCCCTGCTCTGAACACCACTGTCCTATGGGGAGGGATTTTTAAGGCTCCATAGCTCCCCTGGGATTAAGGTTGAGCATCCTGTCACAGACCTTTAGGGAACCAGACTGTGCTGGGAGAATCATCCATTTTTAACTTTCCCCAGAACCCAGAAGAACCCTGCCAAGGATTAAAGCCAGCCTTTCTTCGGGAAGAGCAGCAGAAGCTCACAAGCACAGGGCCTTAGTACCGGGCTGTGTAACAGACCAGTCTGGGACTACTGAAGACGCCTCACAAAGTTGGGATATGAATTGTTTTTATTAACAAATTTAAAAGCAAGGACTGGAGAGATGGCTCAGTGGGCAAGAGCGTTTGCTACACAAGCATGAGGACCTGAGTTCAGATCCCCAGTACCCACGTGAAAAGCCTGGCATGGCTGTTTGTGCCTGTAACCCCAGTGTTGAGGGTATGGGACTGAGCAGCCAGTGGAGTTGGAAAGTGAGGAGCTGCAGGTTCAGTGAGATAAGGGGATAAAGTAGAGAGAAGACAGGATGCCTGGCATCCTCCTGTGACCTCCACGTGTTCAGGCAGAGAAAGGGAATGAATTCTAAGCCAAAAGTGGTCATGGGACTGGACTCTTAGAGACAAATTACAGAGTAATTCCTGTCTGCTTCCTTTGAGACAACACAAAAGAAAATCCTGGGACTGTTTTCCTGGGACTGTTTTCCTGGGACTGCTGTAGGGAGACTGCTGCCAGAGAGGAGCTGGAGAGTAAAGCCTTTGGAGCTTGGAACGGGCTGGAGGGGGCCTTCAGGACTGAGCCCCAGGGGCCTACAGTTGTTCCCCACCATCACCCTCTCCATCCGCTCACCTCCTCTTTCCGCAGCAGCTTCCCTGGAATCGCCTCCGAATGAACTACTGAAGACAAAGTTTGTCTCAGTTCTGCTCTGGAAGGAAGGTGTGAGCTGACTGGGCAAGGGCTTCAGGACACATGGGGAGATGAAAAAGCACAGAATGTTTGAGAAATTTTTTAATCGACTTGTTAAAAAAAAATCATGTAGGGATTGGAGAGGCGGCTCAGCAGCTAAGGGCACTTGCTGCTTTTACAGAGGTTCAGTTCCCAGCACCTACATATAACTCTAGTTCCAGGGGATCTGATGCCCTCTTCTGGCCTCTGTGGATACCAGGTGTGCAGGAGGTACACATACAAATATGCTGGAAAAACACACATACATATAAAATAAAAATGAATTTAAAAATCTCAGGTCTTGTACACAGTCTTTTCTTGGCACTGTTGACATTTAGGGCTAGATCATTCTTTTGTGTAGGGGCTGTCTTGTGTGTGGCAGCATCCCAGCCTATATTTACTATAGATACTAATTCAATTCCCTCTTCCAAGCTGTGACAAACAAAAATATCTCTAGACATTGTCAGGTGTCCCCAGGGGACCAAGACTCATCTCTGGCTGTGACCTACTGATGTGGAGCTTTTAAAAGGACTTCAGAGTGCTGCCACATTTCTGAACATCCCTGAGCGTATACTTCAGAGAACTGCCACATTTCTGAACATCCCTAAGAGTATACAGGTGCTAATGTGTGCATCAGTTAGCCTCATCTCTGGCTGTGACCTACTGATGTGGAGCTTTTAAAAGGACTTCAGAGAGCTGCCACATTTCTGAACATCCCTGAGCGTATACAGGTGCTAATGTGTGCATCAGTCAGCTGGTCTCCTTGTGTGGGTGATAAATACATGACAACATTTGGGAAGAGGGGCCTTGAAACTTTTGCTTTAGAGACAGTGTTGTGGTTTGAATCTGTCTCTCAGAAAACATGTGTTGGCAGTCTAAGCCCAATGAAATAATATTAGAAGACAGGGCTTAATGGGAGCCAATCAGGTCATGAAAGCACTACCCTTATGAATGATTTGAGGTTTTAAATTTGATCCCTAACTCTCTCTTGAGTAATTTCTTGCCCTTCTACCATGGGAATGACAAGCAAGGAACTAGAATCTCACTGTCAGCCCTCCCTCCCATAGTGCATCAGCTATGAGACATCACAACAGTCACAACAGCCTGACAAGCACCCACTCACTGCTGCTGTCCATGGTGAGTGATGTCTGCAGTTTTTCCACTGCTTGGCACCTTATCCACACAAACTACTTTTCAACTTCCTGAGAGACATTGCATCTACTACAATGCTCAAGAAATACCTATTATCCAATGAAGGGGAAGCATGGAAAATGTGTGTGTGTGTGTGTGTGTGTGTGTGTGTGTGTGTTTGTGCCGTGACTTAACTGGGAAAGGTAGAGGGAAGATAATATAGAGGGAGAGGTAGTAAGGAGAGCTAAAACTAAGGATATTTTTTAAAAACATAGGAAAACATTTTTTAAGTTTACATAAAATACATATAATATATAGGTATGCGTATACACACATGTGTACATATACACACATACATATGGAGTCATAGACTATCTAACAAAAACCCCAATGCTAGGTAAGGGACACCTCCTTTCAAGTTGTTGGTCGGGGGCTCCAAGAGCCCAAAAGAATATAGGCTATTACCATTGCCCCCAGTTGCCTCCCAGAACTTAAATGTAAGAATATTTTGCTGAAGACACAGCATACTTTGGACATAGGACTTGGAGGAATCAAGCTGGTACTGACTTGGAAACCTCCTCCTTGAGAGCTAGCTTTCATAGTATCAGAAGGTGCTGTGTAAGCTGCCAAGGAGGCAGGGGGAATTAATCAATAGTCCTACCCAGCTGTAAAACCTGCGAATCACAACAATTGGTCCAGCAGGATATCTCCAAGTGGCACTTATATCTTGGGGGTAACCAAGAGCTGTCTAATTAGATTTAAGGCCCACTCAACAGAAGAGAACTCATACCTGGTACTGTAAACCTAGCCAAGAACCAGTGGTTGCAGAAGTTATAGACCATAAAGAAAATCTACTACTGCCATTTTCCAAATCAGTATAGCTTTCAACTGTAGTCTAATACTTATTTGTATACCCACAGATAAGTGTAGCTCTTAATCCTGTCCCCTTTAATCAATGAAGCTTCTTGTTGCTTCAGTTGGAGGCTACTATAGAGATCCACAACTAGTCACAATGCAGAGAATAAGTGACTGTGGGGTGCCCTGGGTGGAAAGATTGTCGGCAGCCATCTATAACTCCAGTTCCATGGAATCTTTAATGCCCTCTTCTGGCCTCCAAAGGAACTGCACACATAGGTGCACAAACGAAGGCAAAACACTTACACATATAAAAACTTTTTGTTTTTAATTTTATGTGTATATGTGTATTGCCTGCATGTAGGTAAGGGGATTAAATTGGAGAATTTTACTAGTTAGATTTATGAATTTTTGCTAATAATACAAATAATTTACCATGATTATAGTCATTTCACAGCACTTTTATAACAGCATACATGATAGCAAACTGCTTCCTTTATAATCATTAATTATGTAAGAACATTGATCATAGTATATCACAGAATATTAATGATAAAATAATTTAATGATGATATTGAAGACAGTTTTCAAAAGGTAAATGCGGACATATAGTAATATAAAATGAAGATGGGGCTTGGGTGGGAAAGATGTCTCAGCAGTTAAGAGTGCTTGCTGCACAATTGTGAGGACTGAAACACAGATTTCAACACCCACACAACAAGCTAGATGACTTGTGCCTGCCTGTAACTGTAGCTTGGGGATTTAGGGTGGAGACAGGAGGATCACTGGGACTTGCTGTGATGGAGGAGGTCACCTAACGCCCTCTTCCTGCCTTCAGAAGTGCACACCCATGCACACACACATGCACATATACATACACACACAACTTGAATAACTAACCTTTAAAAATAAAAATAAAAAAGCATAAAGATGGGACTCTCAAAAGATATAGTTATCCTTTAGTATCCACTGCTGGTTGGTTATAGGACCTGTGTGGACACCAAACTCATAGATCCTCAAATCCCTCCTGTGAAGTCATGTAGTATTTGTGTATATGCTGGTTAGTTTTTGTCAACTTGACACAAACTAGAGTTACCTGGGAAGAGGGAGCTTCAACTAGGGAATTTTCTCCATCAGACTGGCCTGTGGACATGTCTGTGAGGCATTTTCTTAGTTGCTAATTGATGTAAGAAAGGCCAGTCCATGGTGAGTGGTGGTATTCCTGGGCAGGTGGGACTAAACTATATAAGAAAGATAGCTAAGCAAGTTAGGGGAGCAAGCTAGCAAGCAGCATTCCTCCATAGTCTCTGTTTCAGTTCCTGACTCCAGATTCCTTCCTGAGTTCCTGCTCTGACTTCCCTCAGTGATGGACTGTGACTTGTAAATCCTTTCCTCTCCCAAGGTGCTTTTGGTCAGAGTTTTCTCACAGCCACAGAAAGTAGACTAGAACAGTGTTTGGTAACTCACATCCCCCCACATCACATCAGTCACTCATATCCAGATTCCTTACAAAAAACGCAACATAAATTTTTGTCAATAGTTACTGATACAATTTTTTTTCCAAATATTTTCAGTTCAAGCTTAGTTGAATGTGTGGATATGGAATCCTCAGATGTCAAAGGTTGCCTGCACATCCCACTTGCAACATGAAGAAGGCCCAACATGAGAAATTCTAAGGTATTTTTTGCTTCTGTTCTGCTGTGAAAGACTCTTGTCCAAGGTTGGGTTCCCTACGTCACTGTCCTGCGGAACAGGAAACTCAGAGAACCCTGGAATACAAGACAAGCCTTGTCCAGGAACAGCAGTCTGACAGCTGTCACTTCATCTTTTTTCTCCCATCCCACATCAAAGGCAGATCGGATGGGCAGCTGCAGGGCCAGAGGGAAGATCTCACACCCAGGGAGCCTGATTCTCTAAAAGGGGGTGCTATGAACCTAATTAGAATATTTCTCAGCACAGATTCTTCCAATGGCTTCATGTTCTGTGCAATATTAAAACAAAGATGTCTCAAGACCGTCTGGAGGTGAGATTCCCTCCTAAAACTCTTTTCCCTAATATCTTCAAATGACTAGGTAAGGCCCACCCACACTGTGGAGGGCAACCTGCTTCATTCAAAGTCTCTTGATTTAAACGTGCTTTATTTGGGTGGGGTGTGTTTGAGACAAGGTCTCATGTAGCCCAAACTGGTTTTGAACTTACTATGCAGCTGAAGATGATCTTGAACTCCTGATCTGCATGCCTCTGTTTCCTGAATGCTGGGATTACAGGTATGTACTACCATGCCTGTCTCACTGATTCAAATGTTAATCACACTAAAAACAGTACTATCTTCACAATAAATGTTTGACCAAACTTCTGGGAATCAAGATTCATAGATAAGATTAACTGTGGCAACATGGTGCTATAGAAGCAACATGAAACTATCAGAACGGCCAGGAGGCAGGCGTTGTTAAACTGGGATGGATGTAGGCATCCAGAGCATATGTATGCCTGCAAATATAAGCACATGTATGCACATTCACATGGACACATATAGCCAATCATGCATATACACATACACATGTATATGCACACACATGTGCACACACAGAATGCCAATGCACCTGATTATTACAGAATGAAGCAATGTTCCTAATGAGTCTCCTTGTGGTGAAACTGCTTAACTGAGTCCCAGATTTGACCTATTGACCAAAGATACCTTTTTCCATATAACACATAAGCAGATCAAAAGCTACTCTGCTTATCAAATGCTCAGAGTAGAAACTTATGGTGTAACTTTTCCTGGGGAGATGTGACTAAATGCCTGTTTATGCCAGATAGTGTACACGGATAGACCAAAGAAAAGATTCCACCCAAGTCGACTTTGGTGAGCAAGTTGAATTTTACTGGGGTTACTCACAGGAACATGGGAAAGGGGTTATTTACAGGAACATGGGTAAGGGGTTACTTACAGGACCACGGGTGATGACCATGAAAACTGCATCACTGATTTTCCTTCTGGAACTTACAGATAGAGACACTAAAGAGTCGCCTCTCCTCTAGCAGTTGTTTGCTATTTATACAACCTCAGGAGGATCCTTAGGAGTCTTATTTCCTGACCTTCCTGGAGTCTCACCTGTTTCTGGAGCTTCCTCAACCTTGTAAAAGCCTTGACCCCTTCCAGGAGGGAAAGTTTCAGTTTACAGGAAAGAGCTACACAACACTCGGCCCCTTTCTCTGCCTCTAGCACTCCTCCTACCCGCTCTTCTGTAATATTCCCTGGACCTAGGAGGAGGGATACAGATGTCTGATTTTTTCCTCCATTTATGGTTAAGTATTTGGTCATTATGTACCACAACTGTTCACTTATACTCAAGTTTGGCCATTTGTGAATATCAACCATCATCCACTGCAAAAAAGAATTTTCCCTCCATGACTAAGACTAACAGCCATAGTGACTTACAGGGACAAACACAAATGTTTCAAAGGCAGTTTGACAAGGGTACCTCATCTGTTTAATAAACTAATTGTACTATTCTCCTCACTGATTCCCTATGAATTTCCAGCACAGACTTTGGCCCTGGCTTACAGTGCCAAATATTTGAGTTCCTCTTTTAAGGAATTGACTTTAAAATCTAATCAGAAAACAATTGGTTGTACCAATAATAGTTGTGCCACATTGCATCAGTAGGCACATCTTACCTGACATGTTGGCGGTATAGCATACAGGGTCTGTAACTGAGTAGGGCTGTCAGTGACACTGCTCCCCCAAGAGCCAGCACAGTGTCTTCCTGTGTCAGCGAACAGGGAGGGGAGCTTCCAGCATAGACCCAGCCTGATTTCTCCTGCAGTCAAAGTCTGTGATGTCTTTAGCAATAAGGGCTTACCATCCAGTTCTGAACCAACAGCAGTGGCAATAGCCTATATGGTTTGTGGGGCCTCTCTGACCAGCAACTCAGAGAGAGAACGCCCATCCCACCCCATGACAGTGGGATTTTCATTCCAGAATCTTAGAGCCTCTGGGAGAACATTTCCTATGCACACTGGGTGCTTTCATTCAAAGTCTTCGATGGCTATTTTTACCATTATTCCAGGTACTTTTCCAAACCTGTAAGACTCTTCAAGGGTTAGCACTATGTAATGAACCCTGGCCAACAAAAATGAGCTCTTAAAGATTTTCGTGCTTTAAAAGTGAAAAGAATCAGGCTTTGTGAGATGAAAGACCTCTTGCCCTTCTGGGTCTGGCAGAGCTCTCTCTATTCTTGGTCCATTCCTTTGACAGCGGAGGGTGAAGGCATTTTGTATCTTTGGAGGTCAACCTCAGCTCCTGCATGCCTGTTAAACACATTAAGTTTGCAAGTGAGAAAAGGTGACAGTCTCATAGCAGGGGAAGAGGCATGAGTGTCTCTCTGGAGTATCTCCTCCACCTCCAGGGCTCCAGCACAGGATCACAGTACAGAAGAGCCTCTTCCACCTTTGAACTTTCCCTACCAGGCGTGTGTGGGCATTGTCAATGAACTGAATCTTAAAATAAACTGCCTGGGTCTCAGGGTCAAATTCCAGATGCTGAATAGTAACCGGCCAGTGTGAAGAAACCCTCCCCTGCACAGAATCTCTAAGGTTTTTTCAAATGTTCTGTCCCAGTTGCTGAGTGTATTTGCAGAAATGCCACCTCCTGCTGCCTGGAAGTTGAGGTTTGTGTCTGGTTCCCCTACAGGTAGTGCACTAAGAGCAGCACCATCAGGGTTTCAGAATCTCAGAATCTTCTCTTGTTTGAAGACCTAGCTTCCTTTCTATAAATCGAGGACACTTCTCCAGTAAACATCATCTTACAAAGATGCTAGTGTTTTTGTTAACTTCTATCTTCCTGTACTCAACCCCCTTCTCGGGAGTCAATATGATGGACTCAAAGGGGGGCTGAATCCTTTGAGAGCATTGAAACCTTTTTAGTAATTTTTGGTGAAAGGAGATCAGCAGTCATTTGCCAAAGTCAGAGATTATCAACCAACATACCTTTCTTGCCACAAAAAATAACTAACTTAACAAATGTTGAAAGAGATAGAGGAAACCTCAGGTTAATAGAAGAAAACAACTTAGAAGAGCTGTGGTAACTTCATCCTCCTCACCATCACTGGCCCACAAGCAAGAATGCACACTCACCTCACATGCATGCACACATGCAGGCACACCCCCACTCCCATTGTAGAAGGACTCTGTTCATCTTTCCCTCTTTGGTTCAGGCTCTTCTAGAATGGGCTTCATGGCCACCTCTCTACAACGACTTCCCAGTGAGGAGAAGTGGTTCATTCCTCACCTCCCAGCCTCCTTGCTTACCTCTGCTGACCCATACCTGAATTAGATGCACAGTTAGTTTGAAAGGAAGTAAGACCTTGAGCCTTTGTGAAGAAACCCCACATCTCCAACCAAGCCTAACAGAGTCCTTCAATCTTGGTATGATGTTGTTTTTCCTATCCACATCTCAGAGCAACTGAAAAAGATCTGAAGGAGATTCAGGTACAGTGAGCTTGGGAGATGTGACTGCACCTTGGCCTCTGTGATACACGTGGGAAATGTTCTTCGTATAAAAATGGAAGTCATGGGGCCAGCAAGATGACTTAGTAGGTAAAGGCACTCGCCATCAAGGCTGACAACCTGTGTTTGGTTCCTGGGACCCACATGGTAGAAGGAGAGAACCAGTACCTACAAGTTGTTTTACTGTGGCATGTGTGTGTGTGTGTGTGTGCGCACACACACACACACACACACACACACCACACAATAAATAGAATTTATGAGACATAACACAGCAGACATCATCAACCTCTGTAGAGAGGGTCGGGAATTTGTTATGGGTGACCTGCATATGTATGTGTATTTTATTATCTTTTGCTTATTTTCTGTGTTTCTGGAATGTTTAATACAGACAAACACGTGTAACTTTATTATATGGGTTTAAATGTCAAATAAAATGAATAAAAATAATTAAAAGCCTAAAGTGGAGAAATATGTCCCGAGAATTAATTTTTCTATGCAAGTCAGGATTGTAAAAAACCAATGGCATGCTTATATCCTGGGAAACAGTGGCTGCTGAAGCAGGAGGCACCTGACGTGGTGATGCTGGTCTGCAGAGGCTTCCCCTTGCAGCGAGTCTTGGCTACTCATCCTGCACCTGGTTTGTGCTTTCCTCCATAGTCAACCCTGAAAAATCAGGTTCTCGCCAGCATGGAAATGAGCTGGGCCTTGATGCAGGCTCTGCTAAGCTGGAAGGAGCTCGGCAGCCATCACCCACGTGCTTCAGGACTGCCAAACACCCGCAGGATGAGGGGATGTCTCCTCCCCCACACGGTTCCCATGTGGCCAGGGACTCTGTGGGTGACCAACCAGGTGGCTTTCACCAAAACGGGTCAAATGTACTTGTTGAACTCACACTGGGTATCTTCTTCTATTTCTCTCCATCTTATATATTAAAAACTATTTTAAAATTTATTTTAATTTTATGTGTATGAGTGCATGTATGTAGGTGTACCATGTGCATGCAATGCCTACAGAGGCCAGAAGGGTATATCAATCAGATCCCCTGGAAACTGGAGTTACAGATGGCTGTTACCCCCTATATGGGTGCTGGGGACCAAACCTGGGTCTTCTGCAAGAACAGTCAGTGCTTCTAACCACTGAGTCCCCTGAGACTCACTGATACAGCTAGGCTGACTGGGCAGTGACATCCCAGGATGCCCCTGTCTCTTCTTCCCCAGCACTTGGATCACAGGTGCATTACAAGTGCCGTTTTCTTAGGGGGTGTTAGGGACTGAATTCAGGCCCTTATGTGGCAAGCACTTTACTACTCGGTCATCTCCCCAGTCCCAACAATCATACTCTTTTTTTTGGTATTTTTGAGACAGGGTTTCCCTGTAACCCCAGCTGGCCTGGAACTCACTACATAGACCAGGCTGGCCTCAAACTCACAGAGGTCCACCTACCCCTGCCCCCCGAGTGCTGGGATTAAAGGCGTGTGCCACCACGCCCAGCCACAATCACACTCTAGAATATGTGTTTCCATGCAACTTTAAGTTTTCCTGTCATGCCCCACCCCTTTCTTTATAAAGCACAGATCACCTTGGACCAATTTTTGTGGCCTCTAGCCTGTTTTGTGCTCCTGCAAACAATAAGATGATTGCACAAAGGACTCTTTAGGGAACATACATTTGTTTATCAGTAATTTGTGTTTGGTCATGTGAACCTCTATTTGTGTCTACCATCTGTTATCAAGTAGATTGAATTTAGTTTTAGTTTAGTTTTTTTGTTTTTAAAGGAAATAAACATCAAGCTAGCAAAGTCAAGAATCAGCCCAGTGCTGTGTTTCTGTTACACTGCTCAGATGGACCT
>NW_008359780.1:109408-113984 GCF_000622305.1 Nannospalax galili | reverse complement strand
AAGGAAGAGAACCAGAGAAATGGAAATCTAGTGTGAAGAACCACAGTGAGCTCAGCCCTTGCTCAGGTGAGGGAAACTGAAGCTTGCAGAGCAACACTGGCAACTGTTTCACGGCCCAAACTGAAGGGTGTTCTTGCAATATTTTGTGGTGTGAGTTCTGATCTCTTTGAGTTGGTTGGAAGTCTCCAATCTATTTTTGTTTGTCAATGTTGAGCATGGAGTCCAGGGCTTTGTACATGCCAGTCAAGTGCTCTACCACTGCATGCCATGCCCAGAACCTCCCCAGTGTGTCCTGACCCAGCACTCCATTAGGGAAACACTCCAGAGCACTTTCTGTCTGGGAGGCACTTTCCCACTTGCCATGTCATGATGAGACCAAAGCAAAGACCAGAGGGGAAATAAAACAAGGGACATTCTGGGACGTGATTGGATGCTGTGTGGCCTTTCGGAGACACAGGGCTTTTTCTTTTTCTATTTTCATGTGTGTGTGGTGGGCACGTGTGTGTATCCATGTCTGCATCTGTGTAGGCACACAAGTATATGTGGTCGCACGTGCATGCACAAGTTTGAGGTTGGGAATCATCCTCCATCACTCTTTCACCTTATTTACTGAGACAAAGTCTCTCAATCAAATCCAGACCTCCCTTCTGAATGGCTAGTCTCTGCTAGCCAGCTTGCTTTGCCTTTTGAGGGGGGCATTGCAGGTGAGTCACCTCATCTACCTGGCATTTATAAGAATTTTGAGAATCCAAACTCCAAGGTCCTCAATCACTTTAACCCTAAGTCATCTTCCCAGTCGTGGAGGAGAGGGATGACAATTACAGATCAAATCCTATATTTCCCCATCTCTAGGTGGAAGTTCAGAGACTGCGGGTTCAGAGGAGGCTTGATTCATGTTTCGCTGCTGTAACAGTCTGGGTAACAGAAGATTATGTGGCTCATGGTTTATGGAGACTGGGAGATGGCTGAGTGTGGGGCCTGCATCCGGTGGGGAGCTCTTGCGCTGCCAGCCTCGCTTGTGGTGGAAGGCTGCAGAGCAAGGCAGGGAGAAAGCCAGAGAGCCAGAGTTCACAGAGTCAGTCAGAGAACCAGAGTCAGAGAGCTGGAGAGAGCGCTGGAGAGGGCAGAACAAACTCTTTTCTTTTAATTAATGTGATTTTACTATAAAAATTCACTCCTATTCTTTGTACAAGTGAGTTGGCCACATGGTGGCATCCCCTTTTGTGCCCAAGTCCTGCTTTATTGATTGCACACCACCCTGTCTCACACGCCCCTCTTTCCTGTTCTTCCAACCTCCTCCCCGTCTCTCATAACTCCTCTTCTACACCCAAGTCCAAACTCCTTTTGATATCAAACCTGCTCTCCCCATCACTAACTTCCCACTGCAATGTCAGCATGAATCCATTCATGAGGACAGAACAGGACCCAGTCACCTCCCACACTGCTGCACTGGGGACTAAGTTTCCAACACATGAACTTGGAGCAACATTCAAACCACAGCAAGGAACAGTGAAGAACTCTTGTAAGATCTTCTAAAAGTTAAGGACGTGGGAGGGAAGATTCCTGAAGAGTCCACGTGTGTGTGTGTGTGTGTGTGTGTGTGTGTGTGTGTGTGTGTGTGTGTTGTGCCCAGTACCACAGTGGCAGGGAGATTAGAGGAAAACCCTTGGGAGTTCTTTCCTTCTAGCAGGTGGGGCCTGGCAATTATACTCAGGTAGTCAGGCTTGGCAACAAGTGCTTTTACCTGATGAACTATTTCACTGGCCCAAGGCACTGGGCTCTCTAAGGCCTTCACCATCCAAGCCCCAGGTAAAAGGATACTCAGACCAAGGCTGAGTGTGGGAACAAGATTGCTGCAGCCACTAACATCTATATCATACACCCCACCAAGGCTCGGGTCCATGTTGGAAGAGGGGCAGAAAGATTTTAAGAGCCAGACATCAGGAAGGATGGAGGTAAAGCAGTATCTTCTGGACATGACAGGACCCATGCACTCATGAGCTCACAGCAGCTGTGGTTCCCTGCACAAGACTTGCACAAGATCAAACCAGTCAACGATCCAGCATGGACTGGGGAGAGACTCATTAGCTCCCACTCCTGAGATGCTATTGGCAGTCGATGGCTTCTGGGGGAAGGAGAGTCAGTTCTCTTGAAGTCTGTGGCACCTAGACGGTTGACCATGCTTCACTGGATGACCTCACACCCAGGAGTATACAGGTAGCACAAACTAGACTTGGTGGGCGCCTTGGTTAGCTTTCTATTGCTGTGATAAAACACTAAACAAACCAACTTGGGGAGGAAAGGATTTATTCGACTTCCAAGTCCTGATCACAGTTCATCATTGAGGGAACCCAAGCAAGAAGTCAAACGGGGCAGGAATATGGAGCAGGAACTGAAGCACAAACATGGAGGAACACCTTGGTGGCTTGCTCCTCCCGCCTGTGCTCAGCCTGCTTTCTTATACAGTCCAGGACTACTTGTCCAGGAGTGACACCACCCGAATTGGGCTGAGCCCTCTCACACCACTCAAGAATCAAGAAAATGCCTCACAGACATGCATACAGGCCACATGGATAGAGGAAACTCCCAAATGAGGTTCTCTCTTCCCAGGAGATGTTAATTTGACAACTGAAGCCAACTACGATAGTGGGTTATTTAAAAAAGAGGATATAAAGTTGGGAAGGATCGGGGAATGGAACCAGGACCCCCTGTGGGCGGCAGTACCCTCAGGATCCCTCCATACTGGACTGAGATTTTTTTGTGTGCTCACCAAATTCACCTCATGTTCAAAGATGAGAAAGTGACATCAAACTACTGGAGGTAGATCAAAGCATTTCCAGACGTGTTAAGAAATCACCATGAGTAATAAATATTTGGGGGTAGGTACTCTGAGGTTGTGCCAATATCCCGTCTGTTCTTTGAGCTCCACCCACGTACTGTGGCATCCCTGGCGATCTCCCCTGCAGCAGCTCCACTTCGAAGCTCTCACAGCTGTTCCCTCAACCCTTCTATGTTTATTACTTAGAGTTTTTAAAGGGAGACGTGTCCTTTTTCCTCACTTATTTTTTTAATAGTTTATTTTTATCAGCACGTACTCATGGATATTTATTTTATTCTCCGGGTCGCAGTCGGACACTCCACTTTTCTTTACCGTGTTGCTCAATTTGTTTGGAAGTGCGCTCAGGTTACCACCCATGATCTCTCAAATGCCTCCAACTTGATATTTTTTTATTCTGTTTTGAATTTTTTCTCAATTTCTGGCACTGCAAAATGTTCCTGCTCATCTTGTATTTTCTTTGCCCCTGTTCTGGAATCAGTTGTGTCTCCAGGGAATTGTGGTTCCATTACTTGGTTCATTGGGAAATATTTATAGGGAGAAAGATCCCTACACACATCACACTCACACACATCATACCACACACCATACCACACACACCATACATTACACCATGCATCACACACACACACACACCATTCATACACAACACTACGCACACTACCATGCATCAAACATCACACACACCACTTATCACACACATTACACACACACCACATCACACATAACACACATCTCATATACACCACACAATCACACACTACACACTCACATCTTATACATCACACACCACACAATCATACACACATCACATCTTGCACACACATCACATACACACATGTCACACACTACATACTTACATCTCATGTACACTACACATCACTCACAGTACACATCACACATCACAGATGGATCACACACACACCACACACATGTCACACATATCATACACACCACACATCACACACACATACACACATCACATGTACCACACCCACATCACACACATCACATACATTACACTTACCACACACACCACACACATCACACATACCACACATTTCACATACATCACATGTATCACACACATCACACAATCACATGTGCCACACACACATATCACACACATTACACCCCTACACACATCATACACATCATACCCACACACACACACATCACACAATCACACATACCACACACACATACACACGCACATCTAAACTTACTGTACTTGCTCTTCGTTTTCTCTAAACATAGCAATTATAACAATGTTTTGCTGAATTTGCAACACATAGACACATATGCACATGAACACACATGTGCACATATACACATGTAACAGAACAGGAAGCATATAGTCTGGCTATTCTTCAATTTAGTAATACTTTAGAACTAATATGAAGTAATTGTGATACATTAAATTGTGTATCATAATATCTATAATAATCACTAATAAAGTAACTTTAATAACAGTAAAAAATCATTAATGGAATTAAAAGATTTCAAACTCCTTCTGTGGGGTATAGCCACTGGTATGTTGCCCATGCTCCAGAAGATGACCTTACATCCATATACTTATGAGCAGCACTAACTGTACTCAGTGGGTTAGCACTTAGGAGGCAGAAGCAGTTGAATCTCTGTGAGAAGGAGGTCAGCCTGGTCTACATTGTGAGTTCCAGACCAGCTGGGGCTACAAGGAGACCCTGTCTCAAACAAAACAACAACAATAAAAGCAAAGAA
>NW_008359780.1:68900-109223 GCF_000622305.1 Nannospalax galili | reverse complement strand
TCCTAATGACCAAATAAATTAATTTTATATTAAAAATAAAAGTAAAATGCTATATTTAAAATAATCACTAAGAACAAAGAAGAAACTGAGGAATGCAAAAGCATGGCATACAGGGAAAATGGCTGATGGATTAAACAAGGAAGGGCAAAGAGTGTGTCCAAGTTGACAGTTTACACGTTTGCATTTTATTTTTTAAATGAGCGTACACAATATTACATTTAACTATGGCATTTTCAAACATAATTTTCTCTTATTAATTCTCCTCCCCTGACCCTCCTACAATAGTCCCACCCCCAGTCACCTCCTCTTGGCTTTCTCGTGATTTGTGTCTTATTATCCTCCCCATTTTCGTCAACCCCATTTTCTTCTCTTGTGATTCCCTGTCTAGTTTCATGACCTGTACCCACATATGTGCATATGTATTAACATTAAAAGCAAGAATCCACATAGGAGAGAGCGTGTGTTATTTATTTTTCTGAGTCTGGGTTTTCTTGCAATCAAAACAATGTCTCACAGACATGGCCACAGGTCACTCTGGTGGAGGAAATTCCTCAACTGAGTTTCTCTCTTTCCAGGTATCTCTAGTTTGTGTCAAGTTGGCAAAAACCAATCAGCACACTGGGCTTTCTTCTAGTGTATGTTTCTGACATGTTTGTCAAATATTAGGTGGTCATATTGTGTGGTTTTTCTTAAAACATCAAATATTATGTTGTTTAAAGAAAGCGTATAAGTATGCTCAAAGTAAAATGATGCAAATATATATTCCTTAAAAACAGCGGCCCTGAGAAAAAGAGGCATTAACACACACACACAAATTACTGGCACCTTCTGTAAGGACGTGTGTTAGTCCCCAGGGAAGATATAACAATCATAAACATATGGCCATCTGACAACAGAGCTCCAAAATACATGGCATAACAACAGTAGGTTCCCCACTAAGGCCTATGATCAACCTTTTGACCAGGTTTACATTACCAGGAATTAAATCCCTCCTAGGAAGCAGGCTTCATCTCATAGTCAAGGAAAAGGTGGTTGGTTACTCCCATAACCGTCATACCATTACTGCACCAGTACGCACTTCTTGCCAGGTAGGCTGGGATTGTAGCATGAAGGGTCCAGGGCTCAGTGAGACCTCTTATTCCTTTTCTCCCCCAGTGGGTGGTCCCACACCCATGCATATAAGGGACTGGACTCAAGGGGGTTATTAATAAAGGAGGACATGAAGTTGGGAGGGCAGTGGAGTCTGGGACAGTAAGGGAAGTGGGAGGGAGGTAACAGTGGATGGATATGATCAAAATATACAAATATGAATGAAAATTTTCAATGAGTAATTTTTTTAAACTCTTCAAAAATACACAATGGAAAAATCCCAACAGAAATGAAGGTAAAACATATAATTTAATAAAAAAGCTTGGATACTTAAATACCTCGCTTTCAAAAATGAATAGAATATGGGTCTGGAGAGATGGCTTTTGCAGGGGACTCGGCTTTGATTCCCAGCACCCATATGGTAGCTAATAAACCATCCCATAACTCCAGTTCCAGGGGATCTGATGCCCTCTTCTGACCTAGGAGGGCACTGCATGGCATGGGTGCATTTACATACATGCAGGCAATACACGCATACACATAAAATAAAAATAGACAAAAATTTAAAAATGAAGAGGTTAGGCAGATAATCAAAAAGGAAACTGCAGACCTGCACAGCAGTGAAAATCAATTAGACCTGACAGACAGAATGCCCCACCCAACATCAAGAGGAGACATTTTCTTCTCATGTACTCCTGTTTTCCAGGATAGACCATGTACAGGACCACAAACCAAGCTAGGCTCGGTGGGTGACTTGGGTCACCCTCTGAGTCTGTTTTTTCTGTTGTTTCTTTGTTTCCTTAAAAAAAATAATCTCATTCCATCTTGTTTGTGTTGTGTGTGGAAATGTCAAACTCAGCAAACACAAACACCGTGCCTAAATGATACAGATCTCTGACTGAAGATGTTATTAATGATGCAGGAGGCATCTTTCTGGGTGACAGAGTAGATGACCAAGTCCTGATGGAACCGTAAACTTTATGGGAGAATAAGTTAATGCAGGCCAGACAGAGAGAAAGATGGAGCTGCGTGTGCTTACATATGCATTTAGTCTTTACATAAACTCGAGAGGACATTCTGTACATTGATGAAGCAGGTAGTGAGGACTGTGATTTTTATTAAACAATTTAGTACTTATAAAGTTTCTTGTGTTTACTAGTGAAGGATTTTAGAAACTATTATCATAATTGGACAGATTTTTCAAAAGCAACTTTGTAATTTGAGGGGAAAGTTCAGGGGTGGTGTGGAAGAGGGAGGTAGGCCAATAAGTGCTTATTTATCTCTCTTTGATTGATGGCCCTTGCAGGCCATTGATGATATAGCCTGGGGCTCTGGTTTGCACATTGGAAAGGAAGTGTAGAAATTCGACCTGTATATTAAAATTGAAGGACACTATGTACATTAAGAATGTGTGCTCTGGGCCGGAGAGATGGCTCAGCGATTTAAGAATACAGGTTGTTCTTGCACAAGACCAGGGTTCGAATCCCAGCACCCACATGGAAGCTAACAACTGTCTGTAACTCCAGTCCCAGGGGATCTGACAGCCTCTTCTGACCTCCATGGGCATTGCACGACACAGGTGCACTTACCTACATGCAGGCAATACACGCATACACATAAAAAAATAAATAAAATTAAAAAAAAGAATGTGTGTTCTGTATTTCTGTGAAAGACTCTAAAGAACGATACAGCACTGCCGCATTAAGTGTGAGTGAGCCGCCCTGGGACTGCAGCTATGCACGTTCACCTTCATGTTCTAGTGACTAATTTGACTTCACTTGGTTTTCTTAACGAAATTTGCATTTAATTTCTGTGTTGATATTTTTATTTCTGTCTTCCATTGACTTTATGTAGTTCTAGAAGTAACACATAAACTCTTTATATTATGAAGGAAAAAAAACTGAGTTATATAGTGTTTTTTTTAAGCACATATTTAAAAATTTCTCAGAAAGGCTCTTTTCCTCCCTACTTCCCACCTCACTTTAACCAATTTCTATTTTGAAGTTTGGTATAAATTGTGGTGTCTAGCACACTAGTGGTTAGGTTTGGCTTGTATGCCATAAATGGTAATATAGCTTTCATTTTTATTTTTATTATTAGTTTAGCTTGGGGGGGTTGTTTATTCTCAAAGCACACATAGTTCTGTGGTTTAATTGTTAAGACTGAAAGCATGGAGGCCGTAAACTCACATGAGCTCCGTTGTTCAGTTGGCCCTCGGTAGAGTTACTGGTAGGTTTATGTTTGCTCAGGGAAGCCATCAGTGACCTGAACTATCTATAGAAGTTTAGCAGTGCTGCTAGACCGAAACTCTTGGCTAAGTTCTCACACTACTGAAACTTGGAAATTCAGCTCATGTCTTGGGCTCTCTTTATAGGCACACATTCCTAGTAGCATTGTATACTGACCTGTTTTTATAGCTATATTTTCAAATATGAACAACCACTTCTTTCAGAGACTTATGAGGGCCATTTTGAAGCAGTGTCTATTTGTACTTACATCTGTGTATTGCCTGTTAATTATGGCACACTAGGCAAATGCTTCTCTGTATGTGAAACCTGTGACAGCCCGGTCCAAACAACACTGCACACTAAACTGTGCTCTTTTACGGTATTATATAGTGTTTCTTTTTTTCTTTTTTCTTTTGACAGGGTCTCCCTAGCCCCAGTCAGCCTGGAATTCACTATGTAGACCAGGCTGCCTGGATCTCACAGAGATCAACCTGACTCTGCTTCCTGAGTGCTGGGATTAAAGACGTGTGCCACCATGCCTGGCATTATAGTGTTCCTTTTAAAATCAAGCAGCATGTTTTATTTTTGTTAAACTAGCTTTAATGGTGTGTCACTTACTTTGAATTATTAATTATGCTTTTAACATTATATTTAACAAATTGTTTCATTAAATTCCATTAAAATGTCCTTCCTTTTTGAAAAGGTAAAGAATTCCTACTTGCAGAATTTTAAGATGAAAATAGCATGTTTATCCAAAGGGAGAAAATAGTTCAGACTTGAATTATGAAAATAGGCAGTGGTTTCGGGAGGCGATCTATTTACTCTTGCACCAATGGTGATGGCATCTTTTACATAAAATAGTGATAATAGTGCAAATGTAAATTCACAAAAATTGACTGAAGTGGAAATGTGTGCCTTACAGTATACAAACTCTTGCTTCATGGTCACTTATACACACATACCCCTTGAACGCCCAAGAGCACATGCAATTTCCGTAGAGTGCCACTTCTGGCTAACGTAACTCTTTAATGTGAAGTTTCTAGAGATATGAGACATGAGAGTATCTAGAGATATAATATGAGAGGGATCTTTGTATTGGATTTTATTGAAATGTTAACATTTCTGTTAAATACATGTCACATTTAACACCGCTGGCTTTTTAAAAGGCAAACGCACTGACATATGATTGCATCAAGATTTGTGCAGAGTGTATAGTAAAATGTGTTCTTGAGGGACTGGGGAGATGCTCAGCAGTTAGGAGCACTGCCTGCTCTTGCAGAGGACTTGGGTTCAGTTCCCAGGACCCACATGATGTCTAACAACTGTCTATAACTCCAGTCCCAGGGAAATCCAACACCCTCTTCTGACCTCTGTGGGCATTGCATGACGCAGGTGCACTTACATACATGCAGGCACTACACTCATACACATAAAATAAAAATAATAAATGAAATATTTTTAAAATGTGTTCTTGACAAACAATAGATTTTGATTTTGGAAGGCAAGGACATAGAATGTAATAGCTTTTGTATAAAGACTGTCTCCTGCTATATTGAAAATCAAAGTTTGTGTGTGTGTGTGTGTGTGTGTGTGAGAGAGAGAGAGAGAGAGAGAGAGAGAGAGAGAGAGAGAGAGAGGGGCTTTCATGGAGGAATACAGAATTGTCTCCTTTTAAGAATATTTTTTATTATCTCACAGCAATAATGTTATCATATTACCAAAGGGTAAGGGTATTCCTTGTGTAAGAAAACAGACACAATATGCTCTTAGAACTTTTCCCTTTATAACAACATTTTCTTCCACTTGAGAAAGTTCTTAGACTTTCAGATTATTTCATCTTGAACTTTTGAGTTTTGTGCAATGTACTATTTTATTGATCTTTGTATATTTCCATTTCACATTTCCTACCTATCTGTCTGAATCAGCTATAGCAGATTTTGGATTTTTTGCTTAAAAACAGTTGTTTGTATATTTTCTCATGGATTTATATTAGGCTTGCACTGTCACTTTATGGAAATTCTTCTGAAGTTGTATTCTCCCTTCTGAAGCCCGCTTCTGTCTTTTGTCATCTTCCATGATTTAAGGAAGATACATCAAATGTAATAATTTTGTTTATTTTGAGAAGCAAAACTTCCCTTTTGAAGGAAAAACAAAACAAAACAAAACACAGAGTTAGTAAGGATTCATTTGCTCAAGTTTCCTTAAATCAGTCCAGGATGCACAACCTGGGCTACAGCTTGAGGAGCTAATCCTTTGCTGTTGTGAACTGTTGCCATGTATGCGGCTATGTGTACAGGCGTAAACACACTTATCATGTCTGTAAATTCACTCTACACAATTGCAGGTCAAGGTTGGTCTTCTGTGATATAGGAGATGTTAAGTTTTAAAGACCATCTTGGAATACGATTTAGAGAGCTTAGCGTTTTGTTGTACTAAGACTTACTTTAAGTTTGATAATTTACTTTAGCAAAAATTTAAAGATGTTATTTTAAAAATTAATGTTGCCTGCTTTGCTCACTAGCCTGTGACATTGTTATGTGGATAACTGAATAAAATTACGCAGTTTAAAAAGGGAAATGCTTGACCTTGTTCATGAGGACAAATTTAACAAAAACGAGGGAATCATTCAATGTCGTGTCTTTGGATTGGGCTGTCAGGCTGAATTGCTGAATGGTGTTATAAATCCTTAAGCACTTTTAAAAGTTGCATTTTCCAGACACACAGGCATTTAGGATGGATAGATTCACACCTACGAAATGAAAACTAAAACTAATATAGTTAACATTGTATTAAATATTTCTACTCCAAATCACAGATAACGTAGGATAAAATTATTCAAGAACATTATTGTTTTATTCCTTTGTCTAGCTAAAATTATCTTCTCTTAGTTCAGTTTGTAAATAATTGCTTATTAGAATTGAATTGTTAAGGTTTGTAATATATACTGGATATTTTGTGTTGTTTTAGAAGATATTAAATTACTAGAAGTATTTTAAAAATATTTCATCTATTACTTTGATTTTATGTGTATGAGTATATCGTCTGCATGTATGTAAGTGAATCTGTGTTGTACAATTGCCCCAGAGGTCAGAAGAGGGTGTCAGATTCCTAGAACTGGAGTTATAGGAGGGTTGTTAGCCTCCATGTGGGTGCTGGGAACTGAACCCAGGTCCTCTGCAAGAGTAGCCAGTACTCTTAACCACTGAACCATGTCTTCAACCCCACTAGCAGTATTTTGATTTCATAGCTAATTTAAAACAGTTATTAAGAGCTTTCCTTTTTATAGATTTTTTTAATCCTGTTACAGACTACTTTATCTAGGAAATATGCAAATTTAACTATTAAAATGATCATAATAAAGATATTTTATTGCCCCCAAACAAAACAAAACAAAACAAAAGCTAGGCTCATATATGTGAAATCATATAATGTCTGCATGCTGGCCATAGTGACCAAAATGAAACAGAATTAAAACAAATTTGTATTATATAGAATCTAACCAACATGCTCCTAAACAATCAAGTACCCAAGAAAGAAAATCACAAGAGAAATCAGGAAATTCTTCAAGATAAAAACATATGAATGGGAGATCAAGCAGGCTGCAGAGAGAAACTTATACCTATGAAGTCTTCCATTAAAAATATTAAGATAGCTGGATACCCTGTCCCAATAAATGACCCAAACCAAACCAAAGAAATAGAAAGAGCCAGGTGTGGTGGTGCTCACCTTTAATCCCAGCACTCGGGAGGCAGAGGCTCTGTGAGATTGAGGCCAGCCTGGTCTACACAGTGAGTTCTAGGCCTGCTGGGGCTACAGGGAGACCATCTCAAACAAACAACTCCAATTAAGATTGCTACCGTGAATAAAGTAATTTTCTACTGTAAAAGTGAAAAGAAGAGCAAATTGATCTTAAAGCAAACAAAAGGTGAGAAGTAACAAAGAATGATTGAAAAATTAACGGAACAAGGAAAAGAAACAACAGGGAGGGTTGATCTTGATGGCCAGCTGGATGGGACTCAGAACCACCTGTGAGACATACCTGAGGGCATGCCTGTGAGGGCGTTTCCAGAGATGTTTGTTTAGCTGAGGTAGAAGGTGCTGAATGTGGGCAGCACCATTTCCAGGACAGGTCCTGGATGAACACAGAGGTGACAGGAGCTGAGCAGCAAGCAGCCTTTGTCTTTGCTCCTTGACTGTGAATACAATGTGACCCACTGCCTCTACTGTTGCCATGCCTCCCTTGCCTTGACATAACCTCAAACTGTGAGCCCGGGTAAACTTCTTGTTTTATCCTTAAGTTTATTTTTGTCAGATATTTTACCACAGCAAGAAAAGTAACTATTGAAGTGCAGTGAAATCAAAGTTGAATTGTCAACAGACAATGACCCTACCAGAGAGATACTTAGGCTGCAGCTTACTGCTGCACATTCCCAACACCTAAGAAGCAGAACCAGTCTAGGTGCCCACCAACAGATGGATCAGCACTGGATGAAGAATGGACAAAGACCAATATCCCCTGGGAATGCAGATGTAGAAAACCTCCACAGATAGAAGGAATCGAATTCAGAAATGTATAAACAGCATTATACAGGGACCAAGTGGAAATTATTCTAGAAATGCAAGTTTAGTTTAATCATCAAAAAATCAATTAGCTTAATTAACATGTATTAATGGAATAAAGATATTTTTAAATGATCATATTAATAAATACAGAAAATTCACTTGACAAAAATCTAAAATACTTCCATAATATAACCAACCACTCAACATACAAGAAGAGGGAACTTCCTCAATCTTATAAAGGATATTACATAAAATCTACAGCTAATCTCTTATTTGTCTGTCTGTGGCATTGAGAACTCTTCTAATCTCTTTTGAGGAGCTAAGGGAGGGTGCCTGTTCTCACTGCTCTGGAGCCTTGGCTTGAATTGCAGACAAAGCAATTAAGCAAGAAAGCAAAGTGAAAGTCATGGAGTTTGGAGAAAAAGCAGATCCACAGATGCCATGCCATCAAAAAAATATATATATATGTATATATTTTAAGGAATCCACTGTAAAAATCTGCTTTAGAACTAACAAGTGAGTTCAGTAAAGTCTGTGAATATAATATTGATATACAAAAGTGAATTGTAATTCTATATATTAGTGGTAAAAATAAAATTATTTTATTCTCACTAGTATTGAGGGAATAAGGCAGGAATACATTGAATAAAAGATACTACATTGAAAACTATGAAACATGGTATAAAGTATCCCACATTCACAATTAGTGAGGGATAATTTCATTAAGCTTGCTACCTAAAACTTCAGTGCAATCTCCATTTTATACCAGAGCTTGTACACAAATATTTGTAATACTGAAGGGTTTTGGGTTTGGGGCTCAAGGGGCCACTGAGGTTGATTGTTATTTTGGAGTAAAAGATCTGTTACAAGAGTTATCAATACCATAGACAGACAGACAGCAGCATGGTTGGGGGTTCTGGGGAGATTTGGGTCCCATGTGGCAGAATGGGGGTCCTTTCTAGGTTTCAATAGGAGGGGGTCCTGTGCCATGTGGCTATTTAGTTCTTAGTATGTCTTACAGTCAGACTGTCTCTAAATCAGTTATGAGGATGGGGAGGGCAAGGATCTAGAAGAGCAAATTACTTTAGTTCTAGAAACCAAATTAGTGTAGTTTCTAGAACTGTCACAGTTCAATCAAAATGGAGGAGTTTTACAAAATGGCCTGGCCCTGCCTAACAGGTAGTATTATTCATAGTAGCCAAAAAGAGGAAACAGCCCAAATGTGTACCATCTTATGAATGAATGGAGCATGATTATATTCCTACAGTGAATTATCATTCTGCCATAGGAAGGACTGGAGTAAAGATACGGGATACCACAAGGAACGACCCAGGAAATAACTGAGCCATTAAAAACCTCAGTGTGTGAGTCAAGATATATAAAACACCCGGGATAGAGAGGGCTAGAACAGTGGGCTCAGGCTAGGCAGTAGTGAGAGGGAGGTGAAGAGATAATTACTAGTAATAAGTAGCAGGATTCTTTTGAGAGGTGAAAGTGTCCTAACATCAGACAGTACTTATGACTGTGTAACTCTGTGAATATAATAAAATACATTGGACTATATACTTTTAATAGACTAATTATATGCATATGAAATATAATATAGCTTTAATAAAACCACCTATTTATCATCTCCCAGTATCCACGAGTCCCGACAGGCCCAGCAGAGTCTCCTGGTCTGGTCTCATGGGCTTGTGTCCCAGGTGTCCACTAGCCTGTGTTCTCACATGAAGCTTAAAGTCCCAAGCTTAGATACTCGTTGGAGAATGTGGCTCCTTGTGCTGTGTGATTGAAGTGCTGAGTTTCCAGAGACCTTGAGCTTCCCATTGCCTTTGGTCCCATCTCTAAGCAGCCGTAAGATGGTATTTGTTGCCTCAAGGACAGCAGGACAAAGCCAGAAGTATATATTATAGCTTGAGTGTAAAATGTCCCTCAAGGGGTCATATTTTAAACATTTCTCATCCATTTGGGGGTGCTACTTTCAGAGACTGTAGAACCTTTAGGAAATGGGGTATAGCTAGCAGCAGGCTTTTGAAGATTGGAGTTTGGACCCTAGTTCCTGTGACTCTTTGCTGCCTGGTCTACCATGTTGTGAATAGCTCCATGGACCACATGTTCCTGATGCCATGAACTGAGTTTCTCTGCTGCAAGGAGTTAAACGCCCTCTGAGGACAGTACAGGCTGTGCCTCATTGGCTAAAGCAAGCAACAGGCACCCCACACTTCTGAAGAAGAATTACAGGCCATGACATGGAAAGGGCCCCAGGAGCCATCTTAGCCTCTGCCCCCCTCAGCACCTGCCTCTGCTCTCTGATGTCCACTCCACAGAAAATTTACCTCTAAACCAACTATATAATTAGTTACTTGACACAGGGTCTCATTCCATAGCCCAGGCTGGCCTCAGACCCACTCTGTTGCCCCGATAAGCCTCAAACTCTCTGCCTCGGCCTCCTAGGGTGCAAGGATCAAGGGCTTGAGCACCAGCTCTAGATCTAAGCAATTTATTTTTAAACCTGACTTCCTGCTAGAAACATCATCTTCTGCCTACATCTCCAGGGCCGGGGATGGAATCCAGGGTCTTATGCACAGGCTACCTTCAAGTGCAAGTGCTCTACTTCAGGGAGCCACATGCCCGTCCTTTCAGCTGGAAACTTCTTACAGGAGTGATTTTCTCTTTCTCTGGGTCTTTCCTCATTAACTCCTTTATTTCAACATTTTGAGCCTTTCAAAATAAGGTAGGGTAGTTTTAAAAAGTGATGTCATAGTGCCTCTAAAGCTGTGTGTTGAGAACCTACAGTGTTATGGGGAAGTGTCCTTGTGGAGATGTTGGGGTACTTAAAATTCTGATAGCTGGGGGCAAGGAGGGGGCCTGTCCTCAGAGCCTGTCCCATTATTTATTCCAATAAAAACCTCTCTCACCCACTCTTAAACACTCCTGTAGTTAATTTGCAAATGTTTTCATGTGGGTTGTTTCATGTTTATGAAGACCTGGAATGGTTGTGTGGGCTTAGGGAACATCACAGAGTACTTTCATTCTGTGCTGTTATCACCTAAACACCGGCATACAATACCTGGGCTCAGGGATTATGCTGTGCATGTCTGCTGTCCCAGGAGACACACTTGAGCCAGACACACTTGGGCCAGGTAGTTTTGTTATTATTTGCTTATTTTGAGACAGGGTCTTCCCATGCATCCTAGGCTGGCTGGCATTAAAGCTTGTAATCCTCCTGCCTCAGCATCTCAAAGGTTAAAGACGTAGATGTGTACCACCGAGCCCAGTCCTACTCACTTCTAAAAGGGCCTATGTCCTGATACTATTGAATTGATAGACACGTAGGTGAATTGCACACCGTGGCTAGGGTGAGCAGTGCTACAGTGAACACTGGGTCTGGGGCACAGGTCTCTGTTACAGACTGATTTCCTCATATGCGGAAGATGGAATGTTGACGTCATAGAAGTGGAGAACTGAATAACGCTTATCAGAGGCTGGGGAGAGTGGGGAAGGGAGGAAAGAGGAAGCCTGGTGATCCTTACAAAAATACAACTAGGTAGTGTTCCATAGCACCGAGGGTGACAATGGTCAACAAGGACGTACCCATTTTAAAACGGCTAGAAAAAAGTAGGTTACTTATTTTTTATTGTGACTAAATACCTGACAGAGACAACGTAAGGAAGGAAGGACTTACTTCAATTCATGGTTTCAAGATGGTCACTTGGCTCCGTGTACTTGAGCATAGAGAGCATCATATGTTGAAGAATGTGTGGCACCATTCTCTGATTCACGGTTGGGAAGCAGAGAAAAGGAGAAAAGAAGGAGCCAGGGCAAGATAGAACACCAAGAACCCCCACTGACTCCAAAGATGATATCACAATATAAATCCATCAAGGGACTAATCCATTGACTAAGGTAAAGCCCTCAAGATCTAATCATTTCTGGAAATGCCAGGACAGACACACCCAGAGGTGGGCTCCGCTAATCCCCAAGAGCTGCCTAATCCATTCAAGGTGACGATCAAAATTAGCCATCACCGAAGGATTTGAGTGTTCTGAGCACAAGGAATTATGGCTGCTTGAGATGACAGAAATGCCCATTAAACATTGCATGTTACATGCACATATCACAATACCACATCATAGCTCTGCACTGTTCTTACATGTCAATTAGAAGAGAGAGAACAGAGAAGGAGGAGGAGGAGGGGAGGGAGGGGGGAGGAGGAGGAGGGGGGGAGAGAGGCAAAGCAATGGCATCACAAACAGTGGCATCACCATCATCACCAACAACAGCCCAAGGCACACAAAGTTAACTTGTTGAGCCTGGCAAGCAGCAGAAATAAGATACAAGATCAAAGGATGGGGTAGCCAGGCCTCTGCTACTAATGAATGGGAGCATCCAATTGCAGGTGAGCCAGGGCCACGCTGAAACCCTGAAGAAGAGAGAATTCTTTCACATGGGCTGAGGAGAGAAAAAATAGGAAGCAGGAAATGTCTGAGGGGAGTGCAGAGGACCACACCGCTGTTTCTTCTGCAAGTGGATGAGAATCAGGGGCCTGAGAGGACACGCTGAGGTGGGATAGGCGCAGAGCCTACTCAACAGAATGCTGCAGCTGGTGTGCTCCTGCCCATCATGTGCTCAGGGAAGGACCTGAAAGTTTAAGAAAACCAGTTAGGCCACCAGGAGAGAAGAGCAGAGGACAACGAATACTGTGGGGGTGTCCTAAGAGACGGGGGCATCCTTTCCACACAGTGGGGAATGGAGAAAGTGACTTCCTGTGTGTGTTTTAAAAGTTTTGCTTACTGTGCATGTTTGAGAAAGATGGCTGTGTGCTGGCATATGCATGCCACAGCACATATGTAAGTAGGGACAGCTTTGGGAAGTCAGGCACATGCATGGCACAGCACTTGTGGTCAGAGGACGGCTTAGGGAAGTTGGTTCTTGCCCTCCATCTTGTTGAGGCAGAGTCTCTCCTACTTTTTCTCCTGCTACTGCTGCACTGCATGCTCCAGTCTGACTGGCTGGAGAGCTTCCAGGTGATTCTCCTGTCTCCTGTCTTCTCACTGTTATACATACCACTGAATCTGGCTTTTTAAATTATTTTTAAAATGTTTATTTATGTGCATGGGTGTGTGTCTATGTGAGTGAATTCCACATGTGTGCGGATGCCCATAGGGGCCAGAAGAGAGAGTCAGATCCCTTGGCTAGAGTTGCAAGTGGTTGTGCACCACCTGACATGGGTCCTGAGAACCAAACCTGGGTCCTTTAGAAGAATGGCAAGTACTCTTAACTGCTGAGCCATCTCTCCAGTCATGCATGGAAAACCCAAATCTGGCTTCTTACACAGGTTCCAAAGACCTAACTCTGGTTACCAGGCTTTCATGGGTAACATTCTTATCTGCTGAGCTGTCTCCCTGGTGTAGGGTAGTCCAATTGCTGACCAGGGAGCCAAATTGCCCCTGCTCTGACATCTTGTTTATTTACAGGAACATCAGAAGATGCTGATATTAAGAATTTAAAGAAATTACCACCAATACCAATAGTGACTTTTCAAATCGATTTTAACAGAGCCTAGACCCTGCTCAGTGTCCAGAGAAAGATGAGTTCCCTTCTTGCTCCGATTCAAAGTATCTCTATTTATAACAGCTCTTTCAGAAACACATTCCAGTACAACAGCATTAATTGTTCCTGGGGCACATGCTCATGACCTAATGACCTCCCACTAGGCTCTACCTCTTAAAGATCCCACTACCTCAGCACAGACCCACTGAGAGCCAAGATTGTAGCTCATGAACTTCAGAGACCCTTAAACCATGTTGAAATCTTAGCAGAGGTTCATTCTAAATTGGCGAGAAAACAAAACAAGAGAAAAGAGCCACCTGTGGGCTGGCACCTTTGCAGTTCACCAGGTTCAGTGCCTCTTTAAACCCAGACTCTCTTGAGAACCTCAGAGCTGAGGATCTGTGTTTCTCTTCAGATCTCTTGAGGGCTGGGAATGCAAGAAGCCCTGCACTTGATCCTAGCACTGCGTTAACCAGGTGTGGTGGCACACCCTTGTAATCCCAGCATTCCAAAGGTGGCAACAAGTGGATCAGAAGTTCGAGGTCATCCCTGGATACACAGTGAGTTTGAGGCCAGCCTGAGGTAGGTACACAAAGCCCTGTCTCAAAAAAGAAAGAAAATAAAAAGTAAAAAAATGTTCTTGAAATATATTTCCAATGATTTTAATATTCAGCATGAATAAGGACACAACTTCCTCAACCTCCATAAAGAAAATTCCAGCATCAAAACATGAGTATCCACCTGTCCGTTATGGTATTTAGTGATGGCTGGTTCTTTGCATGTGGGTTTGTGTGCAGTGTGCATGCCTGTGTGTGTATGCATGTTCAAGTGTGTGGGCACAATGTCTGGACACACATGCACATATGTGTGCATGCGTGTGGAGGCTGACATCAGATGTCTTCCTCAATAGCTTCCCACCTTATATATTGAAACAGGGTCTCTCTTTGAACCCAGAGTTTGCTGTTTGGGCTAGTTTGGCTAGCTAGTTTATTCCAGGTATTTCCTGTGTCTGTCTCCTATGTTCTGCGATTACAGGTGGCCCACCTCATTTCTGTGTGGGTGTGGAGGACCTGAGCTCCTGTACTCATACTTTCGAGGCAAGCGCTTTACCTGCGACAGTATCTCCCCGGCATAGCGATGGCTGCTTTGAAGCCCTTGCTCATGTTTGTTTTCATACTGAGTATTTTCTTTGATGGCCCTGGGACCTCTGTGCTGCAGTTCACATCATCTCCTTCAGATATGTACCAGTCAGATCCTGCTTTATCCTGGGACACGGATGAGGGGGGTCTCCTGCCAAGGACCAGAATGGCCTATGTCTATCTGATACAGTGGCAGGTCAGAATGGAGGAGGTAAACACAGAAGCCTCCAGATGGGGTGAGGGAACATCCGGGGACTTCCGGGTCTGTGAGCTGCCCACTCAGTGGACCAGTGGCAGGGACAGAAAGCGAGCAGTGGCCTCACTTCAGCTAGGGAGTTGATTGGGCTGGCCCCGCTGGGATGCTGGAAAGCATGCTGGGTCTCCCCTCTCTCTGTACAGCTCCAGGCTTCTTCCTCTCCAAAAGGTTTCTCCTGGTTGCCTTCCTGTAGTCGCTCCTTTAGTGTGGCCATAATTCTTACAGGGTGACTCAGGGTGCAGGAGCACATGGCTTGGGCACCAGACCTCCCTAGGGTTTGCCTTGGAAACTGCACATATCACTCGTCCCCCATCCTTTCCATCTGGTGGCCCAGATTTGATGAGGGACAGATACTACTCAGAGAAATTACCTGTGATGTGTTTGTCATCGAGGCCACCAGCCCAACATGACCCACACTCACATCTGTTTCCATCTTTGCACTCTGTTACAGCAGAAACTTAGCAGCAGAGGACACTGTTCAATGGAGGGGGTAGGAGGTGAGTGGACCACCAATCCAACAGCTTTGTGCATGTCAGTCCTGCCTTCCAAAACAGAATGCCTTGGCTTTGACATTTGTACCCCATTTTATTTTATTTGTGTGTATGTGTGTGTGTCTGGTTTATGTCAGTTTACATGTTTGTGTGTGTGCACATGTCTATGCAGGTACATGCATGTGCATGTATATGTGTGTGCAGGCCAGAGGTCCATGTTTGGTGTCTTCTTCAACTGCTTGCCACATTGTATTTAGAAGCAGTGTCTCTCATTGAACCTGGAGCTCACTGATTGGCTAGACTGGCTGGCCAATAAGCAGCAGGGATCCTCCGTCTCCAGGCCTGTCCCCCAGTGCTGGGGTACAGTTGCAAGCCACCATGCTAGGCTTTTGTGATCCAAGCTCAGGTCATCAATGCTCATGTAGCAAACACTTTACCGACTGAGTGGTCTCCCAGCCCCGTTGCCTCATTTCATTAGACACGGTCACACCTGTGGCTTATTTTCTACGCTGCCCACACAAATGCCCATTTCCCACATTCACTGAGACAGTCTAATTTCACTCCATTATATGATGTGATTTTTAAAATATCTGGAACAGTCTGGAAGCTGCTGTCTTCAGCAGGGGGTCTCCTGTGACGACCGTGTTCTGTGGCCCTCCACGGGAGAAGGCAGCGACTGACCTTCACACAGGGATAGGGCTCTGTTCTGTAGTCTGAACCGATGCTTAAAGGCAAGAAGAGGCAGACTTCCTGCCTCCCCTGCCCACCGGCTCTGGTGTGGCCTCTGGCAGGCAGGCTTGGGTTTGAAGTCTGGCCCTGCCACTCCTTGCCTAGCCGCCTTCCTGCATGTGCACAGAGGGGAACGATCATGAAAACGCACACAATGCTGGGCTCCCAGCCTCTATCTTCAGCCTCCCCACCTGCCACCCTGGACAAAGCTTCAGCACCCTGGAGATTTCCACTCTGCTTAGCTTTGCTTTGTAAAAATGCCTCCAGGCAGAGAAATAAAAAATTTCTCTTAAACTTAAAATAAAATGTCTTCAGATGGTGTTTAAAACCTTTAAAACTGGTAATATTTTGAACTTCAATTGACCAGTAGACTCAATGTTACATCAACTTGAATCTCAGTTATTTGATGTACATTTTTTTAGGTGCAGGTTAATGACTACTGAGGATTAGCTTGAGGTTTTTAAATTGTAAAAATTAGTTACACATATGCAAAAAGTCAATTAAAAAAAAAGCAAGGCTTCTATGGAACATGAGGTTTTTTTTTTTTTTTTTTCTTATCTACATTTTGCAACTTTTCTCTAAGGAATATGCATTAATCAGATTTGATCTTAAACTAGCAGATATGGACTTCAGAGTGGATTCTATTTATTTTCAAGGATTTATTTATTTTTGTTTTATGTGTATGAGTGTTTTGCCTGCATGTATGTGTGTGTGCTACGTGTGTGCAATGCTCTCAGAGGCCAGAACAGGGCATCAGAAAAAAGGCTGGAGATGCAGCTTTGTTATAGAATATTTGCCTAGCATGTGCAAAGCCCAGGGTTCAGTGTCCAGGATCTCTTTCTGTACTCTGATTCTGTGCCTCTGTCTCTGTCTCTCTTTCTCGATCTTTTGCTAAGAGACTGTGCATAGATTATACGCAAACACCATGTCATGCTATACAGGGGCTTGATCCTTCTCTGATGCCTTTTTATATTTGGTTCTTAAACTCCAGATCCAAGTAAAGTTTACATACTGCATTAGTTGTTAGGGCGATTAATTGTCTTTTGTCCTAAGAGTCTATCTACCTGTCTATCTATCTATCTATCTATCTATCTATCTATCTATCTATCTATCTATCTATGTATATATCCTATCATCTATCAATCATTTATCAATCTATCATCTGTCAATCATCTATCAATCTATCTATCATCTATCAATCATTTATCTATCAATCAATCATCTATCTATCATCTATCTCTCTATCATGTATCTATCATCTATCTCTATCATCTATCTATCATCTATCTATTTATCTATCCATCCATCCATCCTTCCATCCATCTATCTATCATCTATCTATCTATCATCTATCATCTATCTATCTATCATCTATCTATCTATCGTCTATCTATCTATCTATCTAATCTATCTATCTATCATCTATCATCTATCTCTATCATCTATCATCTAGCTAGCTCTATCTATCATCTATCTATCTAGCTAGCTAGCTAGCTCTATCTATCTATCTATCTATCTATCTATCTATCTATCTATCTATCATCTATCATCTAGCTAGCTCTATCTATCATCTATCTATCTATCTAGCTAGCTAGCTCTATCTATCTATCTATCATCTATCTATCTATCTATCTATCTATCTATCTATCTATCTATCACCTGTCTAGCTATCTAGCTATCATCTAGCTATCAGCTAGCTAGCTATCATCCACCTACCTACCTATCTGCCATCTATCAGACCTGCATGCACCCTGAGGAACCCAGTGGGGTCTGCACCTGAGGCACCTGGAGCTGCACCCAAGACCTTGCCTCCTCAGCATCTCTCCTCTCCTCTCCCTTCACGGGAGGAAGGGCTGCTCCCTGTTCTGAAAGGGCTCTCCAGCTTTCCCTCTGGCAGGAGTTCTATACTTGATGTTTATTTCACAACGCCATCTTGTTTTTCAGGTTGTAGTGAACATAAATAATATAACAGGTCTGTAAAAGTCTTAGATCTTCAGAAGAAAGCCACTCCATAAATCCAAGGGGTTATTACTCCCCATAAAATGACTTCAGTGCACGCAGCTCTCACTGGTCTATGGTAAGAGGCCCTCCCACTCCTTCCCTTGCTCACCCTTCCCCTGTCGTCTCTCCTCTAGGGGAAATGAGATGCTGGCTCAATGATTTATGGGACCTGGAGCTTGTGTTTGTTCCCATAGGGCCTCAGAGAGATTCCTTTATTTAAACAACCTTATAGTTCCCATGTGGAAATAAAGGAGATCTGGAGCCTACTGCTTCACTTTCCCCACTTCTTCACCCCTAAAACACCACAGTTTGAACTTATTTATTTGACTCCAAATTCTGTAATCACACAGCTGGGTTTTCAGTCAGTACAACAGAAATATTTTCTAAGGACAAAGAACTGGATTGTTAAATATAATTGTACCCTTTAAAAAGAACAACTTTTAACCTTTCTGATTATGGACTAATTTCTAGTATCACAGGATACACTGTGGGAGATAAGCTTTGGGAACTTGACCCAGTGGTTGGAGGTCCAGGACTGGCTCTGTGTTTGTGCATCCCATGACCAAAGGAGCTTGACCCCAGGTCTGCAGTAGCTAAGCCACCTTTTATAAGGTGGGGACACTTTGTAGTGTATGTGTTCCTGTGTGTGCATGTGCACATACATATGTGGGTGTGTTACATGTGTGTGCTTGTGAGTGTGGAAGTCAGAGGACAGCCTTGGCTGCCATTTCTCAGGTGCCATCATCTACTTTTTGTTGCTGTTGTTGTTTGTTTGTTTGTTTTGATATAGGGTTTTTCTTTGGCTTAGAACTTGCCAATTAGACTGGGTTAACTGGCCAGCAAGCCCTGAGGATCTACTTGTCTCCTCCACAGTGCTGGGACTACAAGTACTCACCACCATGTGCAGCTTTTTATGTGGGTAACGTTTGAACTCAGGTCTTCCTGCTTTCAAGACAAACACTACTGACTGAGCTAGCTCTTCAGCACCAGATAGAAACATCTTTACACTGCTAGATAGGTTGCTGTCCTGTTTACAGCCAGGCTAAGAGCTAGACAGAACCTGGAGGCACAAGATGGGCTTTCTGGACAGACCAGTTTCCTCGGTACAGAGTGAGCAACTGCAGCTTTCCTTCTGCACTGGCTGATGAACTTGGCAAGCTTGGGTGGGTGGAGTCTGAGGTCAAGTCTACACAGGGATTTCTCAGCAAGGAGCAGCTAGCTGGCAGTGAGTGAGGTAGCTTCCCTCCATCCAGACTCATTAAAGGTTGGACCCGTGGTACTCCTCAGGCCAGTTCAGTAAAGAATGAGCTTTCAGGCTCTGGGGTCACATGTCACAATCCACAACTCAGTTGAGGGTCAGCATCCTTAGAGCTACCCGCACCACTGAAAGCTCTGTATCCTCATCTGCCACAAGCATCCCATTTTTCTGTCCATTTACTGGCATCTGATTGACAGTTTTCTGGGACAAATTTAATACTATTATCACTATTATTGTTAGTTTTTTTGAGACAGGGTCTCCTTGTAGCCCCAGCTGGCCTAGAACTCACTATATAGATCAGGCTGGCCTTGAACTCACAAAGATCTGCCTACCTCTGCCTCCTAAGTGCTAGGATTAAAGACATGTGGCACCACACAAAGCTAGCTATTAATTTTTAAAGTTTCATCAGAAAATCTACAGTAAAATTTTAAAAAGTTACCAAGAACAATGCCAGTGTTATCTCACTCCGCATATCCAACAAATCAACATCAGTTCTGTTAGATTCCCACTGCACTAAAGATAACGGAATCAAAAAGGAAACCTGACTCTCACAATCGCTGCCCCAAAAGGACACCCGCTTACTGAACTCTTTACGGAATACAGAAATGATTCCTCCTACTTCAGTAGGCAGAAAGTTGAATACACACTACAAAGAAAAGGAGCAGAGATCTTTGTCTTTTCTTTTTCTTGGTGGACATGTATACAAGTTTAGACTTTTAAATGATTTGCCATTACTGTTCTCTGTTTCTCCACCGTTATATTGGCTTAAGGATCATTGCAAACACCTATCCACAGTGCAGTTCTGCATTGGTTGGGTGGCTGTGTGCCCACATTCCACTGCCTTTGCTAACCTCTAAAGTAAAACAAAGGTTTTGCTTTGAAATGTATCTCCCCCTACTCACACCATCCCACAGGTGAAAAACAAGCTCAGGTCACCTTTGTCATACATCTACCCAGCAGCTGCAGGGCCATTTACCAAAAAAGTTGACATTTCTCCATCAAGGTATCTTTGAATCATCATCAAAAGCCATTTTGCCATGCAATATGAGTATAGCTGTGTTTCTAGACTCTACAAGTCTAAGCCATGGCGCAAGGGCCACATGCAGCTGAAGATAGCTGTGAACATAGTTCAACAAAAACTCGTAAACTCATTAAGACATTATGAGATTGGGGGGTATAGTTTGATTTTGTGGTTTTAAGCATGAACTTTGTGAACATCCTGTTGTTGTGTTGTCAGAAGGTTACACACACCTGTGTTGGAACACACACACACACACACACACACACACACACAGTTGTTTGGTCTATATTTTCACAAACAATACTGTCTTGATTATTCTAGGTTCATTGTTAATCTAGAAGCAGATAGTAATTAACTTAGCTCTCCACATTAGTTTATTTATTTGAGATAGTGTCTTGCTTTGTAGCTTGGGGGCGTTAAAACTCACAGTCCTCCTGTCTCAGTGTCCTGCATGGTAAAATCATAGGTATGTGCAACCACACTTAGAACTACTGTTATTTGTACAAGTTGTTTTATTATAAGTGCTTTTCAATTCTGCATGAATTTGAGATTTAGTTATCAAATTAGGGGGAAAGCTCTGCTGGAATTTCGATTGTGATTGTATATATTTACATTTTTTCCCATTTGTCATCCCTTTTTGTCTGAGAAGCATTTGTGTAAAGTACACAAATTAAACACTTAATCATGATAAGTCATAAAGAAATTTATTTTAAAACAATTCTTTGGTATACATATAATTTTACCTTTCACCGAAGAGGAAAAACACATTTGTATACTAATAAGATGGATTTTTAGCATAAAATAATAAGCCTTGACTGAATATTTGCCATAGCAGGACACAGAACTTCCATATTAGTTAGCTTTCTATTGCTGTGATAAAACACTGTGACTAAAACCAACTCAGGGAGGAAAGTGTTTATTGGCTTACTCACCCTGATCACAGTTCATCACTGAGGGAAGCCCAGGAAGAAATAAGGCAGGAACCTGGAGTAAGGAACTGAAGCATTGACCATGGAGGAACGTTGCTTACTGGCTAGATCTTCTGGCCTATGCCCAGCCTGCTTTCTTATACAATCTAGGACTACCTGCCCAGGGGTAGCACCACCTATAGTGAACTGGGCCCTTGACAATCAAGAAAATGCCTCACAGACATGGCCACAGGCCAATCCGATAGAGAAAATTCCCCCAAAAGGGGCTCCCACTTCCGGGTGTGTCAAGTTGACAACCACGACAACATCTGTAGTGGTTTTCGGAGTTGACCAATATTTTGATTTTATGATCATCAGTGGTGAGAATTCAGCTTTGTATAAACATAAACGCAAAATGGCAGAAGAACATTCAGGGCCATTTCAGAAACTTGGAAATTCTTTCCTGATCCCAACCTAAAATTTGTTTAATGACATTTTTTAATGAAACATCAACAAATCAAACAAAAAATTTATAAAAACAAACATTCTAACATCATACAATCCAAATACATGCTAATCTGACACGTATCTGCTGAGGAATGATGGTGAGGGAATACTGAAAGTCCTTGTTTCTTATTTTTAAGCTATTATGTTTTTATAAGAACAGAAAACTACATGTTCAATGAAAACACTGCAATTTATAACATTTGTAAGACTTAGATTTAATTAACAACTTGACACAGTCTAGACTTACCTTGAAAGAGTCTCAGTGAAGGATTGTTTAGACCAAGCTGCCCTTTGGGCATGTCCGTTGGAGACTGTCCTGATTATGTTGGCTGACTAGGAAGACGCAGCCCACTGTGACGCCACCACTCGCTGGGTTTGGGTCCTGGAATGTCTGAAAGGAGAGCAGGTGAGCTGAGCAGTAGGCATGCATGTGTGCATCTCTCTCCACTCTTCAGTGTAGATATAATGCAGCTGCCTGCTTCAGGTCACCCCTGCCTTGACTGCCCAACAATGATGGACTGTCACCTAGAGCTGTGAGCTCACACCGATCCTCTCTCCTTCCATTGCTTTTTCTCAGGGTATTTTGTCACAGCAACAGAAATGGAACTAGGACACCATGCAATAGTTTGCATCTGAGCTGAGGGGTTTCAGGCAGTTGTTGGTGTTTCTTGGAGTGATGGCATACTTAATACAAACTGCACATGTGTCTAGATCCAAGTTATTGAGGATTCAGAAACTTTTCATTATTATCAAGGTTTTCATGACCAATATATTCAGTTATGTACTCATGATTCACAGTTTAAGATGATGTGGGTCAGTTTTAGAACTGCCATCTCAACAATTCTAAATATTGAGCTTTGTAACCTTTGAGCATTTTTCTTTATTTATTTAGACCTTCTTTAATTTTTAATTAGCAATATTTTGTGCAGGACTTTTAATTCAGCAGATCAATCCCCTTTATTTATGTTGGATGGAAGAGGCATTCCACGGTACCTGTGTGGAGGTCAGATGACAGCTTGTAGGAGTTGGTTCTCTCTTCCCACCATGTGGGTCCTGGAGATTGAACTCCGATTGTCAGGCTTGGTTGCAAGCACCTTTACCTGCTGAGCTATCTTGCTGGTCCCATTTGTGGTTTTTTGGTACATGCCCTTTTCTTCCTGTGGGCGGAAGTCTTTTATCTTGAGTAGATGTGGAATTTTTTTTATAGAAAGAAGACTCTTTGGTTTATAATTCCAGAGGGGTAAGAGTCCACCGTGACAGAGCAGCATGGTTGGAGGCAGACAGAGCAGAGATGTAGAATTTTACCAAAAGCATTTTCTGTGTCGATTGCTATGATTTTTCTTTACAAGTTTATTAATATGGTTGGATTATATTTATTTATGAGCAATTACCAAGCTTACAGTCTTGGGATAAACTCCCTATAGTGTCTTTTTGCTTTTGGAAAATTGTCAACTAGATTATCAATTACCTCATATCACAAACGAAAGAGAAGATGTCAGAACCGCTCCTGTCAAAGGGTGACCTAGCAGGACACTGAGTGATTATCAAGGAATATTAGAAACCATACTGCAAATGTGATAGCCTAGACCAAATAGACCAACTCCTTGAAAGACACAATCCTCTTGCTGTAGTGTGATTGTGTGTCCCTTCCAAGCCACAGGTGTTATTGGTTTGATTACGTAGAAAATACCAGATAATTGCCAAAGCACTCTCTTGGAACTGGTAAATATTAGTAGATGAATTCTGGTATTCACCCTGCTTTTGCCTTTTTTCCCCCCCTTTTTCTCCCTCCAGGATCCTTCAGTCCATAGGATGGTGCCAACTACATTCTGGCCTCCTCAGTTTAACCACTCTGGAAGTACCCTCAACAGACACACTCAAAGGTATGTTTCCTAGGTGATTCTAAGTCAAGCCAGGTTGACATGAAGACAATGGGACATTATTCAGAACGACCCTGGAAAGAAATGAGCTGCCAGGCCCTGAAAGGGCCTGAGAAATCTTACATGCAGGTTGCAAAGTGAAAGAAATCAATCTGAAAAGTCTGCATACTGCACACTTTCAACCATATTGTGTTCTGGAAAATTCGAAACTGTGAACACAGTAAGGAAAAAAGAATCACTGGTTGTCAGGGGTAATGTGCAACACTGAGTCAACCTTCAGCAGCCTATGGACTCGGGGGGTAATGATTGGTGACTGCAGTACATCGACTGCTACCAACGGACTGCTGGGGGGGGCGGTCAACTGCCCGGAGGCTGCGTGGGGGTGAACACTGCAGTTCATGGGGACTCTGCACCTTCCATCAATATTGCCGTGCACCTAAGACTGCTTAGCAAGATGGCTCAGTGGGTAAAAGTGTTTGTGCCAAGCCTGACGGCCTGAGTTCTAGCCCTGGAATACACATGGTGAAAGGTGAGCACTATCTCCTGCCAGTTGTCTTCTGACCTGCACATACATGTTGTGGCATGTACTCCCCAACCCCCACAATAAATACATAAATTTAATTTAAATTTTTTTAAAATAAGGTCCAGATTTAGAATATTTTTAATTGGAGGATTTTTGAAAAATCACTTTTCAATACAGAAAGTGTGACTGAAGAGCCCACAGTCACCAACACTACCTACAAAAAATCAGTACTGTTGTAAATTCAGAACGTGAACTTCACTGTGGTGTTTCATAGCAAAGGATCAGTTGGAATATTAATTAATGGCTATGGCATACACAGTTAATGAACATCGCTCATTCTTAAAAATAATGTGGAATGTTTTAAATTGCTGTTAAGGAACATTCTTGAGGGTATAGTAAGTGCAAAAAGAGAGTTGGAGTGGTATGTGAAGCTGGCCATGATTTGTGTGGAAAAGAGTGGGGGATGGACTAGCAAGTGTGTATTTGTCTACATTTGTATGAACACACACACACACACACACACACACACACACACACCAGTGTTGGTAGTGCACAACACGTAACATCAGCAACTCCAAGGAGAGCATCAATGAATCCAGCTGTGGCAGGAGCTTCCTCTCCATATACTAGTTTTTATTTTTTATTTTTGGTCTTTTTCAGACAGGGTCTCTCTGTAGCCCCAGCTGTCCTGGAACTCACTATGTAGACCAGGCTGGCCTCGAACTCACAGAGATCCGCCTACCTCTGCCTTCTGAGTGCTGGGATTAAAGGCATGTACCACCACGCTCGGCCACTAGTTTTTATTTTAATATTTGAAACATGAGAATATGCTACCACTTGAAAATCTCCATTAAACTTTAAAACTACTTTCTACATACCAGAGCAAAATGTAAGTGCTCATGAGCCGTGTGTGGTTTCCAACTACTTTGCTGCTTTTCCCCTTCATCTCTCTATCTCATAAAGCCTCCTATGTCCATTTCACCTGCACCACCCTCTTTTTTTTAGCATAAAGTTAAATTTATTAATGACTATTTTTTTAAAGCCAGCTGTTTGGACAACATTTAAGTAACAAGCTGTTAAATACTGGGCTGGAGAGATGGCTCAGTGGTTAAGAGCACTGGCTGCTCTTGCAGAGGACCCAGGTTTGGTTCCCAGCAACCACCTGGCAACTAATAACCGTTAGTTCATAACTTCAGTTCCAGGGGAATCTGGCGCCCTCTTCTGTCCTCCGTGGGTATTGCACAACACGGGTGCACCTACCTATATGCAGACAATACACTCATACACATAAAATTAAAATAATAAATAAGTATTTTAAAACGTATTAAAGCAGAAGGTCCTGCCACAGTGTGACATTAGTACAGATTTACCCACATCCCTTCACACAGTTACACTTGAAATGCTATTATTGTTTAAGCAAGGCAGCCCTACTTGTTCTAAAATATGGAATGTGCTACCCACTGAAAAGCAAGCGACACCTTGCTCTTTTTGATCCACCCTCTTCAGTCCGTCCTGGATCACCTGGCTGCACCTTCCTGGTGATTGCTACCTGATGGGGTAGGGTCTGCTTCACTAAGCTGGCTGCTCTTTTAAATTATGTTGGAACTGGCTTCTCATTAATCCTCGTGTGGATCCAGCTGTGTTTTTGACTTAATTTTTTCAATATTTTATTATTTTCATTTTATGTGTATGAGTGCATGTTAAGTGCACCCATGTTGTAAAATGCCTATGGAGGTCAGAAGAGGGCATAGGATCCCCTGAAACTGGAGTTATGAACTGTTGTCAGCCACCATGTGGGTGCTGGGAACTGAACCCGGGTCCTCTGCAAGAGCAGCCAGTGCTCTTATCCACTGAGTCATCTCTCTAGCCCCCAACTTACTTATTTTTAATTTTTGTTACATTTATTTGTTTATTTGTTTTAGACAGAGTCTTGCTATGTAGTCTAGTCTGGCCTAGAAACCCAGGTCCTCCTCCCTGTGCTTCTCAGCGCTGACATTACAAGTGTGCACAATCCCACCCAGAAAAACAGTAATTTTTAATCTTCTGTCATCAGTGGTGGTTCAATACAATTATTGTCTGTAAGTTTCCTGAAACAAGACCTAGCAAGGTTGAAGATCATTTGCAGAATAAAAGAAAGGACTGTGGGGATGTAGTGGTAGAGCACAGTCCTAGCATGTGCAAAGGCCCGGGACTCTGTGCACAGAACTACAGGAAGAAAGAAGACTATGCATAAAACCAAAGTGAAATGAAACAATATTTACTGGCACCTATTGATCAGAAATCAAGTTTTGGATGAATGTTCTTTTAAGCGTCTATATTGGGCTAGGGCTATGACTCAGTGGTAGAGGACTTGCCTGGAATGTGCAAGGCCCAGGTTCAATCCAGAACTAGAAAAAAAAACCCCAAAACATGAATGTGTTAACATGGGAGACAGGGCCCCTCCTAATTTTTTCCTAAACTTTCTAGAACATTCTTTAAGCATTTATGGGAAAATACATGGTTCTTTTTAATGATAGACATGATGCTGCCCTGCCTTAATTTGTTTTTGGAAGCCCCTGCTTTTGTAACCCGGGTCTGTGCAGCATTTCTTCAAAGAGCACTTTGCTCCTTATAAAGATGACTATCCGGATTCATTTGCATCTACTGTTGGCTGGAAGGTGGTTAGACTTCCACAGAACAGGGTGTGTCTCTTGTTTCCTGAGGGTAGAGGGATGTGTGTATGGAGGAGGGTGGCAGAGCCACAAGAATTTCCTCCTAGAGATCCACCTTGTGAAATATTACTGCAGTGGAAATAGAAGCCCGATCATTACAGTGGACAGTGCCAACCTATCATTGCTCTGACGAAGATGAAGATGCCTACATTGAGTCTGGTGTTCCCCTCCTCAGCAGCTTCTGAATGGCTGCTTCCCTCTGAGTGTGAACCACGAGCTGCCATCCTTGTCTTACAGTGGCATAGACCCACAGTGTGTGAGTATGTGTGTACCTGTGTGACTGTGACTGGCTGTGTAAGAGCTACACACCTGCACAGCCAACACTCAAACACCAGCTAGAATGCTGACATCACCTCCAAGGTTTTCATGACCCTTCCAGGTGTTTTAACTGTTGTGGTTTGAATGTGGATTGTTCCCCATAGTCTGACACTGTCTGAACAGTTGGTTCCCAGCTGTGATGCTGTTTGGGAAGGTTGTGGAACCTTTAGGAGATGGAGCCTTGTTGGGAAAAGTGAGTCACTGGGGGCAGTCCTTGAAGCTTTGAGCTGGCCCCACTTCCTGTTCATGCTCTGCTTCCAGAGTGTGTGCCCAGCAAGCCTCCTGCTCCTATCACCATGTCTTCCCCTGCCTGCAGCCATGTCTTCCCCACCATGACAGACTGTATCTCTTTCAACTGTAAGCCAAAATAGACCCTTTCTTCATTAAGTTGCTTTTGTCAGGGTATTTTATCACAGCAACAAAAAAGAAGCTAAGATAGTAAGTGTTGTGATTACAATCTCTACTGACTCTTTTTGTCTGTCCTCAGGGTTAACCACACTCCTGGGATTGTCTGCCTTTTGCAAGATAGGGAAATTATATGTCTTTTCTCTGATATATTTCTTGAATTTTTATTCTAGTCCTCTTTTTGAGGATGGAGGGCAGATTTGCTTTGACTCCCAAGACTGGAACTGGGGAGACAATTCAGCAGGAAAAGAACTTGCTGTCTAAATATAAGGACCCAAGTTTGGATCTCCAGCACCCATAGAAGAACCAGGCAGGTGTAGTTGCCCATCTGTGACTCCAGCATATGGTGGGTAGAGGTAGGGGATCCCTAAAGGCAAGCTGGCTAGACTAGACCAATCAGTGAGCTACTGAGGAAGTCATCCGAAGTCAACCTTGGGCCTGTACACATATGCACACACATGAGCCCACACAAATGCAAACACCCATACACACAATACATACACACACACACACACACACAAACACACATACACACACACACGCAATTAACTTTTCCTCTGAAATTGCCTACAGCCCTTACTCTCCCTTCCTGATGAAGAAGGGGGTGCAAGTTTCTAGATCTCATTGGGTTATTGGGTACTCATCTCCATATACATTTGTATAGTGTTTTCCCTGCTAATCTGTCTATTGCTAGCTCATTTCTAACTCCTTTTACTCAGAAGAACAGTTCTGAGATTTGGTTATTTTGTAAGCATCAGTAATGAGTCCCTTTCATTTACTCAGCAGCCCTCCACAGTATGAATGATGCATGAGATAAGGGGATTGATATGAGCTGGTTCCAATGTTGTCTGTTACGGATGATACCACTGTTATGGGAAACTGAGGCATGGGACCACCCACATACAGAGACTCCTGTGGAGAAATCAGGAAAGTTTACTCATGCTGGCAGACTCAAGCAGAGTTTCTTCCTGAAGAACCCAAGCCCCTTAGTTTCTTCACAGTCCTTTATAAGTATTCTCACATTATTCTTTAAGTGCTACACCATTGGTGGGTTTAAGTTTCAGCTTTGTGATTACCACCAGCACAGGTGTTTACATGCCCTAAGACTACTGAAATGAAATCCCTTCCCTAGGCATGTTTGCAGAGGCAGATATTTAGGGCAGATGCTAAGATATTTTTTAATAGAGTTTATCGCAGGTATCTTAGCAAGCAAAACAGTTACAAACAGATGTTCCACTAGATAACTGTGGTATTTGTTTCTCAAGATAATGTTCTCCATTTTAACTCTGATTTCTTTTTCAACATAGATTTTAGAAAGTATTCATAAAACTACTATGTCCTAAAGTATAAAAATCAGTCATAAAACAAATGTTTAGACACACAGAAAAGTGACATTAAATGCATGGGTATATTTCACTTCCCCTTCACTACAATGAAGATGCTTATACAAGTTTTTTTTGTGTGTGTGTGTGTGTATGTATGTATTTCCATTTTTCCCCTTGAGGTAGTAATTTTGGACCAAATAAAGGTTTATGTTTATCTTTGCAAAACATTGCCAAGAGACTTTCCATCATGGTCCTATCACTTTGCATTCCCTCCAGCAGTGTATTACATAAGACTGGGTGGGAAGACAGGCTTAAACCAGCTGTCCTTACAATGCCTAAGATTTTGTTTCCTGTTGTACATTTTTTTCTAGCAGTTTTGCCAAAAATAATTGATTACAAAACTTAACAAATTTGACAAAATATTGTTATTTATTAAGAAGGGCCAGAGTCTTAGCCCCACTCAGATTTTATTATAGTAAAACCTTCATGGGACACATACAAGTTGTGACTGTTGGATCAATAAATGCTCAGGTCCAGAGGTGGCCAGTTCTAAGCCCATGCACCACCCCCTAACACCCCTTACAAGCACAAAGATAAGCACTCTTCCAATTTTTCCAACACAGATTGGATTCACATCTTGGTAATAAATGAGACTGTGTACACACAGGGCTTGTGACTGACTTTTTTCCTCCGAGATTTATTCACTATGTGTATAACAGTACAAGTGCCTTCCCTATGAGCAACTTTATACATTGCAGAATAGTTTTAGAATCAACTTTCCAAATTCCCCCTGAACATTTGCTGGACTTTTCCTGGAGATTGCACAAATCTGTAAGTCAGCCTCAACTCTGTTCTGATTTTATCCTGAAATGTATTTTTTCCCAATTATTTTGGTCTTCTTCAATTGTTTGGTCATATTTTATAGTTAATTGATAATGGTCCTGCATAGTGGCTGGAAAATGTATTCCTAGGTATTTTACATTTTCTTTACAGCCTTGGCCCTACTACCTAGGGATGGCATTACCCACAGAGGGCTGGGCAACATTTAGCAAAATGCCTCCCAGTCATTGCCATGGCCAATTGGATGGAGGAAATTCCTCCATTACGGTTTTCTCTTCTCAGGTAACTCTAGTTTGTGTCAAGTTGATAAAAACTGACTAACACAATCGCTGATGACTCACAAAAGTTGGAACCCTGGATCTTTCTGTACAGCTACTTGTAAGCAACCTAGTAGTCAGAAGAGTCTCTCCCAGAGAGCTCACCTGGTTGGGTCTTCAGCAGTCCTTACTTCAGGAGTGAGGGGCCATGTGAATCTGGTCAATTTCAGGGACTTCCTGAGACCTCTGAGCTGTTTTACTTCCTGAGTCTTAACTACCCTCCCTTTAGCATTTCCTGAGGCCTAATGAGCTTCCTTCCAGGATGGAATATTCCAGCTTGAAGGAAACTGCAATGCAACAAATATGCTCCAACTCTATAAGAGAACACTAAGAACTTTACATCTGAGTATTACAAAGGAGGGCTGGGATGTGGCTCAGTGGTAGAACACTTACCTACAGTGTGTGTGACTCTGGGTTCCATCTCCAGTACTAGAGTAATACAAAGAGCTGAATAGCACCTACCCTAAGGTCACTAGCATTTGACCAGGTGGGCAAGCAAGCTCACAAACCTTCCACAGTGCTGCTGACTCTGGGCTGCTACCAGCTGAGGAAAATGACCTCACTAGTTGGTGTTGGGTGTGTCTAGGAAAAGCTCAGGTGTCTTCAGGGGCAAGTACCCACAGGTCTTGGGCCCTGAACTGCTGTTCCCAGCCCTGCTCCTGAGAGATGACCATGAGAGAGCCACTGGTTCTTATGCACAGGCTACATAGCCATGCCTGGGGCATAGGGAGCACCTGTCTGACCATCCTTTCCCACCCTCCACAGGGCCTGGTGGGATTCTTCCTCAGGCCAAAGCCAAAAAAACCCATCCATCCTGAGAATTGATGCCTGGAGGGACACCAGCCCAGGACTGTGCACAGGCAAATTGTGGGCTCCCCAAGTGTCACACATCCACTCCCACCTCAGGGTACAAACTTCAGTTAATTACAGCATCCTACCACCACCACCTTTAAAACAGTTCTCTGCACTTTCTATGCTTTCCACAATAAACATTAAAATCTTAATAAAAGGGTTGGGGATAGCTCAGGATATAAAGTGCTTGCCTTGCAAATATGAGGGAAAATAAGCCAGGCACGGAGGTGCATGCTTGTAATCTCATTGCTGGCCCAGCAGAGACAGGTGAATCCCTGGAGCTTGTCAGCATAGCCTGCTTGATGAGTTCTAGGCTGGTGAGAGATCCTGTCTAAGAGAAGGAAAAGGAGAGAGAAGGGGGAAGAGGAAGAGGGGGAGGGGGAGGGGGAGGGGAGGGGGAGGAGGCTGCTTGAGGAATGAAACCCAAGGTTTTCCTCTGGCCCCATACACATGCACACAAACACATATACACATATAGTAAAAAAACAAATTGAGAACCAAACCATCTTAGCAAGCTCTATTTACTACTGGGGGCCTGGGTAAAAAATTTACATTTCAGAAATTTCTCATTATTGTGAAGCTCTGCTCAAGCCTTACTTACCAAGGAGTTGAGACACAAGGTTCCCGAAACTTTTTAGTGAGCTTTGAGCAGATTGATAACTTAGGAGACAGTCATCCAGAACCTTCTGCACTCTGGCACAGGCTGTCCAGTGCAGTAGCCTTCGTGACACAGGTCTCAGGCTCTGCTTGCTGCTCTTTAAGAGGACTTGTAATTAATACCCTAGGACTCTTTCCCTTCCTCTGCATTCTCTCACAGCTGAGTGACCTACAATGAACCAAGACTGCCTTATGTCTTAGTCCAGTCTATCTGGGAACATAGATCCGGAAGGATATATGTATTTATATATAGAGAGAGATTTATTACAAGGACTTGGCTCACATGACTGTGGAGACTGATAGTCCCCAAGATCTGCCTCTGTGGGCTAGGCAACCAGGAAAGCTGATAGTTCAGTATCTGTCCAGGTTCAAAGGCCTGACAACCTAAACAGTGGAAGGGGCAGTTCTATCCGAAAGGCTGGTGGGCTCAAGTCACAGAGACCTTGCTGCAGTTAAAACCTTAAAGGTGGAAGCCTCTAAGAGGTGGGGCCTAGTGGGAGGTTTTAAAAGGTGTGACAGTTAATCTGGATTGTTAACTTGAAGGATCTAGAATTACGTAGGATACAAACCTCTGGGCATGTCTATGAGAGAGTTTCTGGATTAAGTTAATTGAGGTGGGAAGACCCACCGTAAATGTGAGTGGCACATTCTATAGGCTGGGGTCCTGGACTACAAAAAGGAGAAAGTAAGCTGAGCACCGGAATTCATCTCTCTGATTCCTCACTGGATGCAGTGTGACAGGCTGTCGCACATTTCTGCCATCACACATTGCATCTGTGTCCACACTCAGTGTCTATACCCATACTACCTCTGTGACCATCAGAGAGAATGCCTGTGCTGACCATCTCAAAGGACAGTTCTAGGGCCTGAACACAGACAAGCAGTCTCCAGTCTTCTTGACATGTGACAGTTTGCATTGTCCATTACAAGGAGAGATGACATTATATGTTGACTTGATGGATCTCTGAGGTGCCCAGACATTTGATTGAGAATTACTCTGGGTGTTCTATAAGAGTGTTCCTGGGAGAAACTAATATTTAAATTGGTAGACTGAGCGCTATAGGACATCTCATTAGGTAAAGATCCCGATGATCTGAGTTTGTTCCCTGGAACCCCCACAGTGACTGGAAGGAGACAACTGACTCTCACAAGTTGTCAGTAGTCACAACCCCTCAACCAGAAATTCTTGAGCTGCCTGTCAATCCTCTGTTCCATAACTTCCAAAGTGGCCCAAACAGTGAGTGCCTCTGTCTGGAAGGGCTGCTCTTCCACAGTGCATCTCTGCACAACCACACAGCACACTCAAGGATCTCACTGAAGTCACTGAGACTACTAGATCGGGAGGCACCATGTGGAGCCTTCTCCTCACCCCGGCCCACGGGGGCTCAGGTGCCCTGGAGAGACTCTGGGAGAGCCCTCCATGGTCTGCAGCTTCTGGCCACTGGGAGCCGACCCTGTGCAGTCTAAAAAGTGCTGGGTTGCCAAGATCTCAAGAGAACAGAGACAGCATGAACAGCACGTCTCTCTTGTGTGACTAGGCCACATCTATTTTAGGATTTGTTGGGTCCCCAGTTATCCTGCCAGTGATATTCTTTTTTGTTGCTAGAGCAGCAAAAGCTGCTCATGTGGGTTCATAAGGTCAAATACCGCATGAGAGCAACATGAGCCCGTGGTTTGTTGCTGAGAGTTGATCCGGATTACAAATAGAAAGTAAGAACACACAGTGAAAGGCCTTCCTGTGAAGTGCACACAAAGTACTCAGCAGCTGAGAGCTTCACTTCCTAGGCCACTTGCAAACCACACAACATCCCTGACCTGGGCTTCCCCTATTGCACCACTCCAAAGTCCCTGAGATGCCACCAGTACAAATTTCACTAATCCTGGAGATGCCAAGGTGTGCGAACATGGGGTTGGAAATGTAAGCAGACACTGAGATAGTCAAACCTCTTATGGACTTAGTCCTGTTTATTTGGGGACACCAAAGCATTTTTACACAGAATGCTGAAGCTATAGCTTCTCAGAACCTTCCAATGTCTTCAGTTAGACTGGAAAATGTCCTCTCCTGGCATGCCTGGGTCCCCACAGGGATGGGAAAGTCAACTCTGCTGAGAATCCTCTCAGAAGAGAGCTACCCAGCTGCCGGGGAGAAAAGGATGCACATGGTTGGAAGTGGGGAGAAGGACAGGTATATACAGCAACCAGGGAAGACAGTATGGAAGGCTACCTCAAACTAAAACAGCTGCTACATGGATCAGTGATCCCACTTCTAGGTGAGCATCCAAAGAAACTGCAATCAGAATTCAAAGAGACATCTGTATTCCCGTGTTTATGGGAGCAGTATTCATAAAAGCCAAGCTATGGAATCAATTTACGTGTCTATCAACTGATAAATATATAAGGAAAGGGTGGTATACACACATAAAATGGAATAGTACTCAGCCTTAAAAAGGGAGGGATGGTGTCACTTGCAGCAGTATATATGAAACTGTAGGATGTTACAAGCTCAGTGAAACAAGACAGGCACAGAAGGACAAATGTCAGGTCATCACCAGTGTGGCATCTGATAAGATTATTGCTGAGAAAAAAATTCCATGTGTCTCAACATTAAAATGCTAAGAAAGTGAGGTGGTGGCTCAGCTTGATTTAATCATCATGCGTTGTATACATATATCAAAACATTACAACTTATACTCTTTAGGTATGCTGTACTGGTTTTAACTGCCAACTTGACACAGCCTAGAATTACCTGGAAAGAGAGCCTTAATGAGGAATTACCTAGATTGGGTTGGCCTGTGGGCGTGCCTGTAGTAGGTTGTCTTGATGGTTAATTGATATAGGAAGACCCAGTCCACTATGGGCAGCATCATTCCCTAGGGGTTACTGAAGAGAAGAGAGCTAGCTGAGAGCCAGCAGGGGTCCAGGTGTGTATCCTCTCTGCTTTTGACTCTGGATGGAATGCTTTAGGTTCCTGCTTTGACTGCCCTGCGATAATGAACTGTAATATAGAACTGTGAGCCAAATAAACCCTTGTTCTTTAAGTTGCTTTTTTTCAAGATATTTTGTCTCAGCAACAGAAATGAAACCAGGACACATGTCATTATAATTTGTCAATAAAATACTGCTGATATTAAAATTTTAAATAAACAATAATAAAAACAAAACCCAGAGCATCTTTAAAGTCAAAGATGGCTCACCACTGAGGGCCTCCTTAGATATGGCTTGAGTTTGGTTAAGGAATTTCAAAAGTTACTGAGACCACATGAAAGATGGAGACTTTTAGCAGGACTCAGACAGGATCTGTAGGAGGTGAAGAAGGGTACTACTTACTTTGATGGGAAGACAGCAAGGAGAAAGATTGCAAATGGCTTTGGAGGGATGGCTGTGGTCCTGGGAAGGCCAGGGAGGCAGCAGAGAGTCCCTGGGTTGAGGGAAAGCCTGGATACAGAGCTTTGTGTGGGGCAGGTGACCACAGCCATCATCTGAGAAAGCCCACTTGATTTAAAAGCCTGTAGATGTCTCCCACCCAAACTCTAAGAGAAGGGATCGTATCCCATATTCCAGCTCCAGTGTCTCGCTTCGCAGAGCTACTTCTCTGTCTGTTCTCCAGGAGCCAGAACTGTGTAAGACAGTCCCGTCTTTTGACCTGATCTACCCAGACAGCCAAGGCCACACCACGTGACTGGGAGCTGAATGAGGAAGACCAGCCTGGTGTAAGTGTCAACTCTGGAGCACACAGGGAAGGTGGGTGGGGATTTTCACTTAAACTTATTTTAAATTCTTTTCAGATGATATAATCAATAATAACGGACCAAGCATTTTGTATTATTATTATTATAAATATTTGAGACAGGGTCTCATGTAGCCTAGGCTGATCTCAAATTTGCCATGTAGTTGAGGGTGAGGTGACCTTAAACCTCAGATCCTCCTGCTTCTACATCCCCAGTGTTGGGACTACTAGCCTGAAGCACCACGCCTTGTTTTATGAGCTAAGGGTACATACAATCCAGGGTTTCATGCATGTAAGGCAAGTACTCTACCACCTGAGCCACATCTCCAGTTCCCTGTTCTGCATTATTAGCTTAAATGAAAAAGTCACATAGTCTCCATTTCCATGTGACATCCTCTGCTGTGTCTCTGTGCTGGCAAAGGCACAGCTATGTGGAGGATGCCATGTAAACACTGGTTTGAATGCATTCACATGTACAAAAGGTATCTTTCCTTGATCATCAGCTCTGCCCCCCCGCCTCACCTTGCTGGATGCTTCATTCACATGAGGGAAGCAAAGTTCCTCATGAATGCTCAGAGGAGGCAGATGCTTTCTGACCACATGTGGCAGTCCTCCTCTTGGACTGTCCTGTTTTGTCTAGAAACTGAGGCAAACAGGTGCTCACCCCACTGAAGTTCTTACTGGATGCCCCCTCAGCACACTAGGTGTGGAGGGGAGAAGGGCTCATCAATGTCCACACAATGTGCACTTGGGACTGAACACCCCTTTGCATAATAGAGAGCCAAAGTTGAAGCTGTTGTGTGGTTTCTGTGTTGTATCGACAGAGACAATTTGCTGGGGAGGAAGGAGACAGCATAGAAATGGGGACCAGGGAGGATAATGGGAGGACGGATGAAACACAGTGGTATACATGGGGTAGGCCAAGGAGCCTCCAGTCAGCTCTTCTGTCTTCTCCTCCAGCTGCAGGTGCTGTCAGCCCAAGCAGGTTCATCTCTCCTTTTGAATTTCTGCTGAGGAGAGATGCTGAAGTCCAAGGTGTCTGACATGAGGCCCTTCTGGTGCCAAGGTCCTCACAGACTGGGCCTCCACATTCCCAGCTGAGCTTCCCACCACCCATGGCCTCTTCCCTTCCTATTGCCTTATGTCCAAAGCTGTTTGGGAATTCAGAGTCACTGAACTTGGCAGGTGTGCCTTCAGGAGATCAGGTGCTCATCTCAAGTTCATCTTTCTAGACCTCTCCTCAGCTCCTGCTCCTCTGCCAGCTCTGAGCATCCCACAAAGGGCATGGAGCCCACCACCTCCACCTGAGACTCTGGGGGAGCTTCTGTATCTACCCACCTGTGCCCAGATGGAGGAGGGCAGGGTAATGTCACTTCCTATAGACTTGGAGAGTGTCTCCAGTCAAAAAAACTCCGAGGATAGAAACATGGTTTGTTCTTAAAAAATGTGAACTTCATCTCCATAATAATTAACGCTTTATAATCCTTTTGATATGGAAAGTCTTTTCATTTGCAAAAATAAATCTTCCACCACCTTGGGTCTTTGCTTTCCAGATTGAATCACAGATCCAAGATGCTCTGATATTTCCTGGTTTATTAGTCTGAATCAGGTCTCAGTGTACTGATAAGAGTTTGCATCTGAAGGGTCTGTGAGATGGCTCAGCAGGTAAAGGCACTTGCTGCCAAGCCTGAGGACCTGAGTTCAATCCCCAAACCCACATAGTAGGAGAAAATGGATGCTTGCTAGTCGTCCTCTGACCTCCACATGTACACACACACACACACACACACACACACACACACCAAATAAAAATTCAAAAATAGAAGGAAGAGTCTGCATCAGAAACTCCAAGTGAAGCAAATGTTTCCAGACTCTATTGAATGTCTGGGTTGGCTTTGAAATGAAAGAAGTTAGTGTTCAAAGAGAGGAGACACATCTGAAAAGCCCCCAGGTAAGCTATCCTCTCCAAAACTCACCAGTTTTCATTTACAAGTAGCATGTAGAGAAGAGAGCACTTAGAATTGAAAAGCCCTCTTCCGAATTCCAAGTGGCAAAAGACAGCCTCCATGGTGTGATAAGAATAGGAGATAGGAATTGGCTAGGCAGTTAGGGAAAAAAAGACCCCAAAGAAAAGTAGCCGGTTTCTTGACTAAAACTCGCAATGTCCTTGGGCCTCTTAGCAACATACTCCATTTCAAAGGCCAAAAATGTCTAAAGTATTTAGGAGCTTTTATCTAATCCTTAAAAGACTTTAAGGTTACCTCTTCAGAGGGAGGAATGTTAGAGTAGCTAAAAGCCCCATAAAAAAGAAAAGAAGAAAGAGTACATGAAATAAAAAAAGAAACAGAGGATCTTATCAGAAAAGAAGTATTCTCAAGATACATGAACCAATATTTTAGGACCAACTTCTCTTTTCCAACAGAATCTTTACAGAATTGTAGATAAGACTGCAAGTCCTAGATCTATCTTGCTATTTATCTTTCAGAGTGATTGTATAATGAATTAATACATGTAAATAATTCAGTGTAGAGCTTGTTCCATAATATATGTTAAAATATCTGCTTTAAAAATTAATTAATTAATTAGGGGCTGGAGCGATGGCTCAGCGGTTAAGAACACTGACTGCTCTCACAGAGAACCCGGGTTCAATTCCCAGCACCCACATGGCGGCTACAAACTGTCCTTAACTCCAGTTCCAGGGGAATCCGAAGCCCTCCTCTGGCCTCCGCGGCATTGCACGACATGGGTGCACTCACATACATGCAGGCAATACACTCATACACATAAAATAAAAATAGTAAATAAAATATTTTTTAAGTTAATTAATTAAAAAGAGAGCTTCCCACAGAGACCAAACTGAATTTGCATTCTTCAGCTTAGAACCGAGCCGCAATGGTCTCTCTGGTAAGAGTTCGTGCCTGTGTGGATGGTGCTTAATGACAGTGTGCCTGTTTTCCTTGTGCCTGAAGCTCAGGGTTCAATTCTAGGCAACATGGTCAGGGTACTGGACTGGAGTTTGAGTTGCTATAGGTTTAAGAGAAGCACTTGTTTCACAAACTGATGTTTTAGCCACAGTTGTAGTTTAGTGTTTGTGAATCTAAATGCTTAAGTGCTTTAAATAATCTGTACGAAATTTAATAATTTGTCCAACAGAAGGAATGTTGATGTGTGCATCAAACCAGGTCCTATGGCGTTTATTTTAATCAATTTGGATACCTCTGAAGATACATTGCTTTCATGTCAATGATGGAATTTGAGCAATGAGTCGTTTTTTAAATGATTAGTTACTAATCAATAAATAAAGAAAATTCAAAATATAACGCAAAACAAGACGGAAAGCTGTGTTCCAGAATTTGGAGCAAAAGCCTTACTACCTTGACGGAGCAATTGACCAACAAGGAAAAAAAATCTGCGTTTTAAACTTTCTTCTTAGAAAAATGAAATAATTTGTTTTCTATTCATTGGTTCAGTCACCCCACATGTGGCACAGGAAGTGGGGGCTCTATTTAATGTGCCAGGAATCCCACTTCCAACGAAACACCCTGTGGAGGGTGCTGTGAGACTTTATACCATATGCCACAAGCAACTCCTGGTACCACTGGTGGAACAGAAAGGTAAATAACCTGTTGCTTTTTTTTTTTTTTTTTTGCAGGTTTATAACTTTATTTGAATCTCAGCAGTTAGTTCTCATCCACATTGACTATCTGAACCTGCTGTTTTTTTAAATAAGCAAAAGATTTGGACAGACATGCCATAAAATCATAGCTACAGTGACCAACAGGCACATGAGATGTTTGAAGTCCTCAGACTCCAGATATAAACAAATCAAAATGACAGGAAAGCAGCACTCCATATCTACTGGGATAAAAGAAAGGGGTCTGCCCACAGCCACAGTGAGAACGGGCAAAAATTCAGATGGACCAGAACAGAATCTTTACCTTGGATGGCTAGGAGCTCCGTGGGTGCAGGGGGAAAGGTGTACACATGCATGTGGAGGCCAGAAGTCGACCTGGGGTGTTACTCCCCAGGAGACTTGTTTATTGAAACAGGGTCTCTCAGTAACCTGGAACTCCCAGATTGGTCTAGGCTGGCTGGCCAGTGAGCTCCAGGGATTCTCCTATCTCTGCTTCCCCAGCCCTGGGAGTATAAGCATGTGTCACTCCCAATTTCTTTACTTGTGTTCTGGGGTTGATATCAGGTCCTTATGCTTGTACAACCTGCACTTTACTGACCTAGACATCTCACCAACCCTGTAGCTTCTTAAAAGTTAAAAATACAGGCTGGAGAGATGACTCAGGAGCACTTGCAGCTCTTGCAGAGGATCCATGTTTGACACCTATGTCAGCTGGCTCACAACTTGCTGTAACTCCAGCTCAGGTATCCAACACCCTCTTCTGATCTGTGTGGGCACCAGTCAGCACACATGTACATGCACATAAATAATAATAATAATAATAAATCTTTTTCTAAAGTCAAAATATACAATGAATTCACAACCCAGTCATTCCAGTATTATTTACCCACAGGAAAGTTCACTAAGATATGTGTGTGTGTGTGTGTGTGTGTGTGTGTGTGTGTGTGTATCTGTGTGTCTGGATGTTCATAATAGCCTTATTCATAGTACTCTAAACCTGAAAACCCACCCACACATCTATCAACAGGTGAATGGTTGAGCCAAGCAGAACACCACTAATGAGGACGACTCAATGTGAGGTGTAAGAACTCATGTGTATTGTCAAAACTACAGACAACTCTCAAGATCATGATGCTGAACTCTCAAGTTCAACTCTCAAGTTCATGAAGGCAGCCAGGCACAAAGGGCCACACACAGCGAGATTCATTCATAGAAAATTCTGGGAAATATGAACATGTTTTAGTGACAAAAAAGCAGGTGCGTGGCAGTGACAGAGGGAGGAAAGAACTTCAGAGAGCTACACAGAATCCTCTGGATACAATGGAAAAATCCACACCGTGTTTGTGGTATGCACAGCTGACAGAACTAACAGGTTTCTAAACACACACAGG
>NW_008359780.1:66871-68745 GCF_000622305.1 Nannospalax galili | reverse complement strand
CCGTGGTTTCCTGTGGCTCGTGTCTCTGTGGAGAGGCTGGGACCTTCAGGAGGCTGGGTCTACTGGAAGGCAGTTGGGTCATGGAGCTCCATCCTCAGAGGGGATCCATTTCTATCCCATGTACTATTTCATCTACTTCTCACAGAAGTAGACTATTACACAGCGAGACCAGGCTTGCCCATCCCTTCTATGCTTAGCAGTTCCTTTTTCTGTATTTCCTCCATGCCCTAAGATGGCCTGGGCCCTGCACCCAAGGCTGGATGGCTACTGGGCCCTGACTTTCCCTTGAGTTTTAACCAGGCATACGTTCAGTATTTGTCCCTTTTGGTTTTTCAGGCCAGTCACAAACGCAGGGGTTTTAGTTCATCTAGTTCACGTAGTTCATTCATGCCTTTGCATACAGCTCAGTGGCCAGTGGCCAGTAGGTACTTGATAATTGTTGAAGGCAGGTTGACAGGGCAACAGATGTGAGCTGAGCGCTTGCTTGGAAAGGCAGAAGATGAGATGACTGAGTGGGGGAACTTCTTGTTGTCTGACCACAGAACCCAACAGAAACCAAGTGACCAGGAACAAAGAGCTGGGGGCAGGATTCCGCATGGCTCACAGCGACAGTTTCCCTGTGAAAATCAAGGTCGGAGCCATGGTGGCTCTCACCTCTCTGACCACAGAACCCAACAGAAACCAAGTGACCAGGAACAAAGAGCTGGGGACAGGATTCCGCATGGCTCACAGCGACAGAGTTTCCCTGTGAAAATCAAGGTCGGAGCCATGGTGGCTTTCACCTAACCAAACAGTGAGTTAAGGTGATAACAGAGTTCGTCAGCCTCAAGTACTTTGTCAAAGCAACACAATAACCTAGTGCAAGGCTGCGCATGAATTTCCACCTTTAGCAGAGCAATGCAGCTCTTCTGCCAGAGACGAGAATGCATCATTGGCTCTTAGAAGACTGACCACTGTCTGGAGACACTCTTTGGAGAACCACAGTCTCTCAGTTGTCATGACAACTCCTACCACCCTCAGTCATTGTGATGGTTAACCTTGATTGTCAACTTGGCAGGATCTAGAATCACCTAGGAGACAAACCTCTAGGCATGTCTGTGAGGGAGTTTCTAGATTGTATTAATTAAGGTAGGAAGACCTACCTCAACTGAGGATTGTGCCGTTCCATGGGCTGGAGTCCTGGACTGAACAAAAAAAGAGAAAGTGAGCAGAGAGCCAGTGCATCTCTTTGCCTCCTCCTGACTGTGGATGCACTGTGAACAGTCTCCTCAGGCTCCTGTTGTTCCTGCAGCCTTATGGCCCTTGATCCCTGATGGTAGCAACACTCTAGGGAAGTTTGGGGGCACAGAAAGGGCCAGGAGGAGCAGAGGCAATGGGGTCTTGGCTCCCTTGGGACCGGTGGAGCATCCACAGCCCACACTGGGAACTCTGGATCTCAAGGAGCACAAAGAAGTGAATGGGTGACTCCAGGAGCCCAGGCTGCTCTCAGTGAAGACCTGCTGGGGCTGGAGACCCAGAGACCAAGGCTGGAACCGAGCCAAGAAAGTGACTCTACTTAGACGGCGGTTTGTTCAAACTGAAGTGAAAGAAGACGTGGAAGGGCTACTCTGGACGCACCAGCTCTGCGCTTCTCTGCTGTCCAGCCTGACTCCGTTTCTTCCTCCTACTTTCTGTTAGAGTCTGAAGTTCTTGTCAGCAACCTCTCCTCCTTCACTGAGCTCTTTCTCTGACTCTGTCTCCCCCACCCCAACCCCGTATGACTTCATTGCTTGTGTGCTTGCTCTCACGCTCTGAATGCCTGTCCCCTTTCTGTCTGCCCATCTCTCTCTCTTTCTCTCTCTCTCTCTCTCTCTCTCTCTCTCTCTCTCTTCCTC
>NW_008359780.1:48530-66846 GCF_000622305.1 Nannospalax galili | reverse complement strand
TCTCTCTTCTCTCTCTCTCTCTCTCTCTCTCTCTCTGTCTTCTTTGTGGTCTCTCTCCGAATGTCTGCACCCCTCTGTTTCTGTCTTTCTCTGGCCCCTCTGGCTCTGCCTCTCTGCCTCTCTGTCTCTCTCTCCCCTCTCCCCCACCCAACCGTAAGCAGCTCAGAGGGGATGTGAGGAAGGAAAAGAACACAATGGCGGTGGTGCAGAACCAGCTCTGAAAGAGCACGTTGCAGGCCTGAGAACGTCACATCGAATCAGCACGAGGTTGGTGAGCAGAAACTAGGGCTGCCGTTTGCCGGGTGGTGGGGGTGAGGCAGGGAGAAAAGAACACAGAGACAGCTTCCACACTTCTGACGTATTTACTGGACACAGGCACGTGGACTGAGGACATGAATGAGAGCAGCCTCATAAGAAATGGTTGGGGAGTGCTGACAGGAATCAGGAGGGCTGAGAGTAATTCAGTTTTCCCCACCAGAGTATGATTTATGTCCTGTTCACAGCCCTTGGAGGAATTTCCCTGGCCTCCTCTTTGGCCCCTGTGAATTTTCTGGCTCAACTCTCTCCAAGCAGATGTGAATGTCAGCAGGAAGTCTGCTCCACAAAGAACTAGCTCTTTGTCTCTCCCTGATTCAAAGCAAAAATTTTCTGAGTTTCATAAGCCTGACTGCATGTGGGTCAGTTAGAGGCTGGGAGTAGTCCGGTCTTGAGTGGAGGGCTCAGCATTCAAATAAGCCCTGGTGTGGTGGCTTGGCCACGGGGAAGTGGGGCAGAGGATGGTGAGAACCTCATGAAGAGAGCAAGGCAGAAATGGAGCCCCACTTCTGTACTCCAAGATAATACTGAATATTTAGGGAGCCCACCTCTGGATTGGAGTGCCTGTCAGAAGCATGTGTTCTAAGTGAGCTTGCTTGGCTGGCTGTTTGTACTGGTAAAGGAACATCCTCTTGGGAGAGGGTCCCCCTTGGGTATGTGGGACGGCTGTATGCACTGTGGGCTGACAGCTCCGCGGCAGAGAAGGTCTTGGTTTTCAGTGCCTATGCCTTTAAAAGGTCATGTAACATGGTGCAGGTTCCCGCTTCTCCAAGTGGAGGTGACCACTGAGATCTGGACAATAGAGAGGGTCCTCAGAAAAACGAAAACCATAGCTACCACATGATCCAGCTATCCATTCTGGTGTGTACCAGAAGAAAGGAAGTCAGCTCACAAAAAGATAGCTGCATGCTCATGTTTATTAGGACACCATTCAAAACAGCTAAGACACAGATCAGCATTCAAGATACAGCTTGAAAAATGAGCCTGGGAGATGTCAGCAAGTAAAACCCTAAAGACCTCAGTTCACTTCCCAGAACCCTATGTGGAAGGAGAGAAAAGCCTCCTGAAAGTTCTCTTCTGACCATACACACACTGTGGCACTGGTGCACCATCATGTGAGTGCGCACACACACGCATACACACACACACACACAACCACACACACACAAATAATAAATAACTTTTTACTTAAAAAGGATAACTTCAGATGGAGCAAAAGAAAATAGTCCATTTCTAAGTTAAACTTTAACCATAAATAAAATGATTTTCATTCCTCAGATGTCAAAAATAATCTTTCCCCTGGACGTAGGAATTTCTAATGAGAGAATGCTTCCAAGAGGCAGGTCTCCAGTGATGCACATCTTCACAGCATGAGCAATTAGTTATGGAAGTCATTTGCGTTTAATGGAGGATTATATGGTCTTTGGGATCTGTTACCTGAGTGTGGAAAAAAAGAGCTTCCTTATCTGAAAAGCTGCATGCTGTCTTTGTTGAAACAATGGACCCTAACTGTGTCAGGAAAGGTCTGAAGGACTGAACCAAGAGCAGTGCTTGGGAGAGATAGGGAGAGAACCTCTTGGCCGCAAGTGGGAAGCCTCAGTTTACCTCAGTTTACCATTACCTAAGCTGGCCATCCTTCATCAAGTGTAGTAAGTTCTTTTTTTTTTTTGACAGTCTGATGAGAACTTTTATCCTGAGTGGTTTTGTCAAATACATTTTCTGCTCTGTCATGGTAACTGTTTCTCGAGTTTTGACTTTGAATACTTACAATTACAGTTAGCTTTAATTGCCAATTTGAAACAATGTAGAATCACCTGGGAAGAGTCTCAATGAGGGATTATCTTCGTTGAGTTGGCCTGTGGGCTTGTCTGTGGGGGATTGTCTCAATTGAGTTAATAGATGTGAGATGACATGGCCCACTGTGGGTGGTACTATTCTCTAGGCAGACTGTTCTGAACTGTGTAAGAGAGGAGAAATGGAGCTGAGCACAAGCAGGTGAGTAGGTGAGCAGGTATGCATTCATTTCTCTCTGCTCTTAACTGTGGAAGTGATGTGTCAAGCTGTTTAAAGCTTCTGCCTTGACTTTCCCACAGTGAAGGACCATAATCTGGAATTATAAGATGAAATAGACCCTCTTTTCCCTAAATTGCTTTCCGTCACAGTATTTTATCATAGTGACAGAAATGAAACTAGAACACTTAACAGATGCAGTTGTATGAAAAAATACATAGGACTCCCATGCACCCTTTATCCAGTTTCATCTAATGATAACATATTATAACCAGGGCACTGTGATTAATAAACCAAGACACTGGGCATTTCCATCATCAACTGGAATGTTCCTTTACATCTGTATATGCCCACATTTCCCTCTCACCTGTTTCTAAGTTCTCTTTTCCATTGTGTATCGAACCCTCTACCAAACCCACATAGGCTTAATTACTATAGCTATGTCATAAGTCTTAAAATTGGATTTACTGATTCTTCCTCTTCATTCTTTTTTATCAAAAGCCTTTCACAATTTTAGTTATTTTAATTTTCCATATAAATTTAGATTATCTTGCTTAATAAAAATCTTGCTAAGGTTATTTTACTTATTTATTTATTTATTTTTTTACTTACTTATTTATTGGAAGGATGGGCACATAGGCATGCAGAGGTCAGAGAGCAACTTGCAGGAGTCAGTTCTCTCCTACCATGTGTGTCCCAGAGATTGAACTCAGGTCAGCAAGCATGGCAGCAAGTACCCTACCCTGCAAGCCATCTTGCTAACCCTGAATTTTTCATTTTGGTGTCCACATCTTTCTTGCTAATATATAAAAATATAATGTTGGGTGCAGATCTTGTATTAGAAAATCTTGTTGGACTTACTAATTATAGCATGGTTTTAAAAGTTTCCTGGGATTTCCTGTGTAGACAGCTGGGTCTTTGGAAGATGGGACAGTTTTGCTTCATCAATTTTAGTTGATGTGTGTTTTCTTTCCTTTCTTCCTTACACTTATGAGATGTCCAGCCCTGTGCTGCTGAAAGAAATTGTGTGTAATTGATATTAACTCTGCTTTGAAACTCTGGTAGAACCCTCTGGAACTGAAGATATTTTTTGGAAGTCACTAAACTACTATTTTTACATTGTGTTGCCAATGGGAGATTGTACTTCACTTGGAATTTGTTTTAAAATGGTCTCACATGCAGATGCTCAGTCTCTCCCTGCCCTTAGTTGTCTGAAGTGGCAGTCCTTGCTTCACTGCTCATGTTGGTAATTCATGCCGTCCTCTGTCTCTCTGTCTCTGTCTGTCTCTTTCTCTGTCTCTCTGTTTCTCTTAACAGTCTTATGAGAAATCAGTCAAACGAGGCTGGAGCGATGGCCCCCTGATTAAGAGCACTTGCTGTACCCAGGTCAGGCAGCTCACACGTTCTATGGTTAGCGTCTCTCACAGTTTTTCATTTCCTTGGTCTTTTCTTTTACATTTGCTACTTGTTTCTGTTTGGTTTGAGATTATTTGGTGGCTCTTTTTCTGTGTGCTTGAGTTAAGAGACTTTCCTTTTTTCCGAATGGGTGCACTTAGCCCTATAAATTTCCCTTGACTACACACTAATTTCCTGTCATACTGATTTTCTGCTGTTTCCTTCAGAGTCCCACTTTGGTGGTAGATTGAAGGATGACTTTAGACCCGAGTGCAGGAAGATTTTTCTGTTATCTTTCTGTTACTAAGTTTTAGTTTAATTCCACTGTGGGCAGAAAACCCACTTTGTAGGATTTTACTATTTTGAAACTTATCAAGATCTATTTTACTGCTCAGCATATGATCTATTTTAGATCGTATTTCATGGGTGTTTGAGGAGAAAGTAGAATTCCTGCTGTTAAGAGGAAAATTTTGTATCACCATTTAGATGCTGTTGGTTAATGGTGGGTCTGCTGTTTGTCCACATCTTTAATGATTTTCAGTCCCACTTTGTATTAATTGTTAAAAGACAGTGTTGAAGTCTCCAATAACCTTTGTGGGCTCATCTGTTTCTCATTTCACTTCTTCCTGAGTCTTCCTAGTCTTTAATGTTTTTTTCTTGCATATTTTACAGTTACTTCACTGCATGCATACATATTTAGGAGTGGTGTCTTCTTGGTGTTTGATTCTTTGGTTGTATAAGATCCTTGTCTGTGCCCTTGATAAATTTCACTAATCTAAAGTCATCTATATCTCACATGAATACTGCTCCTCCTTTTAAAATTTATTTTTATTTTTGATTATGTATGTTTGTTTGCGTCTTTGTATTGGTATGTGCATGTGTGGATGTAAATGCCTGAGGAGGCCAGAAGAGGGTGTCGGATACCCTGGAGCTGAAGTAACAGGTGGTTGTGAGCAGTTCTACACGGCTGCTGGGAACTGAACTTGGGTCCTCTGCAGGATCAGAGAGCATTCTTAATTCCTGAGCCATCTCTCCAGCCCCCAGCTGTTCCTTTTTAAGCTTAATTAATGCTTGCCCTTCTTTTTTAATATGATTCATGTTTGCATGAAATAAGTTTCTTTATAGCTTTGCTTACAACCTGCCTGCATCATTCAGTTTGTAGTGAGATTCTTATATGCATCTAGAGTTATGGGTTTTTTTTGGGGGGGGTGGCCTTTTTTTTTTTTTTTTGAAGCAGGGTCTCCCTGTAGCCCCAGCTGTCCTGGAACTCACTATGTAGACCAGGCTGGCCTTGAACTCACAGAGATCCACCTGCCTCTGTCTCCCAAGTGCTGGGACCACAGGCATGCACCATCACGCCTGGCTCAAAACTTATGGTTTTTAACCTACTCTGCCAATCTCTGTTTAATTGACATGTGTAGACTATTTTAACTTAATGTCACTCTGGATATGTTAGGATTTTAGACTTGTGTGTGTGTGTGTGTGTGTGTGTGTGTGTGTGTGTGTCTGCAGACACGTGCCATGGCTCACATGTGAAAGTCAGAGGACAATTCATGGGAGTCAGTTCTCTTTCTGCTATGTGGGTCCCAGGACTGGAACTCAGGTTGTCAAACTTGGTGGCAAGTGCCTTTATCTAGAGAGACATCTTGCCGCCGCCTCCTGTTTTCTTTTTTTAGACATTCCTGGGAGGAACTGAACATTTTTTAGAATTTCATTTTTGTTTATCTACAGGATTTTAGAATACATTCTTCATGTGGCTGGGTTTTTTTTTTTGTTGTTGTTGTTGTTCTTTGTTTGTTTGGGTTGGTTTTTTTTTTTTTTGGTCTTTTTGAGACAGGGTCTCCTGTAGCCCCAGCTGTCCTGGAACTCACCATGTAGACCAGGCTGGCCTTGAACTTACGGAGATCTACCTGCCTCTGCTTCCCGAGTGCTGGGATGAAAGGCGTGCACCATTACACCCAGCTTAGTGGCTGTTTCAGCTCCTGCATAATACCTTCTGTTTACCACCCTCCTGTTTCATCATTTTACCCATTTGAAGCAAATGTAGAAACCATATCTGCCTTTATGTCCCTCACCCTCCCTCATTTACACTATAATTATCTTCGATATTCTTTGACATACAGTTAGAACAACATCAGATGCCCTTATAATTTTACTTCAGTCAGCAAACACAATCTAGAGACTGGAAGAGGAAACATCTCCTCGGCTTCCCTATGTGTTCACGGTGCTCTTTTCTCCATGCTCAAGTCCAAGATTCTCCCCTTTGTTCTTAAAGGGCCTCCTTCAGCTTCTCTTTTAGGATTCAATTCTGGTGACAGAGTCTCTTAATTTTCCTTCATCTGAGAGCATCCTGATTTCCCCTTCATTCCTGAAGAACTAAGACTTTGATGACAGCTCTTCCCTTTCAGACACGACAAAGCATTGCACCCCTTCCATGGTCTCCAGCAAGAAATTTGTTGTCTTCTGTAGTGCTTTCCCTGTCGCTGAGACATCCTTCCTCTCTTGCTGCTTTCGGTGTTCTGTGGGTTGGTTTTGGTTTTTCTCTTTAGCATCCAGAAGTTCCACTGTGGTGTATCTGAGTGTGGACTTCTTTGGTGGTGGATCCTGGTTGGGTTTGCTCTGCATCAGGAATGTATATTCAGTCATTATTTATGAATGCACGCCAGGCTCCTGGCATGGTCTCTGGGACAGCTCAGTGGAGGTGGTGGCTTCTTCTTGCGGGTGGGAATGAAAGTCTGCACACTCTTTGACACCACCCTGGAAGAAGAAATGGAGCCGAGGCAGGACTTGAAGCACGTTCACAGACTCACGAGGTTGGGAGCTAGCTTAGCCTCACTTGTCCTTTGCTGGTATGGCTGCAATGAAATAATACTATGTTCTGTGTCGCTGGGTGGGGCAGAGCAGTTGTCTAAAAGTGTGATGTTTCACAAAGCTAAAAGTAGGCTTTTGTTCAAGCTGTGACCAAATTGTTGCCAACTTCGCCCACTGCCAGCCTGGACTAGAAGAGGCAAAGAAAACCCAGGGACTCGTCCCACAGTGTTCTTTAAGTTATGGCCTCTCTCTAGGCTTCCTTTTCTCCTTTTACAGGTTTGAGAGTATTCTTTTCTTCCGTACTAATTTTTAGTCTTTGAAAGTGTTATATATTTATTTATACAATGAATACTGATCAAGTGCCACTACTACCTTCCAACTTCTCCTAGCACCCCTGTTCCATCTCCCTTCCAACGTCATGTCCTCCTTTTTATGTTATTAATAATCCTGGAGTCTAATTAGTACTGCCTATAATCTTATGTGTGTGGCCACCTGCTGGAGCATGGGCAGCCCGCCTCTGGTGTGACCCCAAAGGAGAATGGCTCACCCTTCCTCAGTACTCTTATCTTTTAAAATGTGTGTGTGTGCGTGTGTGTGCACACTTGCTTGTGTGTGTATGTGTTGAAAAATGGGGATAGAATATCCACTCTGTCTTCCCAGAGGTGGAAATTGGAGTGTACTTATTTTTTTAATGTAAATTCAAACTTGCATTACTGAGATAAACCCCTCTTGACCATAATATGTTGTCTTTTTATTTTTATATGGATTGTACAGTGCTTAGTCTGATTGAGTAATGGAATAGTAATAGTCTTACACCCTATCATTGAGGTAGCACTTTCCTGTTTACTCAAACTTCCATGAATCATGGTTTTGGTCTAAGTAATCAGGAGACACAGTATCCCAGTCTGTGTGAACACCAAACCCCAACATCTTTAACCCCTTCAGATGGTTCCTTCCTTGGTCTTGGGTAGTTATAGTTAGTACTTAGATAAATGCCATCTACAGGTGACTAGATTAAACAAATCGTGCTACATGTATAAAATAGAATACCAAATAACACTCACAAGAGTAAGAGGAACAAACTATAGATGGGTGCCACCATATGCAAAAGTTTCAAAGTAATTTTGCTGAGTAAGAAATTCAGAAGAGAACCAATCCCTAGTCTGTATTTTTTGGAAAATTCCATTTAATTTATAACAACAGAATATGGATCAGAGGCTGCCTGTGGATACAGATGCATGGAACATGGAAAGAGGGAAATTACCAAGGTATATGAGAAAGTTTGACAGAGATTCATATGGTATGTCATTATCATCGTTGTGATGAGGCTTCAAGAGTACATACATGTATTAATGAAGTCCTAAGTGTACATTCCACACAGTTACTGTGTATCAATTATATCTCTGTAATGGTTAGTATTGATTGTCATTGACAGGATCTGGAATCACTAAGGAAACAAAATCTCTAGGCATGTCTGTGAGGGATTTTCTAGAGGGTTAATGGAGGTGGGAAGACCCACCCTAACAGTAGGTGGCACCATCCATGGGCTGTGGTCTCAGACTGCACAAAAAGGAGAAAATGAGCCGAGCACCAGCATCCACCACTCTTGTCACCTGACTGTAGATGCCTTCCCCACCATGATGGACTGTGCCCTCAAACTGTGAGCCAAAATAAACCCTTTCTTACCTAAGTTGTTTTTAGTCTGGAATTTTATCAAATCAATGAGAAAAGTAACTAATATAACCTTGTGAATGCTGTTTTTTAAAGCCCTAAAGTTAGACCTGTATTTTCAGATATGACATAAATCTTTCCATCTAACTCAGGATTCTTATTCTAGTGGCCTCTTAAAAAATTTATTATTTTTATTTTATGTGTATGAATGTATTGCCTGCATGTAAGTGCACCTATGTCATGCACTGCACTCAGAAGTGGGTGCTGGGATTTGAATAGCCTGGCTCTTTCAAGAACAGCCAGTACTCTTAACCATTGAGTCATCTCTTCAGCCCTCTGGTGGCCCTTTTTGTCTACTAGCTATATCTGGACTATATTTTACCCATTAACTGTATATATTGGACTCTGGAATTTGCTTTTTAAAAATATCTATTATTACACTGGATGTGGCAATGCACATCTTTAATTCCAGCACTTAGTAGGTAGAAGCAGGTGGATCTCTGTGAGTTCAAGAACAGCCTGGTCTACATAATGAGTTCTAGGCCAGCCTGGTCTACATAGTGAGTTCTGGACTAGCCAGGGTAATGTAGTAAGCCCATGCCTCAAAAAATGAACAAACGAAAAGAATTGTTCCAAGCATTAAAAAAAAAAGTCAAATGATTGTAACCTAAGCTGTTTAAGAAAATACACAGTATGAAATCTCACAGAATAAAAAATATTTTTTTTAAAGAAAGAAATTACAGGAGAGTCAATCACGGTGGCTCATGGTGGCAATCCCAGTCATGGTGGCAGTCCCAACACTCAGGAGGTTGAGGCAGAAGGATTGTGAACACAGGATACAGAGTATCGGGCATTAAAGGGGAAAAGAGGAGGATTCTGGGGAATAAGCTCTCAAGGAAGAGATAAAAGAAATGAAAGAAAAGACAGGTTAATAAAAAGACTAAGAGAATTTTAGAGGAAGCAAATTTAATATAATAACTGAAGTGTTATAGAAATAAAACCTTGAGAGCTATAGGAAGACTTGAAACTGAGACTGCAGAAAGCTGATCTGATGAAAGGAGAGCAGTTCTGAGAAGGCAACCCAAGGGGGGAGACAGCAGATAAGCTGCACCCAGGACGGCCCTGCATCTCCATGGAACAAAACATCAGGTGCAAGGCTGCAGGAGAAATAGATGTGAGGATCCAGACCAGACTGCTGCTCTGATCACACAACACCTGCAGTCGTCTGTCTGTCCATGGTATTAGTAAGTCTTCTAGTAAGTGTTGCTAACTTATCTATATAACACAGCGCATCTCAGTGTCCCCTTGAACCTCATATCAGAGACTTTTCAGTGGGTAGACCAAAAAGTAAAGAACAACATTCTACTGACAGGGTTCCAATGCCCTCTTCTGGCCATGGTGGGCATTGCATACTCATGGTGCACTTACATGCAGGCAAAACACTCATACACATGTGTTGCACTAAATTTTCCCAAGAGACCTGCACGCGCACTGTCTGGGATCCCAGAGGGAGTGGTACTAATGAAACCATCACAATGTTCCTCTTAAGTTACAGTTTGGGGAATAATATATTTTGGGGCTTGCCGACAAAGTTTAGAGTGTCACTTACAAAATATGAACTCTCATATTTGAGATCCACGCCATCAGCACATCCTGCCTGTGGTCTCCACCAGCTTTTTGAGTGCTCCCCCGCTATTTGGGGCTCCATTGCCTGTGTCCCAAAATAGCAACTACTCCTCTCATTTTTCCCAGGGTGCTCAGTGTTTCTCAGCGTCTCTCAGTGTTGGTCTCTAGACCTGCCCCCCTTCAGTTCTAGCTTTTCAGAGGACGCCTATCCAACAACATGAAACACACAAAAGACACACTGACATACAGGGCTACGCAAAATGGGAGAGGTGGGGAGAGTCCATCCAGAAGGGCTATTAGAAAAGGGGACAAAGAAAACCTCAGTGTGCCTCACTGGAGCACAGGGCTGACAACTGCAACATTTCAGTTGAAGAGGTGAACTCCACATCCCACTCCCTCACCTACAGAGATGCCACCTCAGAATCAAACTCCACTTCGCCTACAAAGATGGCTGCCTCAGAATCACAGGGGACCACCAGCCCACTTATAGAGATACCACCTCAGAATCACACTTCACTCTCCTAGAGAGAGCTGCCTCAGATCACACTGGACCACCAGCTCACCTAAAGAGATGACTGGGAAAGAATCACACTCACCCTCTCAGCAGAAACTCTAGAAGCTAAGTGTCTTAGTTTGTTTCTCCACTGCTGTGACACAATACTCTGACCAATACCAACTTGGGTAGGAAAGGGTTTATTTGTCTTACATCTCCTGGGTCACAGTTCACCAGGGAGCCCAAGGTAGGAACTCAGGGCAAGAACCTGGAGGCAGGAGCTGGAGCAGAGATCATGGAGGATAGCTATTTATTGACTTGCTCCCTGGCCCTTGCTCAGCCTGCTTGCTTATGCAACACAAGCCCACCTGCCCAGGGATGGCACCACCCACAGTGGGCTGGGCCCTCCCACATCACTCAACAATCAAGATGCCCCACAGACCTGGCCACAGGCCAGTTCTATGGAGGCAATTCCCCAATTGAGGCTCCCTCAACCTAAGTGTGTCAAGTTGACACTAAAGCGATCTAGCACACTAAGAAAGCCCAGAATGACACATTTCAAATACTGCTAGTAAAATAACTTCTAACCAAGATTACTGTAACCAGCAAAAGGTATCATTTAGAGTCAGTGAAGTAAAGACTTTTTTCAAAAACAGAATAAAAACAATTTCAATTCCTGTAAAACACACAAGTTCACAACTGCAAATATATCAGTGAATCCCAGTACAAGATCTATGAAAAAAGCTATCCCAAATTACATCATTATCAAACTTGTCAATCAATGTTAAATGAAATGTTTTAAACAGCAGCAAGCAGGGGAAAAAAGACATGCCACATACAAAGGAGGACAATGATGCAGCATGTTTTTCACAGCAGATAGTGCAAGTACCATGAACCATCTTTAAAGTACTAAAAGAAAAAGCTGTCAAGTTACCATCCTTAGACCTGTTAGGAACCTAGGTATGATTAAGGTAAAGCAAAGGCCAATTTTTAAGAAAAATAACAGTGAAAAAGATTTATGGCTCACAGACCCACATTTCAAGAAAAATTTTAAGTTCTTCAAATATAAGAAAAAGTATACCAGATATAAACATGTGGAGAGCCACAGCCTCCGCCGCCATTACAAGATGGCGCCGGTATCCGGACCTTCTTAAAAGTAAACATCCTGCCACACCCATAAGGGGCGTGCACAAGAGCCTGCTTTCCCCCGCCTCCTCCCGTGGCGTGATCTCCAGCAACCAATCCGCTTCTTATGATCTCCAGCAACCAATCTGCTTCTTATACGTCATAAATGGGACCTTTGGGGCATATATAAGCAACAGCTCTCCCACTTCTCGGCGTCTTTGGTCTTCAGTCTTCAAATAAACTGCTGCAGAAGGATCCTGACTTGTCCTCCCGCGTCGTTCTTGCCGGCGAGACGGAAAGCGGTCGGGGACATAAACATATAGCTCCACACAAGAGAAAGTACCAGAAATAGCGACTTGTTACAAATTCATAGTATATTTTTCTTGTTCTCCCAATGGCTATAAGTTGCATGTTTGAATAAGATGATAATAGTATATATTATTCAGTTTATAGTACTAAAAATGAAAAATAGTAATAGCAAATTGGTAAGGGGAACAGAAATAGAAATATGTACTATGTTTTTAAAGATTTATTTGAATTATGTGTGCATGTGTGAGTGAGGTATGTGCATGTAAGTACATGCCTGCAGAGGCCAGAAGAGGGCCTTGGATCTCCTGAAACTGAGTTACAAGCGGTTCTGAACTGCCCTGTAGGGCCTGGAAACTGAAGTCGGGTTCTTCCACAAGAGCAGGAAGTGCTCTTAACTTTGCGCCATCTCTCTAGTCTCTACTTCATGATTCTGGTCACACATAATTTGGAATCTTCAAGGTAAATCATTTAAAACTGGCAAAATGGTGATTTCAACATCTGACAAGAAGAACAGAAAAATGAAGAACACACTGTGGCAGTTTCTAGATCCCCACTCGACAGATGCGGAGGCTTCTACCACAAGTCAAATATCAGGCCAATGGCAAAGTCGGTATTTAAATCCGAATAAGGCAGTTTCTAAATCAAAACCTCGTGTAATAGCAGTGAAAACTCAAGTACTCCTCTTCCAACTAGTAAAAGGCTGGCAAACTGGTTCAACTGAAGACAGTTGCCACTAAGCCCAATGACCAAAGTTCAATCCCCAGGACCCACATAGTGGAAGGAGAGAACTGATCTCCTCAAGTCTTCCTTTGACCTACACACACACATGCAAACACCCACACACAATCACACCCACACCCACACCCACACACCCAGACACACACACTTATACAAAATAAATAAAAATTTAATAAACAAAAAAATTGTAATCATGAAAAGACACTTGCCCACATCTGTATTATCCGATGTTATTCTAAACATCCAGAACAATCCGTGGGAGAAGGGATTTCACTGACAGGAGGAGCTGGAGAGACAAAGGATTGTCAGGGGCTGATATAATGCTGAGCCAAGAGGACCATGAGGGCAACTCTGTCCCCAAATGTTCAGTCAAACAATGATGATAATAGTGATAACAAAAGTACAGAGGGGAATATGGAAGGGAACGTGAATAAGTAGAAAATATGAATTTCCTATGCTAGGAAAAGAGGATCTAAAATAATAATTGTGGAATTAATGATAAATATAACTTGGAAATTCAGTTAGAGGAAGGGGGGCATTAGGGAATCCAGAAGTGGGAGTCTGATCCCTTGGAACTGGAGTTACAGACAATGCTTAGCCACCATGTGGATGCTAAGAATTGAACCTGGGTCCTCTGACAGAGCAGCCAGTGATCTTAACCACAGAAACATCTCTCCAATCTCACCAGGCCCTATTTTTAACCCTTAAAATTCTCTTGTAAGTTCTACACATTTATGTAAAATGCTTGCTGTACAAGCCTGAGGAGCTGAGTTTGATGCCCTAGAACCCATGTTAAAATGCTGGGCACAGCAGCGCATGCTTGTAATCCAAGTACTGGGGAGGCAGAGACAGGAAGATCTCTGATGTTCTCTGACCAGTCAGCTTAGATGAGCCATGAGCAACAAGACAGACCCTGTCTCAAAAACAAGGTACAAAGACACTTGACATCAACCTCTGATCTCCACACATATGCACTCACACACATGTGAATACAGACACAGACACACACACACACACATACACACATGCACACACAAATTCAGCTGGTATAAGTAAATGTCAGAGTAATCTGAGGAAAATAAATGTGTAAAACTTTCAAAAGAATTTTAAGGGTTAAAAACAAGGCCTGGTGGGGTTAGAGAGATGACTCAGCACAAGCTGTTGTTCCAGAGGACCTGGGTTCAATTTTTAGCACCCACATGGCAGCTAGCAACTGTCTGTAACTCCAGTTCTCAGGAGTCCGACGCGCTCTTCTGGCCTCCGTGGCTTTTGTACAACATGGATGCACTTACATGCATGTAGGCAAAACACTCATACACGTAAAATAAAAATAAATAAATTGGAAAACAATGGGGCCTGGTTTAAGCCTGACTGTATCTGTTAATAGCAGTAGCACAATGTTATGGGCAACATAGTGCTCCGAGGAACAGGCTGGAGGAGAGTATGGTTGTCTTGGATCCTGCACAGTGCCAGAGTCCACCCGCCAAGTAAAAGTGCAGGTACAAATTGGCAGTTTCAAAATAAAGTGTGCTAGTGAGCAGGAAGCATTTGTAAAATCACAAAAATGCCTGTTAATTTATGTTATTACAAAATAAAATTTAAACAAGTGAAAATATTGCACATAAATACTAAACCAAAAGAGTGGCATCAACTCAGTGGCTGAATTTCATGTCTTACCAAATCATGTATATACTTTTAAAATACGAGATAAAGTCTCGATTTCACAGAGAAAAAAATTAATGCATTTGACTTCATAAAAAATTCTATATAGGCCAGGTGTGGTGACACACGCCTTTAATCCCAGCACTCAGGAAGCAGAGGCAGGCAGATCTCTATGAGAGCCAGCTTGGTCTGGTCTACATAGTGAATTACAGGCCAGCTGGGCCTACAGGGAGACCCTGTCTCAAACAAAACAAAACAAAACAAAACAAAACAGTATGAATGCTGGGTATGGTGGTGCAGGTTTGCAATTCTAGTATTTATGAGGTTGAGAGAGGAAGATTATAAATTTGAGGTCAGTCAAGGTAACAATAGTAAGACTCTATCTGGGTTGCACTTATCTACATGCAGGCAACACACACACATAAAAATAATAAACATGTCATACTGCATTCAGTCCCAGTGGTTAAGGAAGAACTACTACTGCCTGTACCAACCAGAGTCTTGTCCACAGCGCACTGCACAGTGCTGGTATGTAACTCTACCAAGCAATCCCAACACCTATATAAAGCTGAAACTTGAATAATTTTGATACCAAAACTTGTCTGCACTCCCTGGCTTACCTTCTGAAGACACCCTCAACACCAGTGATGCCCATGCCATCCACGATATCCCTGGTGAGTCGAAAAGGCACCGTTTCTGGAGTAGGAAGGATTTTCCCCTGCTCAAAAGCAACCCCTAAAATAAAATAATACAGCGAGGCTAGAAGTTTATCAGCTGACTTATTTACTGTCTCCACCAGCAGCATGTGAACTTTGTGAAGGCAACAAATACTCTTGTCATCACACATTGTTAGTGCCAGGCTATACAGATGGCTCTCCTCCTGCTCTCCCTGCCAACCTTGTCTCCACCACTGATGACATTTACTTCAGATATAAAAACAACAGTTTCTGGACCAAAATTCAGATTGAAGGATTATTTTCAAGAATGGAAAACTGATAGAATTCTCCCCTGAAGAAAAACTGTTCTTTGAAGGGTTCCTTCTCCTAGTAGAACCTGTGATAGCTTCCAGCCTCATATATTAAAAATAAAATAAGAAATTAGAATAATTTCATTTGGTTGTTACTATAAAGAGAACCAAAGTGTGACGTGCAAGACCGGAGTCCTCAGAAGAGACTCAAACAAGTGCCTATTGGGTTTTCTGGGGGTTGGTATTGCATAGGTGTTAATGACTGAGCTATCATCCCAGGTAATGGTGTCTGTCATCTAAAATGCATCTTGATCTCATTTCTGTAAAAGGAATTCCTAGCTATGGTAAGCCTCAGTCGCTACTCCAGGTGACCCCTTTCTCTGGGGGTTGGTATTGCATAGGTGTTAATGACTGAGCTATCATCCCAGGTAAAGGTGTCTGTCATCTAAAATGCATCTTGATCTCATTTCTGTAAAAGGAACTCCTAGCTATGGTAAGCCTCAGTCGCTACTCCAGGTGACCCCTTTCATCAGAACAGGACAATGACTGGAGCTTTTCCTTGATTATTCGTGTGTGTGTGTGTGTGTGTGTGTGTGTGTGTGTGTGTGTGTGTGTTTTATGCTCACTTGACTTTGCAGAGGAAGACTTCAGGTAGCCTGCTTTATCATTCTCTGCCTTGTTCTCTTGAGACAGGTTCTTTCATAGAGCCTGAAGCCAGGCTGGCAAGCCAGTAAGCCCCAGTAGTCCTCCTGTTCCCCACCCAACCCCACCTCACACACACAGTGCTTCAGTTACAGACATGCTTGCAGCCATGCCTGGCTTTTTACCAGTGCTGGAAATTTGAACTCAGGCCCTCATGTTTACACAGCAAATACCCCTCTTACCCACTGAGCCATCTCCCTAGCCTTATTCTTAATTATTTCTGCTGAGGAATTTGGTGCTGAATGATACCTCATTGCTTCCTTCCACATGTGAGGGATGTTTTTGTCATAGACTTAAATAAACATCATTTGCATTTGCAGAAACAGATAACCCCTCCTTGAAGTAACTCTCTCTATATCTCAGATAAAAGATGATAGATAGATAGATGATAGATACAGAGATACAGAGATGATAGACAGATGTATATATACTTGATATAGGTATATACCTGATATATACTTGATATATACCATATATATTATATATATCATATATAGCATACCATATATATATATATATGTTCCTGAATTGTTGGCTGCATAAACTTTGGTCATGACTCAGTTATGTAGTTCAGAAATTGTTAAAAGATATGAGTGCCTATAATCACACAAACTTTGGGTAACCTGCTCTCTGTCCTAACAGACTCTCCCCAAAGCCCTAACTCTGGAGTCCTGAAGGGCAACAGGTTCATCAGGCAGCAGGTGCAGAGAATTCAGAAAACCACCCTGAAATTGTCTTCAAGATTTCTCTTTCTTTGCTTCTCCACCATTCATAATTGGCCCCGTTCTGTCTCCTGCACCCATCACTGCCCTGGACAACTGGGAAGCACCCTAGCCAGCCAGTACCACTCATTCTAGTGTTCCAGCATCCAGTCTCAATCCCAGCTCACAGGGTTGACCCAGTAATGATGCCACCCTGTGAGTGAATGCATGATGGGGAAGGAATCTGAGCTTTCTAATCTTCGTTTCTTTGGTTTTCAAAATCCCAATATTCCCCATGCCCCAAGGAGGAGAAAGCCCAATGGGAAAGAAACTGCATTGTAACATCTCCAAGTAAAAGAGAAAAGCTGGTCTTTGTGCCTCTTATATGGGACTCTGGGTGTCAACATGGATGACACAGACCAGAGTAGAGAGACTCCTGGGGAGGGAGTTCTGTGCTCAGCGCTGTGCTTCAACTGAAAGAATTCAGTTCCCATGAGTGATAAGCAGAAAGGATGGCTGGTAAAAGTGTCAAGAATTCCTCCTGCAGAGCAGGTGGCCTACCTTGGCACATCTTTCCCCTTAACCAGGTCAGTCATGCCCTTAGCCATCAATGCTCCGTTTCCCCTAAGCAGTTATGCTCTCTAGTGGAAACTGTCAATAATTCAACCTGCAAACACCGTGAACCAAGAAGCTACTATATTGCTGTATTGTTTTCAGGTCATTTTTCCCAAATATCAAGGCTTGGAGGTCTTCTCCACATGAGATTTGAAATTCTGGAGGTCTATCAGGGCTGGGGTATCTACTGTTAAAAGTCTAAGTGAAAAGGAAAGAAACAGAATATCTTGGCCACTTTCTCACAAATGAAGATATGCTTTTCACCCAAAAATAAAAATCAGGACCAGGCATGGTGGTGCACACCTTTAATCCTTTAATGCTCAGAGGCAGAGACAGGCAGATCACTGTGCAATCAAGGCCAGCCTGGTCAACATAGTGAGTGTCAGGCTGGTTGGGGCTACAGGGAGACCTTGTCTCAAAAAGACAAAATTAAAATCATCGTAATAAAAATCAGTGTTCAACTCTGTTTGTGGATCAGCTAAACCAGTAATCAGGCTGCCGATTTGTGGTGATTTTTTTTTTCTGACATTCTTTCTAGCCTAATTCCCTTTTGGTTGATGGTATAGAATTTGAAGCACTTTGATAATTTCTATTTTTCGTATTTTAACATTTTATTTATTATGATTACTATTGTGTGTGTGAGAGAGACAGAGAGAGAGCGAGAGAGAGCACGAGAGAGAGAGAGAGAGAGAGAGAGAGAGAGAGAGAGAGAGAGAGTCATGGGGGGCAGTGCATGCCATGGCACACATGTGGAGGTCAGAGGACAACTGTGTGGCGTCCATTTTCTCCTTCCATCGTTATGTGGGTTCTGGGGATTGAACTCAGGTTGAGGTCATCAGGCTTAATCTGCAAGCTCCTTTACCCACTGTGCCATCTCTCTGCCCCTGGTTCTTAATTTTTTTTTATTTACTTATTTTTTTAATTAAAAGAAGCATTTCATTACAACAGCATTAACCTATTCAATAACATTTTTCTGAGCTAGGGTACATCTCTTTCAAAATTGGCTGTACATTTCTAGGTTTACAGATGAATTATTACACTTATAAAATCTTATACTCATTATAAACTCTCTAAGAGATAAAATTAAATTAGGTTCCAATGTTTAAAAAAGATCTCCTCTTCATTGTCAAAACACACAGTTTCATACAGAAAAATTCATTCCAAGCCTATTGACAT
>NW_008359780.1:3070-41805 GCF_000622305.1 Nannospalax galili | reverse complement strand
TTCTGAATTAGAATGCAAGTTAAAGTGCACATACTTTAAAATAAGGTTTAAAAGTACTTTTAACAAGCTGGATGTGATGGCACACACCTTTAGTCCCAGCACTTGGGAAGCAGAGGCAGGCAGATCTCTGTGAGACTGAGGCCAGTCTGGTCTATATGGTGAGTTCCAGGCCAGCTGGGACTACAGGGAGACCCTGTCTCAAAAATAACAACAGAAATATTTTTAACAACGCAGTCAAAATATTTTCATGCAGCAAGATGTACCAAAAAATCCTATTAGGAGAAATTTGTGATTTCTTGCTTTTTAACGCATATGAGTGGGTGTGCGCACGTGTGTGTGCATGTGTGTGTGTGTGTGTGTGTGTGTGTGTGTCTGTGTGTGTGTGTGTGATGCATGCACATGATTCTGCTGGTACGCATCCCCATATGTGAGGAAGGCCAGAGCAGGACATCTTCTCCATTACTCTCCCTCTTATTGCCTTGAGACAGGACCTCACGCTGAGCTAGAAGCTTGCTGTTTTGGCTAAGCTGGCCAGCCAGCAAGCTCTTGAGATCCACGTGTCTCCTCCCCACAATGCTGGACTTACAGGCACATAAGCTATGCTTGGCTTTTTACATGGTTGCTGGGGATTTGAACACTGATTCTCATGTTTGCAGAGCAAGTCGTCTTATTCCCTGAGCCATCTCCCCATTCCCCCTTTAACTTTTTAGATATTTCTTTGAGTAGTTATTACTCTTCCTAAATCATGTGCTTACATTGGTTCTGGTCCATTCAATTTGTTATATTATTTAACTTGTGATAATTGACAAGCTAGCAATCTTAAATTAACCTCCCTTCCCTGGCCCTTCCTCTGACTGGAAGTGTAGTCAAGGCACTGGTTGACTCAGAGAGAGATAGCACCACCATCATCCAGCCTACACAATCAGGGCTTATCTCCACCTCCCACTTCTGCAGGGTCTGGTTGTTTTCTCATCTGTCTCTCTGTCTAACAATATCGTCAGAGTCCTCATTTCACCTCCAGGGTTCACTGTGTCCACCCCCTGCTGGAAGCTTTCCTTCCCTTCCCCCTGGGTCTTGGCTGGCTGCACACTTCTGGAAGTTCCCCACCCTGCTCTCCATGGATAGCTTGACTTGGCCCTGTGTTTTGGATGATACAACCTTGAGGAACTTCCAAGGAGAGGTTGAGTCCCTGCATGCCTGAAATAGCTTGATCCATCATCATGCTTGCTTAGTATCTGTGGGATGCTCTCCCCTATCCAAGCCACTGATCTTCTTATTCTATTTTTAACTTAGTAAGGGCAGAAATTTAGGGCCAGGAAGATGGTTCCATGGGTAAAGCACTGCAGAACTCATGGAAAGCCAGCACTGTAGCGCAAATCCATCATCCCAAGATTGCCACTGTGAGATGGGAGGCAGAGCCAGGTAGCCTGTCATAAGCAGTTTGGAACAATAAGAAACAAGATGGAAGGCAAGGAGTGGTTGTCCTCTGAACCCCCAAACACACACACTGTGTCATGTATGTGCCTTTAACACACATGCACATATGTACACACACAATTGAAAAAAAAATAGAAACTCACTAACCCAGGCTCTGGTATAAGCTTTGCTGCCTCCTCACATAAGAAAGGCAGAAGGAAACAGAGAACTGACTCACTTCCACAAACTCTTTATTATTTTTTTATATTTTATTTATTATTTTTATTTTATGTGTATGAGTGTATTGCCTGCATGTATGTGAGTGCATCCATGTCATGCAATGCCGCAGAGGTCAGAAACGGGCTTTGGATTCCCCTGGAACTGGAGTTAAGGAACAGTTCATAGCTGCCATGTGGGTGCTGGGAATCGAACCCAGATCCTCTGCAAGAGCAGTCAGTGCTCTTAACTGCTGAGCCATCTCTCCAGCCCCCTGGTAAGTCCTTTTTAAAGTAAGATATTCATGTAGTAAACCCACTGTCTGAATTTTGTTCATGTAGTCTGTTCATTTGAATAAGCCCTTTCCTGGCTTTTTGTATGTATTGAAATTTTTATGGTTGTTAAAACTTTGTATTCAGAGACTGGAGAGATGGCTCAATAAGTAAGAGCATCAGCTGCTCTTTCTGAGGACCTGGTTTCAGTTCCCAGCACCTACATGGCAGCTAACAACTGTCTGAAACTACAGTTCCAGGCCATCTGACGCCCTCATCTGGCCTCCATTGGCACTGCATGCATATGGTGCACTTACACACACGCAGACAAAACACTCATACACACAAAACAAATACTTTTGAAAGTTTGCCATTGTAATAGCCCTCAAAATTAGAAAATCTTTCTTTCTTGATTGTCAAAGACTGCTGTAGTCTTTTCAATACATTTCCAAATTCATGCCCATCTCATCAGCATTTATAAAATGATAGTAGAACATGGAAACTGATACCAAGCACTGACAGAATTGCTGACCAGAGAACGTTTTCTGGCCTACCTAACCACTTCCTCTGCTGACTACTCCTGGCTGCTTCTCCCATCATACTCTGATGTTCCAGTCCTTGCTACCTACTGCACCGGGACCTCAGATGGATGTGGTCCTGGGCCCTGCCCCACAAGTAGGCTTCCCAGGCTACCTTGAATACACCAATCCCGGGTCATGGGCTGGTCAGTCCTGGGCAGTGGGCTAGTCAGTTGTGTTCATGGGCTGGTTAGTCCTGACTTGTGAACTGACCAGTCCTGAGTGATGGGCTGGTCATCCTTGGTATTTATGCAGTATGTATTACACTAGAGTTTGTAAGTAGTCTGGAACCTTACTGGCCTGTATCATGCCAAAAAGAAACTGAGTTTCAGGATTCAAATAACAGATATGGAAATGAAATTTAGAAAAGACTTCTTTGCCTCCATGTCCAGCCACCCAGAAGTCCTATCTATCCTGCCCCTCCTTCAACTTGGTCTTCTAGAGGCCAGGGTCAGGGGTGCCTAAACTTTTGGCTTCTCTGGGCCACATTTAATGAAGAAAAGTTTCCTTAAGCCACACATTAAATTAATCAGGGATGTTCACCCATGTCCCGTGGTATTGTAAGTGCGTCCATACATTTATTTGTGTAATAGCAACACAATGTCATCTACAAAGTTTGTGCTCAAGGCAATCAAGTTACAACGAGGAAGGGGATCAATCAGTGTGAGGAGGACAAGAGAGAGTAGTTCCTGGGGGCAAATATAAAGTCTATACCATTATTATGTATAATTACTATGTGTTAATAAAAACATTTTTTAAATAAACATAAAATTTCATAATGTTTTTAAGTAAGTTTATGTGTTAGGCTATATCCATTAACTATCCTGGGCTGCATGTGGCTGGTGGGCTACCGGTTGGGCACCTCAGTAGTTCTTGCACTGTGCTAGCTCACTGGCCACTGGCAGGGCCATGCAGCTCAAATAACACATTGCTCCTACCTCCTCTCAAAAGTCCATCAGGCAAGACACTTGAAGCCAGTCCAACTCTATCAATAGTGCACAATTTTCACTCTCATTTTCTCTGCAAGTCCTGAACACTTGAGTCACCTTGGGGTGAACTTCTGATGCTCCACAGTTTATTTGGCCCAGGTAGTAGCTCGGAAATATCCCTCATTGGCCCTTGATCTCTACTCCAGGGCCTGCACCAGCTTTGCTCACCTGCAGGACCTCCCCAGCGGCCCCTACGCTGCAGCAGCAGACTGCTGCCCACCTTCCTGAGACCACAGCTCCCTGCGCCCTCAAGCTCTGACTTCACGGTTGCTGTGACTTGGAGACTGCTGAGCTCCACCAGCATGCAGCACTGGCTTCTGTCACCACCTCAACCCTCTCCTGTGTACATGACTGCTCCTGCTTGGCATTTGGGACACGCGAGCATCACCTCTTCACTCTGCATTAGAGCAGTCACTTGTCGTTCTATCTGATGGTAGTTCTATCCACGGACAGTATGTCAGTGTGCAGCATTGTCCTCCATTGGGTGGCTAGGTGTGCCTGCGCCTACCCAGGGTAAGTCCTGAAGGAAGGGCTTTTGCCGGTTGTCTGCGTCTTGTACCTCCAATATCTAGAACAGTAAGGAAATGGATGATGCTGGATGAATTCACACATCTCTCCTATATTAGAAACCCAACACCGAGGGAGCTAGGGAGATGGCTCAATGGGTAAAAAGCTTGCCCTGCAAGCATAAGGACCTGAGTTTGAGTACCAGCATCACATAAAAGCTGGCTGCAGTAGTACACACCTAAAATCCCGACATTGGGGAGGTGGGATCCCTGAAGCTCATTGGCTGACCAGCACAGCTCAATCAATGAGGTCTAGGTTCAGTGAGAGAAAAATAGGGTGAAGAGAGATAGAGGAAGGCATCATCGACCTCTGCCCAGCACATGTGCACACACACAAACACACGTGGACATATGTACATATGTGCATGTGTGCACATAGGAATACACAGGAACATGTATACACACACACAAACAGCACTGAGCTGATGGTTACTGCACCTGTAACCTTCCCCAAAAGCGCATGATCTAAGCAGACACCCTACCTTCTTTTTCCCAGGCATCAGTGACTCTGAACAAAAGCTGAGCTCTCATTCGTTTTCTTCAAGAATCCGAGTCCAGCAAAAGCATCCTTGAGTGTTGATGAAGCATTGGCTCTCCGTAGGGTGTTGTATTGGGCTCAGAGGGTCCATCTGGTCTGGAGGGCCTGGATAACAGCTGTACAGTTATGGCAGCCACAGTGGACACTGGAGGTTAGGGCAGAGCAGGTGAGCAAAAGAGCGAACTCGTGGGTAGGAGGACCGCAACAAAGGTGTCCACGGGGCTATAAAGCACAGGTGGTTCTTGGGGACAGTGGGTGGCTTGCCAAGGCTGATATGTAGCAGATGAGGCTGGGCCAGGAGCTGTGAGCCTGGCAGGAAGGCCCTAAGCTGGGAAAGAGGGGCCTGGTGTTTAGACAGTCTATGCTGGTCCCGTTTCAGTGGCCCATTCCTGCAGAGGGACAAACATAGGCCCAAGAGTATATATTGTCCTGGTATCTATACTCTTCCTCCTAGCTCATTTGGAGTACTCCAAATCCTAGAACTCCCTGCCCAAGCATGCTAAGCCCAGTTCCTCTAGGTATCTTCCTGAGGGCTGGCTACTCATCCAGTGAGCGCCCCAGGCCCACGGGGTGGCTCAGCATGCGTGTGAAGACAAAGGTGGAAACTACAGACTCAGGTGTCCACATGCACAGCCTGAGTGCCTGCGCCCCTGGAGTATTTGAGTGTCTAAGACCCTGAGTACCCTAGTACCAGAGTCCCTGAGTCCCTGAATACCTGAGTACCAAGATACCTGGGTTCTTGAATACCCAAGTACCCAAATGCCTGGGTACCTGTATATCTGGATACACATAGACCTCCTGTGGTTGAGGGCAGGGCTTGGGGCCAGGGCTTTAATCCATTTAGGTATTCACTTTGCAGATCATCCTTTAAGGTCTGCACAGAGTGGTTTGTGTGGTCCTGGTCCAGGAAGTCATAAACCAGAAGAGAAAGCTCAGACTTTATCTGCATTCACAGGATCAGAAGTGTCCAAAAAGGAAGTAAAAAGATCAGATGTGAGTTTTCAAAGTGCTCCTGTGGCATTTTGTCCCTGGGTGATAAGTTAAAACTGGCATTGGGTAAGCAGTGAGTGGTTCCAGGCAGTCAGCATGCCTATGGGTTGACAGCAGGGACTTTGAGGGGGTTGAGTTCTTATTCAGGCTCTGCACATTGCCTAGGTGAACCTGGGCAAGTTGTTGATCTCCACGTCTCCTTTTCCAGTACTGTATAGAGCTGAGGACATTGTGCAAAGTAAATCATCTAGAATAATATGTACACGCAAGATTGTCATTCTCAAAGAAAAAGCCTTACTTCAATGAAAAACTAAGTAGCCCTGGGAAGGAAGTGCGGGCTCCCCCTATAACAGAGGAAGGGGTCCATCCAGGAAATGAAACTCCACTGAGCTTCACCTTGGCCAGCTGAGCAGAAATGTGCTGCAATTCAGAGCCCAAGCCTTCCCGGGGACATGGAAACCCTGTTCCTCATCTGTATGCTTCTGTCACAGATGTGTGTGGAAGGGGGATAGGTCTGTTTTGCCACCCTGTGGGACCACAGAACCCCACTCTTCACACCCCCAACCAGATGAGGCAGTTTAATGTCTTCTGCAGGTCAGTTGCTTTCTGAGAATCTGATAGCATCTGGGGAAGGCTTCAAGACTTCCTCAAAATGTGATGGGAATAACTGCCTTTGGATTTCCCCTAAGAATTGACAGGGGATATTTTTTTCTCTTGTTAACTTATAAAAATAAAAACAGAGAAAGCGAGCAGGAGAGAGAGAGAGAGAGAGAGAGAGAGAGAGAGAGAGGAGAGAGAATAAAGGAAAGAAGAAAGGGAAGGAAGGAGGGAGGGAAGGAGGGAGGGAGGGAATCAGACATAGAAAGACACACAGAAAGAGGGTGTGGAGGGAAAGAAGGTAAAAGAAAGAAACAGGAGAAAGAAGGGGAGAAGAGGCGAGAGAGAGAGAGAGAGAGAGAGAGAGAGAGAGAGGAAAGAGAATAAAGGAAAGAAGAAAGGGAAGGAAGGAGGGAGGGAAGGAGGGAGGGAGGGAAGGAATCAGACATAGAAAGACACACAGAAAGAGGGTATGGAGGGAAAGAAGGTAAAAGAAAGAAACAGGAGAAAGAAGGGGAGGGAAGGGAAGGGATGGGGAGAAGCAAAGGAGAAATTGCCATCTGTCTGTGGTCATACCGCCCTGAACACTGCTGAGCTCCTCTGATCTTGGAGCTGCTTGTGCTTGTAGAAAGAGGAAGACTGCAGATTGTCTCGTGCTTCGGTGCAGCAGGAAGGAGCAAGAGAGAGAGTCCAGGAGAGGTAGCTTGGGGCACAGCCTCCTGTCCATATATTTGAGGGAGGGAGGTTTCTATGCCTTTGCCTCCTCAGTGGCCACATGAGACAGCATGTAAGCTTAAACAACCTTTCCAAAAAAGGAAAAGTAAGTATTTACTGGGATAGTGCTGGAGAGATGGCGTGCAGCAGGAAGGAGCAAGAGAGAGAGTCCAGGAGAGGTAGCTTGGGGCACGGCCTCCTGTCCGTATATTTGAGGGAGGGAGGTCTCTATGCCTTTGCCTCCTCAGTGGCCACACGAGACAGCATGTAAGCTTAAACAACCTTTCCAAAAAAGGAAAAGTAAGTATTTACTGGGATAGTGCTGGAGAGAGGGCTCAGTGAGTAAAGCGCTTGCTGCGCAAGCATGAGGTCCTGAGTTTGATCCTCAGCACCAACATGACAGGTGTGGTGGCCCGTGTCTTGTAATCTCCGGGCTGCTCCTGCCTCCAGGTTCCTGCCCTGAGTTCCTACCTTGGGCTCCCTGATGAACTGCGTGAGACCTGGGAGATGTAAGACAAATAAACCCTTTCCTCCCCAAGTTGGTACTGGTCAGAGTGTTTTGTCACAGCAATGAAGAACAGACTAGGACAGTGAGTAAAGCACTTGCTGCGCAAGCATGAGGTCCTGAGTTTGATCCTCAGCACCAACATGACAGGTGTGGTGGCCCGTGTCTTGTAATCTCAAGGCTGGAGAGGTGAAAAGAGGAGGATCCCTGGGATTTGCTGGTCAGCACGCTCCAGGCCAGTGAGAGACTCTGTCCCCCAAAAAACAAAGTGGATGGCTCCTGAGAAACAAACCCGAGGTTGACCTCTGGCCTCCACACTCAGGTACACATGTGTATGAGAAACGTATACACACACACACACACACACACACACACAAGCACACACATAAGCACACACACAAAAACAAACACAAATACATACATACAAACATACATAAGTGCACACACAAAAATACATATACACAAACATTTGCTGAGTATGTTCTGTATCTTGTAAACTTATTTTTCTTTAATAAAAATTTTTTTTTAGTCTTTTTGAGACAGGGTCTCCCTGTAGCCCCAGCTGTCCTGGAACTCACTATGGAGACCAGGCTGGCCTTGAACTCACAGAGATCCACCTGCCTCTGCCTCCTGAGTGCTGGGATTAAAGGCTTGCGCCACCACACCCAGCTATAAATTTTTAATTATACATATGCAAGTATGTCTGTTGAGGGACCGTGCACACAAGTGCAGGTGCCCACAGAAGCCAGAAGAATGTAGGTGTCAGATCCCCTAGAGATGGAGTTATAGGTAGTTCTGAGCTGCCTGACATTGGTACTGGGAACCAAACCCAAGTACTCTGCAAGAATAGCCAGTGCTCTTAAGCCCTGAGTCTTCTCTCCAGCCCCAAACTTACTTTTTCTATGATTCATTTCATATCATGCCTGTGGTCAACTTACTCCAAGTTATCAGTTTCTTTTTCTGAGCAGTGGGAAGCATAAGATTGCTAAGATTTGTGGGGAGGGGATGTGTGAAAGAGAATCACATTACTCATGGACAGCAAGTTTACACAGCCAAACGTGCAATGTGCACACTATGTATTTTATTTTCCTCGAATGGCTCCTCTTGTTCAGAGCTATTAGGCTTAAAGGGTGAGCACGCTCCTTGTGCATCCACATGGCCACTGCTGTCTTCAGCACCACACACCAGTGGCTTTCTGAAGAAATCACTGTCGTTGAACCGTATAGACCGTTGAAGCATGAAGAGGAACAGGTAATAGACAGCAGGGTTGAATACATGCATAGACTCTTCTGTCCTGGAGGAGCTCACAAGGCCCTGCCCTTCCCTGGGAACGTGTGGGTAATAATGGTTTATGAGGGAAGGAGCGACATCTTCAGTGGCACCTCTACTGCTAAGTCGTCCATGCTTCTGTAAATAAATCGTTACCCATGCACCTGTAAGCAACTTTAGTCAAATTCAGTGGGTCACCCCTCAAAATCAATGAAAGTAGGGGGGCGAGTTGGGTAAAGGAAGGGGATCAACAGGAGTGGGAGGAGGACAAGGGAGGGTGATGAGGGTGAATATCAAAATACATTATATACACATATGAAGATGTCATGATAAAACCCATTACTGTGTATAACTAATATATGCTAACAAAGCGCATTTAAAAAACACCTCGTCCAGGCACTCCTCCCTGAATGTCCACCCAAAGGGCTGGGTCCTGAGCTGGAGTTTACCCTGTGATCCTCTCAGGTACATATTTACATAGTACGGATTCTATGCACCAGGACCAGCTGTTGGTACCAGGGAGACTGCTGCACACACACACACACACACCCCACAGTGTGGCAGTACATGAAACTCATTAGCTCCTGATAGTGATGCTGAGAGGCAGCAGTTGCCACCCCCACTTTATTCAGAAAGACCCAACGCCAGACACGTCACATCCTGGAGATGCTGGCTTGAGCGTCACCCACGTGACTCAGGTTCCACAAGCCTGGAAACTGTACTCTGAGCTCTGATTTCCTGATGTGAAATAGAGATGGAGTGATGGCTTAGTGGTTAAGAGTACTGGCTACTCCTGCAGAGGACCTGGGTTCCGTTCCCAGCACTCACATGGTGGCTTGCAACTGTCCGTAACTCCAGTACAGAGGATCCAATGTCATCTTCTGGCCTCCATGGGTATTGCACACAAGGGTGCACTTACAGACAGACAAAATGTACATTAAATAAATAAATAAGTAAATAAAGTGTATGAAGAGGCTGGGGAGCTGACTGAGTTGGTAAAGTGCATGCAGGGAAGCGTGAGGACCTGAGGTTGGATCCTCCATACCTATATATTATGTGGGAGTGGGTTGAGGAGATGGCCCAGTGGTAAAGAGCTTGCTGTGCAAGCATGAAGGCCTGAGTTCAAATTCCAAGAACCCACATAAAAAAGCCAAGCATGATACTGTGAGTCTGTAATCCCGGTGGCAAGGTGGGAGGTGAGAGGAGAAATCCCCTGAGTTTCATAGAAACAAGCAAAGAGAGACCTTGATCTCAAATCAGGAGGGATGTGAGAACCAACACCTGAGCCTGTCCCCTGACTGCCACAGACACACGGTAAATGTGCACACACTCAAACACATGAATGCACCCCTATATCACACACATGCACACACGCGCATGCACACACATCCACATAAAAAAGCCAAGCATGATACTGTGAGTCTGTAATCCCGGTGGCAAGGTGGGAGGTGAGAGGAGAAATCCCCTGAGTTTCATAGAAACAAGCAAAGAGAGACCTTGATCTCAAATCAGGAGGGATGTGAGAACCAACACCTGAGCCTGTCCCCTGACTGCCACAGACACACGGTAAATGTGCACACACACTCAAACACATGAATGCACCCCTATATCACACACATGCACACACGTGCATGCACACACGTGCATGCATGCATCTGTAATACTCCCACTGAGGAAATGGAGACAGGATGATCGCTAGAGCTTGCTGGCCAGTTGCGCTTACTGACTTGGTAAGCTCCAGACTCAGTGAGAAACACTGTCTCAAAAATTAAGGTGGAGGACAGAGAAAGATACCACACGTACATGAACACACAGGCACATATACAAAACACACACACACACATGTGCACACCAAAAAGTACAAAAAATAAAAGCAAATGTGTAAGATCTGTGCTCCAAAATCCCACCCCAAAAGAGTCCCAAAGACCATGATTAAGGTCACAACTGGGACGCCTGACCCAGCCTGACTTGTCCCATTCAGAGATCTTTCTATGGCCCCATGTGGCTGAATGAAAGGTAGAATGACAGTGTGAAGACAATGGCAAAGCTTCTGGAGAGACCAGGAGGAGGCTGGCAGACAAGACTCAGGACTGTTGAGGAGAGAAGATCCTCTGTATTGAACAGCCTATAGGTGATGCAGAGAACTCCAGGCTTCTAGTCACCCATACTCCTTTAAGTGACCCCTCACCCACAATAAACCCATTGGTTCATCAAATTGGACTTTGATAGATTCATTTCTTTGGTCTGCCACTGGTGCTCTATCTGTGTTAAGTAGACATTTGTTCACGTTCCCCACCCCTCAACCCCAAGAAAAGTCACAGAACTTGGAAACAGGTGTGTCCCTAGGGCTTGCTGGTCAGCCAATGTAGCCTGCTCAGTAAAGTCCAGGGCAATAGGGACCCCGTCTCAAAAAAAACAAGGTGGATATTTCCTGAGGATGACATTTGAGATTGTCCTCTGGCCTCCATATACATGTGTGTACATATGCACGTGTGCACATATGCACATGAATCCACACAGAGAGAGATGAACATACAAGAAGGATAAGCCACATAAAGGTTGCTATTCACTGACCTCTGTGCCTGGCTGGGCTCCAGGCTTATGAGGCTTATGGCCTCTGCGAGACACAGAAAAGTCAAGTCACTTATGAAGAACACACAGCTCCTAAGTATCCTCTGTGTGGAGTCATCTCTGTGTCTATAGTGTCATGGTTCCTCGTCAGGCTGAGGATTTCAACAGAAGCCAACAACACCCAGGCCACAGCTCCTAAGTATCCTCTGTGTGGAGTCATCTCTGTGTCTATAGTGTCGTGGTTCCTCATCAGGCTGAGGATTTCAACAGAAGCCAACAACACCCAGGTCATCTTTACCCTGGCTCGTATCAGAATGTGGACAAGGGCCTCTGGGCTCTATTCCCTTTTCAGCAAGGAGCAAAGGTTATGCCAGACCATCTTGCGTGGGGAAATTGCTGGCACAGATACAACAGGGCAGCATGACTGATACATGGCCATACAAAGTCATGCCTTTGTTGACAGACAAGTTCAGATCCTATGCCCTTCTGGGCCAGGATCAGTATTTCAAACTCCCACCTCCCCTGGTTTTATAAAAACACCAGGGTCATGACTACACAGGTCTAAACCAAGTTTCCCGTTTGCTCCATGTGTGCCTGGGAAGTTCTGTCTCCTAGTCCTTGGCTTCCAGATAGTCAACCCCTTGGCCTGTGTAGACTCTCTGATATGCCCATCTCTGAAAAGGAAATACTCATGATATTGGGAGGACTTTATACCTGTATTCTATGCTGCCCCGACTCACTTCTGGGCCACTGTCCCTCGACAAGTCTGTGTCTTTTGCAATGTCTCCCAGCTCCTCTCTTATCCGCTGAGGATGGCTTTGCTCAAGTCCTCTCTGTCATCTTCCATTCCCTAAAGGTGATCTCCTAAGCATCAGAGTTCCAGCATAAGCAGTTGCTCTGAAACCCCCAAATTCACCAGCCCATCTCCCCTGCCTGAGAGCTCAAACCACACAGGCTGCTCCAGCCCTCCACAGAGCCTAGACTTTGAGGGCGTTCCATGAGCTCCACTCAAGAAATGTCATCTGAGTGAAGGAAGGAGTCTGAGTGTTTTCATGACATGGGCTGTGATCCTGCCTGGTCCCCTCAGCAGAGCCAGCCTTGTTGAGATATGTGCATCTTACTCTTCCTTCACTCATCTTTAAAGGATTTTACTGCATCCTCCAATGATGTTTCTTTTCGAAGCCCTTGTTCTGAAAAGATAAATATGGGTTGTTAAATACATTTGTTTATTGTTTGTTAATGTATTTTGTTCTAGGGCATTCGTACATTCATTTGTAAGTTGATGTATTTTAAAAGCTATATATAATATTTATTTATTTGTGTGGGCATGTTCATGTGTGTACAGGTACACATGTATATGTGTATGTGTGATCCCTTGTGTGGAGGCCAGAGGACAACCTCAGCTGTTACATTCTTGGGTGCTGACCACTTTTTTTTTTAGATAGGGTTTCCTACTGCCCAATAGTCTAGACTGGTTGGCCTATGAAACCCAGGCCTCTCCAGGACTGAGATTACAAGCACACACCCCCATGCCTGACTGTTTGTAAATGTGGGTTTGGGGATTGGAACTCAGGTCCTCATGCTTCCAAGGCAAGCACTTTACAAACATCATCCATCTCCCAGCTCCTGTATACTTAGTTATGAGAAATATGTATTTTGGGGACTGGAGAGATGGCTCAGCAGATAAAAGGACTGGCTGCCCTTTCAGAGGACCCAGGTTCAGTTCCCAGCACCCATATGGCAGCTAACAACTATCTGTAACTCTAGTTCCATGGGATCTGATGCCCTCTTCTGACCTCTGTGGGCATTGCATGATACAGATGCACTTACAAATACACAAGTAAAATAGTCATATACATAAAATAAAAATAAAATATTTTAAAAAGAAATATATGTTTATTTGTGTCTAGATACTGAATAGCACAGAAGAGGCGTTAATTATATTGAGATCATAAAGTACCACAGGTAAACAGAAAGAATATTATTGATATGAATAAATATGCATGTGTTACACATAAACACATGGATATGTTCATGTACATCTGTCTAGTTCTACCAACACACACATTTGCAGTGTTGGATAAATATGCAACTATCTACCAACAGGGCTTGTTCTACTGAAGAGACCAAACAGGGTCACAGCCTACCACAAATGATCCATGAAACACTGGAAAACTCCTAACAGCACCAACAAGCTGTGCCTCTTGCCTCAGGGATAGTTTTGAAACTTTCCCCAACATCAGCAAGATGGGACAATGGGTAAAGTGGTTTGTCACTAAACCTGAGTTTGATCCTCAGTTCAATTACCAGGTCCCAAAGGTGGAAGGAGACAATGCCCATGGGTGATCTTCTGACCTCCACAGGCATAAAACACACATGTGTACACATACACACACACACACACAATAAATAAATAAATAAATAAATAAATAAATGCTAAAAAAAAAAAAAAAGCAAAAATCCCAAACAATCTCTCCCAAAGCACATCACACTGAAGGGCTTTGGACAATTGAAGACTGAGTTTCAGATAACCCCTAGTGTCTCAGTCCATCCCTCTTCCCAGGGCTCCACACCCCTCTGGGCAGCCTTGGCAGAGAGGAAAATAGTCTTTCCTTCTTAGATTGTGGCTTCAAAATCCTTATTTTGCCAATATACAGTTTTCTGAAAAAACAAACTTACAAAAGCAACCACAGCATGTAACCTAAGCGGTGCTTACACAATTCTTTCCCTCTTACCGTTTGCCTGACAGGAAGCATAAAAGAGAAGAGGCTTATCAGAGCCCTGATTGGTATTCTCTGCTGGGCACTCAACCCCCAATCTGTTTCTCAGGCCAGGTCTGGGGTGAGTGTGGGGAGTCTGAGATCAGGCCTTGCAGCGTCCCACACACTGGCTGAATTTGAGTTTTTGAGAAACTGCTTTATTTTGTTTTGCTGGGGGTGGTGGGGGACAACTAAGGTTTGAACCCAGGGCCCCTCACATGCTGGGCAAGTACTCTACCACTGAACTATACCCCACCCCTCCCTCTCACCCTATCTATCATCTATCCATCCATCATCAATCTATCATCTATCATCTACTGTTTTGTGTGTAGTATGTTTTTATATGTATGTTTGTGGTCCGTATATGTATCCATATGTGTATGTAGGTGGGCCTGCCTGTACAAATGTGTGTAAAGCCTTGAGGAGATGCCAGATGTCCTGCTTTTTAACTCTCTGTCTTATTACCTTGAGGCAAGGTCTCTTACTGAACCTGAAGCTCCCCATTTAGGCTAGGCTGACTGGCCATCAAGCTTCTGGGATCTATCTGTGGCTGTTTCCCAACACTGGGATTACAGGCGATGGCCAGACTCAGCTTTTTACATGGGCGCTGAACCCAAATCCTCAAGCTTGCATAACAAGTTGTCTTACCCACTGAGATGTCTCCCCAGACTCCTCTTTTTATTTTATATTTTGAGAGAGAATCTCGCTAAGTCACCTAGGTTGGACTTGAACTAACTATATGAACTAGACTGGTCTCAAACTTGTGACCTTCCTGCTCAACCTCAGAGTAGTTGAGATTCCAGGCCTGTGTTACCAGGTCTGGCTGCTTCATTGTCTTTATAATCGCATTATTTTAATTACATATATAGTTTAAGTTTTTGGTTTTGGGTTTTTGGGGGGTTTTTTGGCCTTCTTGAGACAAGGTCCCTCTGTAGCCCCAGCAAGCTTGAAACTCACCATGTAGACCAAGCTGGCCTTGATCTCACAGAGATCTGCCCACCTCTCCCTCCTGAGTGCTGGGAGTAAAGGTGTGCATCACCACCCCTGGCTCAAATTTCTTTTTTAAACCTACAAGGCCTATTTCCAAATAGTTTACCCTTTGTCTTAATCTATTTGGCATGCTCTAATAAAATGTCATGAACTGGGTAGTTTATATACAAAAACTTATTTTTTACAGTTCTGGATGTTGGAAGTCCAGGACCAATCCACCATCAGATTCAGTGCCTAATGAGGGCCCCCATTCTAGTTAATGGATGACACCCTGTTTTTATGGGGAAGATGTGGGAGAGCTTTCTGGGGTCTCTTTTACAAGAGTATAAATCTTATTCCTGGGGAGTCAACTCTCACAATCTGCCACAGGCTCCAATACACTGGGATTCCAATGTATGAATTTATGGGGACACATTCAAACCATAGCATTTCACCCTGAACCCCCAAATACGTGTCCTTCTCCAAAACAAAATACATTCATTCCAGCCCAGAAACCCCAAAGTCTTGACTCATTCCAGAGTCAACTCAAAAGTCTGAGGCCTAGAGTCTTATCCAAGCATCTAAGTTAGGTGTGGGTGAGACTTGAAGACCATGTCATCTTCAGCAGGCTCACCTTTGGCTGTGAGCCTGTGAAGCCCCATCAGTGGTGTGCTTCTACAGTACAACGATAGCCCAGGGACAGGACCCGAGTTGCTATTGCCAAAAGGGAAAACTGGAAGGGGAGAACAGCTCCCAAGTGAGCCCCAGGCCTCACATCTCAACCATTAGGGTTAGGGTTAGGGTTAGAGTTAGGGTTAGGGTTAGGGTTAGGATTGGGCTGACCTCTCTGCCAATCAGGTGCATGGGGTGATGAAGTTCCCCCTCCCAGCCAACCACATACAAAGTCCCCCAAAGCAGGAATTATGCTCCTAAGGTTCTTACGGTGTGGCATCTTGGGAGCAGCAGCATCACCACTGTGGCCTCGGGGAGGGTGCAGAGGCCCCTCGTGTCACCCTGCCCCTGAGCAGTTCTCTGCCTGGGCTGTGCAGCTTTCTGGGGCATCCTTTGGAATCTCAGTGGAGGTTGCTGTACCTCCTGCACACTGTTCTGGAATACAGAAGCCTATGTCTGCACCTGCAGGTGAAGGTGAAGAGCACTGTGATGGGGTGGGCACAGAGCACCCTCACCAAGCACTGAGTCCATTCTGTCCCCAGGTTCATGAGCTCTGGGCCTGTGAAAGGGAGGACAACCCTGGTGACCTGGGAAATGCCTGTGGGTGGCTTTTCCACTGTCTTGGCAAAGGGCACCCAACTTCTATTGAGTCAGCCAACCCACACTCATTGCATTCAGCATTCGCTGGGCCACACCCTGGCTGTTCTATCACAGTGTGCTTTCTCATTCCTCACACAGTGAACAGATGGAGCATTCCCTCAAACTTCAATTTGCTTGAAAAATCTCTAAATACTAACTTCTTAAAACCAAAGATCTAATTTCATTGCTCACAAGTTTCTATGTCCCAAAGTTCTGGAACAAGACAGCAGTTCAGTCAAGGCCACTGTCGGTTGGCAAGGGGAAAGCCTTGCCGTCCCTGGTGTGTTCCTTGTTTCTGAGGCACCCCTGGAGTGGCCTTTATGTTCATGGTTCTATCAACGTTCTGTTCCTGACCACTTAGATATTCTCTAGCAAGAGGAGGGCTTTCTCTAGAGTGCCTTTCTTCTCCTTGCTGGTATCACCTGTGATGCTCCAGCCACGGCAGTAAGAGACCTCCTCCAGGGTGTTGCAGACTCTTCCAACCTCTTCCCAGTGTTCAGGGCCTAAGACCCTTCAGCATTTGTAATGGTTTAGTCCAGTGGCACTCCTACCCCTACTTTTAAAAAGTAAATTGGAATATTATACTCGAAATAGTGACAAAAGGTGTAATAATAAACACATGAACCATTGTGATTCATCGGCAAGCATCAGTACTAGTGACAACTGCCTGTGCCACAGCTTTTATGACTGGCAGTAACAGTATTATCATGCACAGGCGAGTGATGGTGCAGTGTGACATGACAACAGACATATGCATCTGGAACCATGGTGGTCCATGCTGTTCCTGACCAGGAAGTCTTCGTGTAGCCCATCACTACACGACACTCTGGACTGCTGGTGAATGGCAGGAGTTACCTGCACAGTTTTGAGGCTCCAATTCCTAGATCTAGGCACTGGCTAAAGCTTCTACTCTGAGCAACTCAAGCTGTCAGCCTTGTGCTGTGAGTTCTCTTGAGGCAGAGTCCCACTTCTGCTCCATGCTAAGACCTCACAAAGCCATGTCCGGGTCACACTGGTCTTTGTAAATCTAGGACTGTGAGGCATGTTGGGTGCAAAATAAACCTCATTAAATGGAGGGGGACACCAGGGATAAAAAGAGAGAGGGTGAAGCTGGAGAGATGGCTCAGCAGTTAAGACCTCAGACTGCTCTTGTAGAGGACCTGAGTTTGGTTGCCAAGCACACCCACTGGGCAGCTCAAAATCACATGTAATTCCAGATACAGGGGATTTGAGGCTGCATTCTGACCTCTGTAGGCACCTACACATGTGTCCATATATACCCACATGGACACACACATATACTCATTAATTAAAAATACAATAAATCTAAAAAGAAGAAAATGTGGAACATATATACAAAACTTTTTTCAACCACAAAGAAGAGCAAGGTTATGACAATTGCAAGAAAATGGATGCAACTGGACATAAGCATAGTAAGTGAACTAAGCATCTCAGAAGGACAGATATCATGTGAATTCCCTAGATTTTATACAGATACATAAAATCAGGTGTGCATATATGACAAATGGAGAAGTAAAACTGCCCAGAGGAGCACAGGATTGAAGGGAGGGAAGGAACACGGGGAATAAGCTCAACTTACAATGTGCTTGTGTGAGAGGGTTCTTATGTAACACAGTGTCATTACAAGGATATATAAAATGAACACTTAAAAAAATTTTACCTGGGAAAATAGAATAGAGAGCAGCTGGGATGGTTAATTTCCTATCAACTTGATACAAACTAGAGTCACCTGGGAAGGAAACTCAATTAAGAAATTTCCTCCATCGGATTGGCCTGTGACCAAGTCTGTGAAGCATTTTCTTGATTGCCGATTGATGGGGGTGGGGTGTCCAGCGCACTGTGGCACTGTGGGCAGGTGCTATCCCTAGGAAGGTTGGTCTGGGCTACAAGAGAAAAGTAGCCGAGGAAGCCGGGGGGATCAAGCCAGCGAGCGGCGTTCCTCTGTGGTCTTGGCTTCCGTTTTGGCCTCCAGATTCCTGCCTTGAGTTCCCATTTTGGCTTCCCTCAGTGATGGTGGGAATGACTTTTATACATGGACATAATCTGGACTAATGATTAACCCCAACAAAACCATGAGCTCTTGTGTCTTGTGACCTGGGCACCTATCTTGTTCCCTTGGCAACCTCAATTTGATACTCCGTCCAAAAAGATAATGAATGAATGTGAGCATACTTGAGAATTAACAAATGCTGAAAGCCATCTACATTGCACAGAGTGGAGAATGGGAAGGACATGAAACCTTGGGTGAATGAGATATTCTAGAACTGAGGATGAAAAGGTCAGATGGTCTGTTAAGACTAGGGTGGAGCAAAGCTTGTACTTCCCCAGATGAAGCTGGAGAAACCACTTTGAATAAAATTATGGCTGGGCTGGGCTCCAGGACACAGTTCCAGAAACAGAGTTCCAGAGACAGTTCAATCAGCACAATTCCTGGAGACAGTCCCAAAAGATATTTAGGGGAATAAATGTCCTCCAAGCTGGGGCCCACTCTTAAAATTAAATTGAAGAGTTAGACTTTTATTTGCTCAGGTGACCATAATGTTGGCATAGTAATGTCCCACTAGTTACTTTCTTTGCTGTGATGAAACACTGACCAAAAGCAGCTTGGGGAAGAAAGGTTTTATTTCACCTTACAGCTTACAGTTCATCATAGAGTTCACCCTGCAAGAGCAGGAGCTCAGGGCAGGAGCCTGGAGGCAGAAACTGAAGCAAAGAATATGGCAGAATACTACTTACTGGCTTGCTTTCTTATACAACCCAGGACCACCCCAAGATGGCACCACCACAGTAGGCTGAGACCTCCCACATCACTAAGCACTCCAGAAAATGCCTCAGAAACATGGCTTCAGGCCAATCTGATGGAGAAAATTCCCCAATTGAGATTTCCTCTTCCTGGGTGTGTCAAATTGACAGCTGAAGCTGTCCTCAACAATTGTCAATTTAACACAGCCAAGAATCACCTGAGAGCTTCCACTGAAGAACTGCATAGATCAGGTTGGCCTGTGAGCATGTTTGGAGGAGGATATTGTTTTGATTGTTAATTGATATGAGAGGGAGGACCAAGCCCCCTGTAGGTAGCACCATTTCCTAGGCAAGGGGTCCTGAGCTATATGAGACGGGAAAACGACAGATGAAAGTTAACAAGCAGGCAGCATGAATGCATTCATTTCTCTCTGCTTGAACTCCACAGTTACCTGCTGCATTGTTTCTCAAGACTTAGTCTTAAGACCTGTTTCATACATCACAGCCACCTCTCTCCCGAAGGGTGACCATGACCTTAAAGTCCTGGATGTGGCCCCAGTCATGCTTCCTTTTTCAGATACAGCTGCTGTCTATGTGGCTCCCCACTCAGAGACTGACACAGAGGGAAATTCCAGGCCATATTTTTTGATAATGAATTTCATATCTGCCCTAGGGCCCAGGCACTGCTCCTCAGGATCCTCCATAGAGGCCACTCAGCTATCTGTTGATACACAGAGCTCAGCCAGAGTGTTAGAGAAGAAAGCCAGAGTAGACAGGAGGTCTACTAAGTGTTTGTCAGCCTCTGGGAAGGCCCCGCCCAGTCCCACTCTCATACAATCCTTGAGGAGAACTGGGTTCTCTCCTCCTATCTTTGTTTCCTTTCCTGTTGCTGTGACAAAATGCTCTGACAAAAGCAACTTCAAGGAGAAAAGGTTTTATTCTGGCTCATAGTCCTGTGGTATAATCCATCATGGTGGGAATGTCAAGATGGCAGGAGTTAGAAGCAATCGATTTGCAATCAGGAAGCAGAGAGAATGAATGCATTCTGTTGCTCAGCTCCTTTCTTCTCTATTTGATACAGTCTGGGATCCCCTGCCCAGGGAATGGTGCCACCCACAGTGGACAGAAATTCCCTCTTCAATTAAAGCAATCAAGATAATTCCCCTATGCACACCCAGAGGCCCATCTCCCAGGGATTCTAGATTCTCTCTGACAACACTAATCATCATGTCTACTTGTGCCTGGGGCGCAACATGCTCAGAATAATTGGGATGGGGAAGGTGGAGCAGTCAGAGACTGTGGGGTCTCTCCCTCCCCTCATGGGTCGTTGGCCACTGATCCACAAGAACAAGGAAGCAGAAGCAACGAACAGGGTCAGGACAGCCAGTGAGCACTGATGGAAGAAAGCCCTTCCGGGGAGGCAGGTTCAGTGATACAAACAGCTCCAGACTCAGTGAAACAGCTCTGTTTATTCAGTGGGGGTCAGGGAAAATATAGTGTGGAGGCAGCAGCCAAAGCTTCAGCTGATAGGTGCTCATAGTATGCTTTATTTACATGTGGCAGTAGGATCCTATCATCCGACTATCGGGCAATGCCTAATTATCATATAGAAAAAACCTGGGGGTAGTTTTTACTCCAGGTAAATATGACAAATGTCATATTCCAAATAAGTTCAGCCATCCTTGCTTGGCGGCACTTTCCAGGTAAGTCAGGCAGAGAGCAGGAGGCCCCTGCTGAGAAAGGGAGTCCTTCCTTCTATATAGCCCCTTAGAGCTATCCAGACATGGAGGACTACAACCCTAGCAGCAGGGTCCTCCAACAAGAGACTTGTCTGCATTTCCCAGACTCACCTGATTGTGTCAGGTTTGGATTCTGCCCTCCTGAGGTAGAAACCCAGGCCTTCTTCTCCTCACTCTGGGACACCCAGTAAGAAGATGGCCTGGGTGGGTTGCAGAGTCCCAATGATGACAAAGCTTTGTGATTTCCTGTTAGAACCATAGATTTTAGAAACAGATCCAAGAGCCTGCATTTGAGCCTCTGGAATGCCTCCTGCTGGCCCCTGCTCTTTGGGGCAGGTAATACCTCCTGCTGTCCTGAGCAAAGGAGACTCAGTCCAGGAAGGTGAAGCAGAAAGCCACATTATTCCTTTGCTTAGTTCTTCTGGCATCCGAATGCTCTCACTGCTTATTTTTCCTCCTTCTCTCATTTTCTAATTTGCTACTGATCCTCCTCCTCTCCTGAATGTGTGTAATCACAGGCCTCTTCAACATGAGGGCCACTTGCATCTGAAAAGGAACTAAGACCTATGGGAGCCCTGATTAGACTAGAAAACACTTTCTCAACAGGGGAAAAAGTACTTGAGCTCACAGTGTCTTTTCCCACAAAGCCCTTGGTCAAGCTACTTTCTGTTTTAACTGAGAGTCAAAAGCTCTTAAAAATAAATACGGATCTCAAGAGACGGATAAAGAATGCAGCTACATCATATGGAAATGCCATTCTGGGAAGTCAAGGTAACAATTCAAGAATCAGAGAGGTTGGGGGGGGTGGGAGATAATTCTGGTCTAGACCATAGAGAGATGAAGGAGCTTAAACACCATGCCAAGTCAGCATGCCAGGAGAGCTGAGGGGTTCAGGACGGCTGAGGGTGACTCTTGTCAATTAAAAGAAAAGTCAGAAATGTGGGCAATGACCAAAGTCAAGTTCATCATCATGATTCTGAAGAGTATGTAATACCAATATATATCTCCCTGCAGAAATAGATGTGGTAGGAAGGTGAAGAAACTGAAATGTGTACTGAGAATTGGGGTTGCAGCCGGGGTGCCGGGGTAGTCAGGACTGGGAGCAAGAAGGTGAATTTCAGGGAGGATAAAGGAAACAGTATCAGTCTAAACACAACCATTCTTCACAGGCAGATGGTAGAGGCCCATGCAAGGCCACAGCAGGGCTTCTCCCCCACCCCCCTACCCCTGTCTGTCCCCTTTGCAGCCTGGCTCGGCCTTCACTGTCCTGAAAAGGAGGGCAAAGTGCATTTCCCAACTCCAGCCCTGACAGGGCCTCTAATTTTACTTCCATGAGTGTGTCCTGATGGATTTCGAGATGGGGGAGATGGGTCATAAATAAAACACGGCCCACAACTGAGCGGTAATCAGTTGCAGCTGCTGCTGGAGGAGGTCTGACAGCTTGCATCATGATAGAGCATGCCTTGGGACTTGGAGCTTTCTGCTGCTAGCGTGGTGGTGGGAAGGCATTTGGATGACTGGGGAAGGGCCTGAGCCGTGAGTCTGCAGAATTCATCCCTGTAGATTAAAACCACATTTACAGGGAACAAAACACAGGGGCAGGGAGTGCACAGCAAGACTTTCTTGCAGCTTGCAAGATGAATGAACTTTGAAAGGGGCCCCGGCTGCTCATGTGCAAACTTCTTACGGCAGACAGTTGCCTTCAAATCTAAAAATCTGGCCCATCCTTTAAAAGAACATGTTCAGGAAGTTACCAGAAAGTGCCAGCATAACAGAGGACTGTTTAAATAGGGCAACTCAGTCACTTTGAGGGACCTGGAAGCTCTGACCTCAAGCAGGGTAAGCAGAGGACACCCTTAGAGGACCCTGTGGACTCAGGGTGGAAAAACCCCACACTGACATTACCTCGTGTTTTCATCCCTTTTCATTGTTAATTAAATAGAATTGTAGAAGTTACTGCTTTGTATGTCTTTCAGTTGAAAATAATTCCTTCCTGGAGATGGAATGATGTTAAAATGAAGCTACAGTAGAGTGCCTTAATTTGGGGTCTTAAGCAAAATTTACAGAGGAATCAATTAAAACATGGTCTTGCCATTTGGAGAGAACCTGTTAGAGCACAAGACAGGTTTGTGGGAGGCGGCTGGGGAGCCTGAGGTGGAGGGGTCCTTCGGGGTGTGTCTTCTCGGTCCTACAGCAGCATGGGAGGTGTTGTACCTTTGAACTCTTGGAGGCTTGGAGGCTTCAGAAGACACATGGAAGGCTGGCCCTGCCCACTTCTCTGAGTAGTAGGAGCTTGACCAGGGTAGAGCTGTGAAGGTATGATAGAATCAGAGGCAACATAGGTGGCCAGAGTGTCCTCCCTCTGCCCAATACAGCTTGGGATGCCTGGGCCCTGGGCACATGTGGGTCTAGGACAGGAGGCCTTGGCATCAAAGGCTAGTTGAGCACCATCCAATGAAAAATTGGAGCTGGGGCCAACTGTCCCTACTCCCTGCTTAGCTTGTGAGCTCAGTGAGTGGGAGAAGGTTCCCAGGACAGCCTCCTTAGCCCAAGACTGACCAGCCACCCACACTAGTCCTGGGGGAATGAGGGGTACATCTCACCTCTGACTCAAGTGGACTAAGGATGCATAAAACACAAATTGAGACTGTTCTCTGAGACTTGGTGTCTTAAAATAACCTAACTACTTCCATCAGGGATTCAGAGGGGTCACAAGAGCAGGGTGAAGTTCTGGCCTAATGGCTCTTCCTCTAAGTCAGTAGAAAAGGCAAACAGCATCTCCAGTTGGATGCACATAGGATCTCAAGCTAGACCAGCAGGAAAGCACCCTGTGGAGCCACAGAATTAATTAGACAAACTAACTCAGCATTGCTTTGGCCACTACTTTTGGCTTTGGTTTATTAGGCTGTTCTTTTTCCCCAATCGTCATTCCCCCTGCCTCAGGAGACAACCTGAGCATGCTTTTTGTGTATCCCAGAACAGTGGACACAAGCCCTTGATACTGCATCCGTCTCCGCTACAGAGGTGGATGTTAGGTGTCTTACTCTATTGCTGTTCACCTTGTTTTGAGACAGGGTCTCTCATTGAACACGGAACACTGATTCGGCTTAGGCTAGCTAGCCAGTGAGCTCTAGGGATCCTCCTGTCTCTAGCTCCTAGCACTGGAGTTATAAATACCTGCCACCACTGCGTCTAGCTTTTTTGTTCTTTTCATTTTAAAAATATTGTTATTGATTTGAGAATTTCATAAACTTTATTTTGATCACATTCAGACCCCTCTCCCTCTCCATTCCCACCTTACTACCCTCCAATTCATTTAATTTTTTTTTAAAAGCCTGTTGAGTCTAATCTGTATTTCCCAAATGCTCTGGGGTTGGTGTCTATCCCTCAGAGTCTGGCCAATCTATTAGCTAGCATGCCAGTAGGGAAAACTGACTCTCCCTCTTCTAGTGTCTATCAACTGCCAATAACTCCTCTGCTAGGGCTGGGGCTGCCTGCCTTCCTCTCCCATCCATGTTGAGATTCTCTCTGGCCTGAGTTTTCATAAGTCTGGTGCATGTTGTCATAGATGCTGTGGGTTCACATGTACTACTACTGCAACCACTCTGTGATATCCAGACAACACAGTTTCCTTGTATTCATCTACTACCTTTGGCTCTTACAATCCTTCTGAGCCCTCTTCCACAATGATCCCTGAGCCTTGGGAGGAGAGGGTGCAATAGAGGTGTCCCATTTAGGGATGAGCACTTCACAGTCTCTTATTCTCATGTTGACCATTTGTGGGTCTCTGCGTTAATCACCATCTGCTGCCAGAAGAACCTTCTTTGATGAGAGTTGAGAGATGCACTAATCTATGGGTATAACAATAAGTCATTAGGAGGCAGTTTAATATTATTTCTATTTAGCAAAATGATAGTAGTAGGTTCTCCTGTATGGCCTGTGACCTGGGTGGCTGCAGATTCTTGGCCCTCAAAATGCTTTTACATATATACTTTGTCATTGACCTTAATGTACCAATATAATATATATATTTCAGATATATAAGACATCCTATGTATGCATATATATGTATATATGTACATGTATGCACATACTAAGACACCTGTATGGTTATGTAATATATATGCTGCCACCCTAGGGAGCATGTGTGTATTGCACCTAGCTTTTTATGTGGGTGTGGGGACTTAAAGCCAGGGCCTTATGCTTGTGAAGCAAGCACTGTACTGACTGAGCCATCACCCCAACTTGTTCAGATCTTTAATCTTACATCCACTCTAGTAGAATGCACAAAATGTCATGCTGGGGTTGTCTCTTAAGTTTGGGAATAAGGGATTAGGGAGAGAGAATCACATAGCAGTCTAAAGAACCCAGCAAGTTATTTTGAGTTTCTATGGCTCCACAGGGGGTTTCCTGCTGATTGACCAGAGGCCCTGAATTCACCTGGAGATGCTGGCTGTTCTCTGCAATCCCCTTAGAGGAGGAGCTATCAGACCAGAGCAGGATTTAAACATTCTTAGGATATGTAAGCAAACACCACACAGTGTTCCCAGAGATCCATCAGGTGAATTTGAAACGCAAGCCGTACCTCATTTATTTATTAATTTTACAAACACTGTATGTGCCTGTTTGTATGTGAACGTGTGCATGTTCATGTGGGGGGGGAGATGTATGCATACGTATAGTGGACATGTGCATAAGGAGGAAACTTCAGGCATTGTTCCCACAACACTGTCTACCTTACTGTTTTCATTGTTGTTGTTTTGTTTTTGCTTTTTGAGAAAGTTGTTCACAGGCCTGGAACTTTCTGGTTCAGCTAGGCTGACTGACCAGCAAGTCCTACCAGTCCAGCCTGGCTTTCTACGTGGGTTCTGGGGATTCAACTCAGGTCTCAAGTTTGCACAACAACTACTTTACTGACAACCATCTTCTCAGCCCATGACTTTTAGATAACAAGGAACTAGGCAGTGGCTGGCTAGGTGAACAGCACCCCTGGCCCTCCCAAACACATATTAGAGACAAGCCACCCAGTAGCTGATCACAGGAATGTGCTGGGTGGAGGAAAGAAGGCATTTTGAAAGAGATTGACCACAGTCTTGTGCAGGCAAATCAGGAGAGCTTTTCAGAACAGAGTCATAGACCCTGTTCTGTACTGATGTACAGGGGGTTGTCAGAGAAATACAGGGTACAAAAGTAGCCCCAGTAGACGGTGTGATCATGGACAAGGCAGTGGATGGGTTACAGCTTGTCTTGTTTGGAAGACACCAAAAAGCCCTAGAAGTGATTCTGTGCTGATAGTGTTTTACACTTAAGAGCAGGTCTTCAGCCAAGGGCACCACAGAAGCCTCAACCTTAACTATAAAGGGAAGGCGACCCTCCCCTTGAGAAGCCGGTGTGCCCCAGTAGACGGTGTGATCATGGACAAGGCAGTGGATGGGTTACAGCTTGTCTTGTTTGGAAGACACCAAAAAGCCCTAGAAGTGATTCTGTGCTGATAGTGTTTTACACTTAAGAGCAGGTCTTCAGCCAAGGGCACCATAGAAGCCTCAACCTTAACTATAAAGGGAAGGCGACCCTCCCCTTGAGGAGCCGGTGCCTACACTTTGGCATGACTTGCTTTCTGCAGCTCGTCTTTGAGGAGCCCACATCTGTGTTCTCAGATGTGTCTTGTTTTCTTCTGAATGCCTTTTTCTCCTAATCCTCGTGATTAAACGTGTATTAAAATATTTCAAATAAAATTCCCAACTCTGCTTCATAAAATAAAAATAAAGGGAAGAGAAATCTGAATGAGTATTGGTCAAAGCACACTACTTCCATAAGCCAGGGTCCCCGAGGGTCTGTGTGTGTGACCATGGATGGGTGGGGAAGTGACCGTGAGGGTATTACCCAAAAGAGGACTCAGAAATTAAGGACCTACTTATTACCTCATAATAGGAACTACTTATGAGGCATGTGGGTGTGTTCCAATGATTTCACGATGATAGAAGTACTCTACCATCTGTATTCATGACCTCCAAATCAGGAAACCTCCTCCTCAGATACCGCCTCCAGGCTCAGGATCCCTGTTCCTCAAACAAGGCCTCTATTCTGAGCACCCGTTCTTCCTTAGACATGGCCTCTGGCCTCAGGATCTCACTCCTTAGATATGGCCTGCACCCTGGGGGCTCACTTCTCCTTACACAAGGTGTATTACTCTTCAGTTACTGTGATAAAACACCATGACCAAGGCAATTTATGGAAGGAAGAGTTTATTTGGCTTATGGTTCCAGAGGGATAGAGTCCATTGTGGTCAAGAGATGAGGCAGGAGGCAGGTGGAGCAGGAAGCTGAGAGCTCACATCTTGAAGCAGGCACAGGAAGCAGAGAGACCAAGCTCAAAGTGGGACAAGTCTATGAACACTCAAAGCCTGCCCTCAGCGTCATGCTTCCCTCCATTAAGGCTGTACCTCCTAAACCTCCTCAAACAGTGCCACCAACTGGGGACAAGTATTCAAGCATGTGAGGTCTATGGGGGACATTCTCATTCGAACTGCTACGCATGGCTTTCACCCTCAAGATCTCTCTAAGATATCACCCACATAAGGGCTCCCTCTTACCTTAGGCATGGCTTCCACTTTCCAGATCTCTCTTCTTTTGACATGGTCTTCATCCTGAGGGTTCCCTCCCTCTTAGATATGGCCTCCACCCAGAGGGTTCATTCTCAGGTATGATCTCAACCCTCAGTATTCCTATCTTAGAAACAGCCTCCACCATCAGGATCAGACACAAACTTCCCCCGAGGGCTCCTTATTCCTTAGACATAAAACACCACCCCAAGGGTTCTCTCCTCGGATATGAGACCACCCTGAGTTCCCTCCTCCTCAACATCAGTCTTTCTTCTCCACCATCAACATTTCATCTTCTTCTCTGATGGTTCCTATACCTCTGACTAGCATATCCATATTCCAGAATTTAAAAAGCAATGGAAACATTGAGGGAAGCAAGGGGTTGAAACATCAGCACCCACTCTCCTTTAAGACCTTCCTGGAATCCCTTCAGATCAGTGTCCACAGATATCTCATGACCAGATCTCAGTCACCTTACCATGCATGTGTTCAGTGGAGAAAAGAATGCTCCGTTTTGCATGTTGGAATGTTAACTGGTGGGATAAAACCAGACATCTGTTAAAGATAAAGGCATAAAAATGCTGGATAGTCAACCAGTCATCTTTTGATGCCGGCCATTGAGAAATCTGGGAAGGAGACTGAGGAGAGTGAGCCTCCAGAGCTTTGAGATAAACCTTCCTGTGCTTGTCTTTGTGGGAAGATCCAAGCCAGGGGAGGATACATGGGATATTCCCTGTATACACATACAGTTCCCTCAGATGCCTTTGATTCAACAGTAGAACTGATGAGCGTGGTATGGTAACATGTTTTTTCTATAGAGCGTAATTAGTTGTGTATGTGTATATGTGCAGGTGCATATATATGTGGATGTCAGAGAACAACTTCAGATGTCATTCCTCAGGCACCATCTCCCTTTTGTGGGGTGGGGACATGATCTTTCACTGGTCTAGAGTTCACCAAGTAGGCTGGGCTGGGTGGCCAATGAGCCGCAGGGATATGCCTATCTCCACCTCACCAATCCTTGAATTATAAACACATGCTACCATACCCAAGTTTTTATTTGTTTTATGTGAGTTCTGGGGACCAAAACTAGCAAGCACTTTACTGACTGAGCTGCTTCCCCAGTTCAGGCGTGATTAGTTCTAAGGAGTTTTGCAGAGAGGTTGTGTAGAGGGCACAGTGACCCAATGTCCTGTAGAATTGGCTGGTGGTCATCTTCACAGAGCTTCAAGGGAGGCCAGGAGTGGAAAAGCCCCATTTCATGTCTGTGTCTCCACCAGCATGTTCTACTTAATTAGAACAAGACAAGATCAATGTTTAAGAGTCATAAAATCCACCCTTCTGTTCTTCCATTGTGCGGAAGCAAAGAAGTCATGGCAACTTATCTTCACTTAATTTATTGCCTTTTTATGTTGCTCCTAAGCGGTCAGTTTCTCTAGAGTGCCTTGGACATCTGCTGTGCTTGAACTTGGTGCTGTTTGGTGACTGGATAATAAAAACCCAACATGTGCTGGCTATGTTAACAAAGAAAAATAAATGTGACAGATGAGGGGGAACTTCATTTGGGTTCTGTTCCTGGCAGTTCATATAAGTTCATGACTGCTGTTGACGTTAGTAATCCACAGCGATGAGGATGACAAGCCTCGCTGGCTCCCATTTCAGCTTTGTCTTTTTCAATCTTGTCTCTCTAAGCTAAGGGAAGCCAAACAAAACCCACAGTGCCAGGAGCACTGAGTGGCAGTTGGTTTTGAACCACTTGGGGCTGATTTGGGTCCCAGAGGATGGAGCTGACAAGCCCTGCAGTCTTGGCTCTACTACTACCTGTCTTGCTTCTGCATCTGAAGTTGATCCATCCACAACACAATGGGATGAAGTTAACCAGAAGCGTCACTTCAGAAACGACCCCCTCTGGGGCAGCATGGCCATAGTGACTCTCCAGGGCAGGCACGCTGATACAAGATCTGTCTCCTCTTTCCCTATTTTTCCAAGAATCATAAATAACTCCTTATCCAAACCCATGGCCGATATTTATCTCTGGGGTTGTGGAGGCATGGAAGAAACCACAAAAACAACAGCTTCCCACTCTGTTGGGAAATGTGAGGCCTAACACAGCCAATGGGCACTTGTGAAATGGAAAACGAAGGATGCTGAGTCCTGCTTAGGACATACAGCTGAGCCTGGAAGACCTGGTGAGGACTGTAGTCTCCTGTCTGTGCTTCAGAATGAATGGAAACCTGGAGGTGTGATAGGCTAGGAGACTGAGAGGAGACTGCCATTGGAAACATGGTTTTGTTGCTCACAGATTCCAAGGAGGGGGGAAGGCCACACCCTGCAGGGCAACACAGAGGCGCCCCAAGCCTGGAGGGAAAACAAGCAGGAGTCTTCACTGAAGTTTCTACAAGGAAGAACTGGAAAGATAGAGCAAGAAAGTTCAGTATTGGCTAACAGCAATCCTAATGTCAGCAGACTCTGGGTGCAGCGATGCCCCTAGCTGTCTAATATCTGATGCTAGAGTGATTGAAGGCAGATGGATAATGGTCCAGTGTGTCAAAGTCTAGTAAGGGAGGTAGGTGTGGATTCAGAATTGATCAGTTTGCATTTGAAAAGTATATACTTGTTTGACTCATGTAATGCCTCTAGGAGTTGGCCAGTCGTAAGAAAAGCTATCCCTCCAGGGCCAGTAAATCCAGATATCAAAGATATGAGTAATACAACCCACAGAAAGCTGAAGAGGCAGGAACGTCACTGTGTGGGGCTGTTTATTGGAGGTCCATGTGGTGTCTGCAGGCTTGGCCAAGACATAAAGGCCCAGCTGCTTCCCCTGAAGTCTAGATTCCCCTTCCCCAGGCCCTGGAGTTTAGCAAGAGCAGTTTTCTATAGGCAGTGGTAGGGCAGACTGAACCTCAGCACCAGGCAGTGACAGTCAGATGCAGGGGCAGGAAGCACCTGTGTTTCTGACTTGGTGGTCTGTCTCCAGCGGCTACACTCTTGGATTATCCGACTCCTCAAAAAGAATAATTTGTTTTCTGGAGGTCTCCGTGGATTCATGAGCGAGCCTTCAAGAGACCTTCTATGTTTTTTCTCCAAGGCATAGAAGAAATCCTGTACCACTGGCCTTCCATTTGACTGACCTTGAATCTAGGATATGGCCTGTCAAATAACCTGACTCAGTTACAGCGGCATCAAACTGTCCCAGCTTCCCTTCAGGATTGCTATAGGCTGGGCATTCCCTCATGCATTCGTCCCCCAGCCTGCCTTCCCTACCTGTTGAGCATGGTGCCTGCCTTCTGGCTTTTTGCCTCCCGGGTTCCCAGAAGGATGACTCTCAGAAGGTTTCCCTGAGGAGTGTTCAGGCTTCCCCAGAGAGGAAGGCTTTCCCAAAATGAGATGAAGCAAGAATAATGAGGCATCCTTTCCCACTCAGTGATTTTTTTAATATGAAAAACGAGGGGCTGGGGAGATGACTAGGGTGGTAAATCACTTGCTATGCAAGCACAGGGACCTGAGTTCAATCCTCAGAAGCCATGTAAAAAATCCTAACATGGTGGCACATGCTTATAATTCGAGTGCCAAAGAGGCAGAGACAGGCAGGGCCTAGGACTCAATGGCTAGCCAGCATAGCCTGCTTGTTGAGCTGCAGGCCAGTAAGAGATGCTGTCTCAAGGGGAAAGTGGACAGTGCCTGACAAACAGTGCCTGAGGTTGTCCTCTGGTCTGCACGCACATACCACACACATGTAGCTGCATACACACACACACACACACACACACACACACACACACACACAAGAAAAACTAGAAGCAGAACTCTGAGCAACAGTTAGCACACACACACACACACACACACACACACACACAAGAAAAACTAGAAGAAGAACTCTGAGCAACAGTTAGTATATCTAATTGCCATCTTTAAAATACCCAAGTAGCTGAGCACTGAAAAAGAGCCACGAACAAGAAGAAAGGTTAGCTATGATCCTGCTTTGTAGAAACCATGTGCGTGGCCCCACATTTAGGGGCCCCTGAGGAAAACAGAATTAGGTGGGTGTTCATGCTCTGAAAGCCTCTCCTCAGAGATACCTGAATTCAGTCATCAACTATGGGGCCCCAGTGACCCTTGTCTACAGTGTCCTTGAACTGTGTCCCAAGACAAAAGTTCATGCAAACCAGGCTGGAGAAATGGCTCAGTGGGTAAAGCACTTGACACACAAGTACGAGAACCTGAGTTCAAGTACCCAGAAACCACATAAAGCTGGGCCCAGGAGTGTGCATCTGTAATCCCAGTGCTCTTCTGTGAGATGGGAGTCAGAGACAGTAGAATCTCTGGAAGCTCGAGGGCCAGCTAACCTGGTGAATGTGGCAGCAAATGAGAGATTTCATTTCAAGGTGGCAGGCGGAGGACTGATACCCAGTTGTCCTCTGAGCTCCACATGTGTGCCATAGCATGCACATGGCCTGCACTCATACAAGTATCATACACATTGTACACACATATACATGTATACATTATACACCTAGAATCTCTGGAAGCTCGAGGGCCAGCTAACCTGGTGAATGTGGCAGCAAATGAGAGATTTCATTTCAAGGTGGCAGGCGGAGGACTGATACCCAGTTGTCCTCTGAGCACCACATGTGTGCCATAGCATGCACATGGCCTGCACTCACACAAGTATCATACACATTGTACACACATATACATGTATACATTATACACTTATCATATACATGCATACACATCATGCACACACCAAACACATGCATACACAAAGAATTCATACAAACCAGTGTAACAAACTTCATATAGAAAGAAATGTCTGGAGAGGAGGTCACTTTCAGGAATCTTCAGTAACTCTGCACTTATAAAATATGTCCAGTCCTGCCAAGACCTCCTGCAACTGATCCAGCCCTCAAACCCAGCAATCACTAAAAAAGATGTTACCCACAGTTCCTCAAGGTGTGTGATCTCCTTTGCTTTAGAAAATAAAAAAATCTGTCAACTTTAGATATGTTCCTACTTCTCATTAGTTGATACGTACTGACACCAGCTCTCAGTATTATATTTATGTACATGGAAAATATAAAATCTAATGGAAGTCAAATTAAAATCACATTTCATTCACCAATCTCTGCTTCCTAATTGATGCACTGTGACTGGCCTCCTCCTGCAGCTGTGACTTCTTCACCATGATGGGCTGTAACCTCAAACTGTGACCCAAAATAAACCCTTCCTTCCTTAAAATAAAGTAAGAGCCTATTTCATAAGTGATTCATTATTTTCAGTTTTCTTTGTATTTATGTACTTTTGATGAATATGTACTTTTTGATTCCTCTTTTTAATTAGGAAGCATTTAAAACCCCAAAGAACCAGAGAATGATGTATGCCAGACACTTGTCACCAAGAGTCAGTGCACATAAGCAGTCTGTCATCCTCCATCCAGACACTTGGGAAAAAAACCATGAAAGGAAACAAAAGATCAGACATAAAAGTTGAAGATTCCTTCCTTATTTGGCTGCCCTCCCTCTCTCTGCACAGAGAGCCCTTGAGGTAAATTATGTCAACATGTGGTTGTGAACAACCACCGCAGCATGTGTACAGAAGAACAAGTTAGGTGGGCTGCCCAAGTGGCTCAGTCAGTAAAGTATTTGCCATGAAAGCATGAGGACCTGAGTTCAATCCCTAGAACCCACAAAAAAAGATAGGTGTGGTGGTACCAATTTGTAATCCAGTGCTGGGGAGGGCTGAGACAGAAGGATCCCTGGGTTGCTGGCCAGCAAGACTAGCTGAATCAGTAAGCTCCAGATTCAGTAAGAGACCCTGTCTCATGAAACAAGGTGGATGGTACCTGAGGGAATAACATCTGAGGTTAACTTCTGGCTTCCACATGCATATGCACATGTGTGCATGTATACCCATGCACACACACATGAACTTGCACATACACAAAGAACATTCTGTAGTGTTTGTAGAATGACTAAACCACTGAACAATGTGTCTCTCAGAACACTTCCCCATCATTAAGCAACCAACTACTGTATCCATTCTTGGGCTGGGAGATAGTTTCCAAAGTTTTCACTATCACAAACAATGTTCAACAAATCTCTCCCTTCCCCTATGTGGCCCAGTGTTCACCAGGAAGTGGGATTTCTGGTCATAGGCTCCATGTATCTTCCCACATAAGGTTACTAGCCAGGCAACCCCCCCCCCGCCCAAGTGGTTGTAGAATTAGGGAAGGACCATCCCTCTGTTGCTCTGGGGCAGCTCTACCTGCTGTATGAATGTCTTCAGAGCAGTCGTGACTACCCAGCTCTAGGTCACTCACCTCTGGGACACGTTCAGCAGGAGCTGCTGGGCTTCCTGCCCCCAGGTATGGCAGGGAGTCTGGGGGGGGGGAACTCTTGGTGCTCTGGGAACAGCTGAGATATAGTCCTCCCCCTGCTTTGGCCAGCACACCACATCTGTAAGAAATCTCTGCTTGAAATACTTAGATTGATTTCTGGTTCTAACCCTGAACTCTGACCTCTACAAACTCCTATCAGCAATGCTGAAGAGTTTCTATTTTTCTTTGGTATTAATAGACTGCTTTTTGCCAATCTGATGAGGAGCAAGTGGCATTTAAAGGCTATTTTGATTTGCTCACGTTGAACGACCTATCATTTTTGTAGAACACTTGGGCTTTTTTCTCTTTACTGTATCTTTCATGTTCTTTGTTTATTTTATTATACAAGCTGATTAACCCTATTCAGTAACTAGTGACCCCCAATTGTGGCTTAACGTGAAACAAGCTACTTTTGCTCAGTATATCTGGTGAGAATCAGCTTCTATGGGGCTCTCTCTGAGCTTGGTCTTTGCCCTTGAGTAAAACTCTAGCATCTTGGGAGGAGATTGATTTCAGCCTCAGAGACTGAAAAGAGAGAAAGCATGCATGTATGTGAGGTATCTCAGGAATCAGGACTGGAGGAGGAAGAGGGGGTGCCCACATTCTGCTAGCCAGAAGTTGGTAATGTGATCAATCCAATTTCAAGAGTCAGAGTGAAACAGTGCATATGGTTGGGTGAGTCTTGCTCTGCTGGGCATAAAATGGCAAGTTACCTTTCTTCCCATGCATGGAGAATTCTCATACCCCTGTGGTGGTTTGAATGAGAATGCCTCCCATAGGCTCCAAGTATTTGGACATTTTGTCCCCAGTTGGTGGTGCTGTTGTGGGAAGTCTTAGAAGGTGTGACCATGCTGGAGGAAGCATGTCACTGGTGGGTTTAGAGAGTCCTTAAGCCACTTTCTGCTTCCTGTGCCTGCTTGAAGATGTGAGAGCTTAGCTGCTGCTCCTATTCCAGCTACCTCTTCCACCATGCCTCCCCACCATGATGCACTCTTGCCTCTTTGGAACCGTAGGCTAAATAAACTCTTCCTTTCATAAGTTCCCTTGGTCATGGTGTTTCCATCACAGCAACAGAAAAGTGACTAATACAGTAATTGGTACCAGAGAGTGGGCTGTTGGCTGTGAAGAACCTGGCCATGTAGGGTTTTGGAGGAATGTGAAAGATTTTGGAAGTTTGGGCTAGAAAAGTGGTTGATTGCTATAAGTGCCTGAGTAGATACCTGGAAGAAAGTAGGGCTGAGAACAATGTAGTTCCACAGGGAAATAAGCAGCAATTGGGATATTTTGACAAAGAGTTTGGCTGGAGTCTTCCCACAACCAAAAAGCTAGCTTGAGCCTAAGCTGAAAAGCAATGGACTAATTTCTTTGGTGGAAAATATTTCAAGGCAGCCCAATGTAGAAATGGTGGCATGGCTATTATTGGTGAATATTATGTAGATCTAAAGTGAAAAGGAGCAAATGGGGCACAAAGAAATGCAAAATGTACAGTTTATATTGAAAAAAGAACACTAGAAAGATTAATGTTGGAGCCAAGGCATGTGCTGAAGGAGAGGATCTCTTTGATAAAGAGATTAAAGTGATTTAGGACAGGCTTAGAGATTTGCACTTAAACAATGGAGAGAGTGCCTCCAGGGCAAGACAACACCCAGCTAAGCCTCCAACTTGTGAAAGGAAAATACTGGGGTTTTCTACTACTAGAAAACCACAACAGAGAAAAAGTGGATGAAGCAGGCCAGGGTCCATCCTAAACTTGCAGACAAACTTGGCAGTGTCATTCACCTGGTGCTGGATTTAGAGGCATGAAAGATGCAAGAGTGAAGGGATCATCATGAGGCTCTCTGTGGTTTCAGAGAGCCACTGAGGCCAGACAACATGCAGCAGGGGTGTCTCTACATAAAGAAGGTCCTGATAGGCCCAGATGGTGGCACTGTTTTTGGAGGCCTTAGAAGGTGTGGCCATGTTGGAGGAAGCATGCCACTGGGGCAAGCTTAGAGAGTTCTTAAGCCTTATGGGGTCTCCAGTCACTCTCTGCTTCCTGTGCCTGCTTGAAGATGTGAGCACTAGCTTCTGCTCCTACTCCATCCACATCTGCCACCACACCTCTCCACTATAATGTACTCTTGCCCCTTTGGAACCGTATGCTAAATAAACTCTTCCTTTTATAAGTTCCTTTGGTCATGGTGTTTCTATCACAGTAACAGGAAAGTGACGAATATACCTCCTAAGAAGACTGGACAAAATGCTATCAAGTCTCTACATTCAGGTCAAGTTCAGTTTGTCCAGGGAATGTTTTGGGACTCATGGGGAAATCTCTCTATAGAGTAAAAAGTTAATTATGCATCCCTCCTCTCCATGGATTCCATGACAACAGTAGAGCCAGCTATACACCTGGAGAACAAATTTGTTCAGGAAAGGGAAGAATGGAAGACAGGTAGAGGTTACCAGGTCAAAGTTGTAATGGGTTTCCACTGCATACAATGGGCTCCTTTGTTTTCAGTGACTTATGACTCCACACCTAAGTGTCAGTTACCTTCTCATTGCTGTGACAAAGCATCTGACAGAAGAAACTTAATGGAAGAAGGATTTATTTGGACTCATTGTTTAAGAGGGAATAGACCATTATGGGCACAAAGGCATGTCAGAGCTCATGGCTGTGACTCCTTACACCTCCATGGGTCAGGAAGCAGAGCAGACCAGTATATGCCAACACCCATCTGGCTTTTCCTTCTCCCCCTTTTATTCAGTCTCCCAGCCCATGGTATGGTGCCACTCACATTCCCTCCTCAGCTAAACCCCTCCAGAAATGTATTTACAGACCTGTCCTGAAGTGTATCTCCTAGAACATCCTAACTCCAGTCTCAGAGTTGTTTTAATTTTTAACTGAATTTTTACATTTTCATACAATATAATTGATGGTATTTAGATATCCTCTTTTATTCACACCACCCCTTATTGACCCTGCCCAATTTAATGTACTCTTTTATATATCTATAATAAAGCCTACAGAGTCTAATTAGTGTCCTCAAATGTTCTTGAGTAAGGGTTCATCCACTAGAGACTGATTAACCTACCAAGAGTCCCATCCTTGAAAGAGACTGTTTCTGACCCTCCCAGCAGCCATCAGTTGTCACAGAAGAAATTTTGAAAGAGGTGGGGATTGAGGCTAGAGAGATGGCTCAGCAGTTGAGAGCACTGTCTATCTTGATAAGGACCCGAGTTTGTTTCCCCGCACCTACGTGGTGCCCAACAATGATCCATAACTCTACTTCCGGGAGATCTGACGCCCTCTTCTGGCCTTCACAGGCACTGCACACACGTGGTAAACTTCCATACATGTAGGTAAAACACTTATACTCATTAAAGTAAAAACAAAAATAAATTTAAGTTACAAAAAAGAGCGGGAATACAATGAGTAATAGAATGTTTTCTGAGGTGAAGGGGGGTAAGAGAAGAAAATGAACCAAAATATTAATAATTGCTAAGTTGGGTTTTCTTTGTGTTTCTAACTTCTCAATATTTTTGGTCTTTTCTGTAAGGATTTTCAAAGTAAAGGAAACTCCTTTTAAATTTTTGAAAGAAATAAAGGAACCAAAGAGGCTTAGAGTCCTCCAGTCCCCCTAAGAATTCCATGGAGTACAAGAAGGCAGGGTTTGGCTGTGGTAATGGAGTGCTACAGTCACTGTGACCCTAATTTAAAACTGAACAACTTGGGGCTGGAGAGATGGCTCAGTGGTTAAGAACACTGGCTGCTCTTACAGAAGACCCAGGTTCAATTCCCAGTACCTACATGGCAGCTAACAACCACCTGTAACTTCAGTTCCAGGGGATCTGATACCCTCTTCTGACCTCCACAGGCATTGCATGACACAGGTGCACTTAAACACATGCAGACAATATACTCATACACATAAAATTTAAAAATAAATCAAATATTTTTTAAAAAATAATAAAACTGAACAACTCCATTGCCATTTGTTGGATATTTTCACTATAATTAACCCAGGAAAATAGATTATGTTAACCACTAATTAAATTTGTAGCTGACACTAAGGAAGATCATTAGCTCATATTACTGTTTACCCCCAAATCTTTCCACTCAATTTTTAACTATGATTTGAAAGAGACAAAATTTAGAGAAAACCAGGCATAGTGGGGCACACCTTTAACTGCAGCACTTGGGAGGCTGAGGTGGATCTACATAATGAGTTCCAGGCCAGTTGGGGTTACAGGGAGACCCTGTTTCAAAAACAAACTCATAGGAAAACTGTCAGAACAGTATAAAATAATTGCCATACTGTCTGCCAGGGTTTAAATATTACCCCGTTTTCTCTGTCACACCTCCTCTGTATAAATCTCTTGTCTTTTTGGAATCATTTGTGAACAAGTAGCAGGCATCCCTAAATTTACAGTGTTTTTCCTAAAGACAGTTTCCTACTGTCTGTATAAATACTATACAACTCTTCCAATCCCAAAACCTACACTTTGACTCTCAAAACAGCTCAGCATGCACAGGTGCTTGCTTCCAAGCCTGATGATTTGAGTTCAGTCCCCAGGACCCACATGGTGGAAGGAGAGAACTGACTCTGAAAGTTGTCTTCTGACTTACACATACACACACACACACACACACACACACACAGAGAGAGAGAGAGAGAGAGAGAGAGAGAGAGAGAGAGAGACAGAGACAGAGAGACAGAGAGACAGAGAGAGAATAAAAAATAAAAACATTTAAAAATTTACAAATAAAACAATAATAAACTAAGTATAGAAAACACTTCTCAGCCCTTTCTCAACAGAAAGACTGTGCAGAAGATGAGCTCCTTCCTAACCAAGTTGGGGAGTACTGAGCCACTTTCCCACTCTTTTAAATAAAAAGTAAAAATCCCTCAGTTGTCCAGATGATTACTGAAGTTCAATGGCTGGGTATTGGCACTCCCTGACAACCCTGACAAGATAGCATGAATCAAAACAGAGCTCTATTGTGCACGTGCGCACG
>NW_008359780.1:0-2315 GCF_000622305.1 Nannospalax galili | reverse complement strand
GACCAAATCCCTTACGCTGTGACTCATGGCTGTAGTTATTAGGAAGACCACAGAAAGTCCTGACATGCTCATACTGGCTGATGGCAGACATGTTCCTTCTTGCTGTTGAAAATGAATCCTTACCGGACAGAGTCTCCACTACTCCCCCTCATGACTAGGTGGTTTACCCTGCTACAAGGCATTCCATTACTTTAAGACATACTCCAGTTGGATATGAGCTCGACTCGTGTTTGGAGAGGAAAACTAGAAACTAGTCAAAATGCTCCAAAAATCTTGTATCCTTCCTATGGGCTATGGGCTGAAATTGAATGCTATGTGACTAGGACTTCCCAATTTCATTTAAAAGTTCTCCTTTTATTACCTTTATTTATTCTGTGTGCATGTGTGTCAGCACATGCACACACACTACAGCTTTTCCTTTTTTCTCTCTTTTTTTTATGTATACGAGTGTTTTGCCTCCATGTGCATAAGTGTACCATGTATGTGTAATGCCTGTGGAGGTCAGAAGAGGATGTCAGATCCCCTGGAACTGGAGTTACAGGTATTAGCCGCCATGTGGGTGCTGGGAACTGAACCCAGGTCCTCTGTAAGAGCAGCCAGTGCTCTTAACCACTGAGTCATCTCTCCAACCCCTTCCTTTCCTCTCCCAAGAAAGACTCATGGGTGAAGAAAAAGGATTTATTTCCAGCTGTATTTTTTTGTACTATTATCTACTTGCATGATTTCCAAGGATCTTTGCTTCACATTCTTTTCCTGTTTGCAGCTCGACTATTATCTACTTGCATGATTTCCAAGGATCTTTGCTTCACATTCTTTTCCTGTTTGCAGGCTCCCCATAGGTGGACTTGATGTTTTGGAACTGAACTCTTAGTACCAATAGAATCCTGAATGCCCAGCTACCCAGATGTGGGTCACAAAGAATTGCCTGATTCATACAATAACAATTTCCACTCAAATTTTAAAGATATCTCCCCTCTATTTTCCCAAAATATATGCAGATCGTGTATTTCTCTTCACCTTCAATTTTCCTGGTATTTCTAGAAGTATACTAATTGAAAACAGGTGTCTTATTACAAAGTTGTGCTCTGACATTAAACAGAAATGGCCATGCCATATTAGAGCAGCATTTTGATCTGCTGATCTGTCAATCAGCACTGGGAAATGCAGGATGAACTCAGACTGCAAAACCTTCTGTTGTACCCTCCTGGGACAAGGTGAAGAGGTCTGTGATGGTATGTGAATAGCACTTTAACCCCTTCACTTGTCTATTTGTAACTCAATTTGTCTGCTGTGGTGTTGGCATGAAAACCACCACTTTCTATATGTCTGTGTACCAGCTTCCAAGGACAAGCAGGAAGAACCACTCGTGACATTCTAGAAATCTACAGATGGAACTTACAAGCTTCCTGGACTCCTTATCAACTTGTTCTTCAGTCCCTGGCTTCATATTATGAGTCATTCTCAAGACTACAAGACCACAGAGGAAAAGATGTCATTCGAGGTTCTGAGAAGGCCATCATTTCCTCTTTCCATCTGGGATAGAGGCCAATTCTCCAGTTCCTTTGAGGATCTGTCTCTTCCTAGTCCTGTGGCCTACAGCCACTTTCAGGCGTGGTGGAGGGAAGAGTCACCCATATCTGCACCCCGTTCCTCTGAGCATCCTCAACAGAGTCTCCCCACCCTGGTGGAAACCCTGCTGTACTCTTTGCATCTCTTGCCCCTTGCTTCCTCAGCCACAGAAGCCTGGTATTTGTAGATAAGAGTAAGCTTGTGACTGTACAGTCGAGGAAATGTGCATAGAAATGTCCAGGCTGTCTGCTAACGCATGGCTTTTGCCCTTTGCCTGTTGTCTCTCCTTTCCTGAAGGGACACAGACTATGGAGGTATGAAGCCTCTTGTGGCTTCCTGGCAGTGTTCTGGGCCACACTGCTGCCTTAGACATCCTACCCTTAGATTTCACAATGTGTGCAGGAAAAGAAAAGTAAGATCTGAAACTTAAATTATTGCATCTGAGTCCATTACTAGGATGTGAATGAGAACTTTATATAATACAGACCACAGTCTGTATCTCCCTGTCTTGCAGTTAGAGGGTCAGACCCTCCCCAGGAATATGCACGTTGGCTCTCAGTCCTGTTTTGAATTGGTTGGACTATTGTTCACACTTACCACATGGATTGTCCCCTGGATCATGACACTGCTGAGGAAGCTTTGCCCTTCTGTGTGGTCATAGAAGCTGTGGTCTAAGACTGGGGTATGGTGATGGTACCTGTTGGGAAAAAAATGAAATACCTTGATGAATGCTGTAAGAACTCTGC
>NW_008359779.1:0-282 GCF_000622305.1 Nannospalax galili | reverse complement strand
AAGGAGCGGAGGGATTTTCTGTGTCATTCGAAGGGCCTGTGGTACTGCCTGGGGCCTGCCAATGGAGTTGCACTCATTTCCCCTCTCATGCCGATGATGTCACAGGATCACCGTCAAACAATGGTGGCCCCGTGCATTCTTCCCAAGGGAGACTGAGGCATGCCCCCTCCGAACAACAGGGTTTCAAACATTCCTCAAGAGTCCAATAGGGACTGAAACACTCCCACTCTATTAAAAGAGACCCAACACACACCGATACCCCCAAGGAAGCCTTAACTTCCC
>NW_008359778.1:0-281 GCF_000622305.1 Nannospalax galili | reverse complement strand
GTAAACTTTTGTTTTGAATTGGTGGGGACTGAACCCAGGCCATCATACTTACTTGGCAAGTACCCTACCACCGAGCCCGTGTTGTTTTTTAAAAATATTTTATTATTTGGGGCTGGAGAGATGGCTCAGTGGTTAAGAACACTGACTGTTCTTGCGGAAGACCAGGGTTCAAATCCCAGCACCCACATGGCAGCTAACAATTGTCCGTAGCTCCAGTTCCAGAGAATCTGAGTCTCTTCTGTTCTCTGCAGGCATTGCATGACACGGGTGCACTTACCTAC
>NW_008359777.1:0-443 GCF_000622305.1 Nannospalax galili | reverse complement strand
TTTGAGGTTCTGTGTTCATTTGCTGAGGAAGCTGATTGTAAGACAGTGAGCGGACGCAATCATTTTGACTTTAGACCATTGTGGTGGTTTGAATGAAAATGTCTCCCATAGGCTCCAAGTATTTGGACATTTAACAGCCCAGATGGTGGCGCTGTTTTGGGAGGTTTTAGAAGGTGTGGCTATCCTGGAGGAATCATGTCACTGGGGGTGGGCTTAGAGAGTTCTTAAGCCTTGCCGGATGTCCAGTTGCTCTCTTGCGTCCTGTGCCTGCGTGATGATGTGAGAGCTTAGCTTCTGCTGCTCCTGCTCCAGCCACCTCCAGCCACCATGCCTCATTGCCATGACGGACTGTAATTCCCCTGGAACTGTAAGCTCAGATAAACTTCCTTCTGTAAATTGCTTGTGTCAGTGTTTCTATCACAGCAACAGAAAAGTGACTAATA
>NW_008359776.1:0-226 GCF_000622305.1 Nannospalax galili | reverse complement strand
TGGAGCAAAATAAAGGGTGATTGGGCTATAGTGAAGGCACATTGGAACATTTTGCTGTCACATTGCAACACTGTGATGTCACTTTGGAGCATTGTGAAGTCATATTTTAACATTGCTTTGGCACATCCGAGCAACATAATGGCACATGTGGCGAGAGTGTTGGCACATTGAAGCATTGTGATGTCACAATGGAATATTGTGAAAACATATTGTAACATTATGATGG
>NW_008359775.1:0-3136 GCF_000622305.1 Nannospalax galili | reverse complement strand
CTCTTTTTCACAAAATATTGGCCCCCGTCATCATTTTCACTATTTTCTCTTGTATAGGCTCACCCAGACCTATGTCATAATCTTCATTCCACCTCTTCCCATGAGTTTTCAAGGGGTCCATGGGTGAAAAGTGGCTGGGATATCATGAGCTCAGCCTGGTGTGATTCCCACGTGACATCAGCTCCTTGTTGGGGACCCCTGCTGTTTTAGGTCATAGTCTTTCCATGTCCGGATAGCCTCAAGCTGGCTCGGCGTTCTTATGCAGAGACTCCCTTTCTCAGCTGGGCGCCTTCTTTCTCTTCCTGACTCACCTTTTGAAGTGCCTGTCACAGATACATGTCCTCCGGCATGAAACTGCCAGGTTTTTCAGGCAATGTCTGACAGCCTGATAGAAGCCCACCACCACATGTAAATGGGGCATCCTACAAAGCACCTATCAACTAAGGCTTTTGCTACTGCCTCCACACTATAAATATCCTGGTTTCACCCCAATAAGGCGGAGCTGTATCACGAGCTGTATCACTGAACTTGCCTGAAGCTGTAACTGTGTCTCACTGCGCCTGTGATACAATCTCCCCGGAGGGGCCTGTCCTTCCTTCAACAACCACTCGCGAAGATCTTGCTTTCCCTGTTCCTGCACCTCCCCTCGAGATCCGGCAGCCGACGGATCGCGTACACAGAGGGAGCGTCTGGCCGATTGGAACAGAACTCGCCCGGCAGCTGATAGCGTCCCGCCAGAGTCACCAGCGACCGGTAGCCGCAGAGAGCCAGGGACCCAATCCAGCGGCGCGCTAGAGACCGGCGCCATGCCAGCAGCTGGCGCTCCGAGATTCCCGTGCGCCTACAGCTCCTCACAGAAGTATGGCTTTGATTATGTTCCTTAAGGACAAACCAGTATTTGTCTCTCAGAAACACTAGGACATGGTGACTGGAATTCAGGAGACCACTGTCTTGACCTTTTATACCTCCAATATCCTTGGGGTCATCCAGGGAGAATCTGGGCTGTGTTTTTAGGGGTAATACTTGCCCATCTCAGGGGACATCACTTTGACCTTTAGACTTTTGTGTGTGATCACACAGATCTGTAAGTATGTGCTAATGTTTAATAACTAGCTGTAGATGGTCAATGAACAATCAAAGCTGGGTTCATTCAATTGGATAGAATGGCTGATGTTTACTAGGATTGCCACAACATAAGGCCACAGTCTGGGGGCTTAACAGTAGAAATTAGTTTTCTCACAGTTCAGAAGGCTAGGGGTCCTCGATCAAGTGTGAATCTGGATGCTTTCCTCTGTGGCCTCTGCCCATGGCTTCCACCTCTTGACCTCTATTCTCTTTTGTTCCCACATCACATAGTCATCTCCTGTGCAGGAAGCCCCTGGTGTGTCTTCTGGCAAGGACACCAATCTTATTGGATTAAGACCCCCACCCCAAGTCCTCATTTTCATTTAATTACCCCTTGAAAGACCTCCAAATATGGTTAAATGTAGGGCATGGCTTCCAAATGTAAATTTGGGGGACACACTGTGGCCTGTAATGGTAGCCGTTTGCCTTTACAATTGGCATTGTGTTTTTTAGTTTATCCTAAAACATCTCATTTTATTTTTATTGTTTCAGTTTATTATTATTTTTGCAGTGCTGGGGATGGGATCCATTACCTTGCATGCTAAGTATGCACTCTATCTTTGAATTACACCTTCAGCCCTATCCTATCCTATAAAGTCATTTAAATGTCATATTCTTTCATCATTGGACCATATGGTGATAGCCTGGGGGCTGGAGAGATGGCTTAGTGGTTAAGAGCACTAGCAGCTTTTGCAGAGGACCCAGGTTCCCAGGACCCACATGGCAGATAACATCTGTCCATAACTCAGTGTCAGGGGATCTGACACCTTCTTCTGACCTCCACAAGCATTGTACAATGTGGGCACACTTACATACATTCAGGCAACACATTCATACACAAAAATTAAATGATAAATAAAATATTTATGAAGATGATAGCCTGGGCTACACTGGGATATAAGGTCCTTGCTGTGAGTCCTAGGACTCTGTGCTTCTTTCTTGTTGCTGGGTCAAAATACGTGACAGAAACAACCTAGGGCAAGAAGGCTTCATATGAGCTCAGTCTGATGATGGTAGGGAAGGGACAGCAGTGTTCATGGCCGTGGGATTGACTCTTGTCAGTGACCCCAGGAACCTGAGGCCCCGTGGCCCACCAGGAAGCAGAGAGGGCAGGCCTAGAACAGGGTTAAGTTAGAACTGTAGCCCCACGCCCTATGTCTCCCATGTCCATAAGATTCCATAACCTCCCCAAACAGCCTTACTAGCCAAGGACTACTAAACCTATAAGCTACATTCTAACCAGAAAAGGGGCTTCTTAGATCATGCTCATTCATACAGAAGGAGTGTAAAACCCCTGGACCATAGACTGCTCCAGGCTTAGTGAGAGGCTTTGTGGAGCCGAGGGCAGCCAGGAGCAGTGGAGACAAGCCTGCTGTGACCCAGCTCTCTGATGCATGGCTGGACTGTGAAACTAACCCTGTTCTCTTGTTCTCTTCTAGGCAGCCTTTCTTTATGTATTACAAGTTAAATACTTGCTCAACCAGGTAAAGTGGGCTGCCCTTTTCCTTTGGGAGGATTATGGGATCTGGGAGACCAGGGTGGAGGGAGCTGACCTCCTGAGAGCCACGAAAGATGCATTCAGGGTTGTGCACACAGGGCTTTGCTATGGAGAGATTTCATAACTGACATCAAGGAGTGAAGCGTTATTCTTGGCTCTAAAAATTAGTTCCCAGTTCCCATTTGGAAATATTGCTATTGGCAATGTTAAGGTTAGCACCTCTGTGTTCTTTTGCTTTTTGAGATGACCAATGAAGGCCTGTCTGCCCCCTAGAGAGAGCTGAGGGTGTGAGTGATCTGACTGGCTCCAGGGAGCCTGCCCCTTTGCTCAGTTTTTATGAAGGCCCCCCACTTTCCCAGAGAGAGGAGCTCAAATTGTACTGAGAACTGACAGCAGTCAGGACACTTTGTACATGGCTAACAGCAATGGTCAAAGGCCACTGGAACCAGAATGGTGACTCTGACTGGTGGGTGTGGATTCATGAAGCCAGTGTATGATATAGGATTGTGGAGT
>NW_008359774.1:0-278 GCF_000622305.1 Nannospalax galili | reverse complement strand
ACTCCATGAGGAAGTGGCATGGACAAAACAGAGAGCCATCTAAACAGCCAATGTCCAGGCTCATTGCAGGCAATGCCCACCACTGCCAAGGGAGCAGTCCTCCAGCACACACCTATTGCACGTGTGCTGGTTGCTAGCTTGGAGTCATTGCTGCAATTTCTAGGAAGAGCAAAGAAACAGCATGATGGTGAGCAGATGGGGACGACGTGGAGTCAGGAAGCTGTGCCGTACTGCACGTTCTCCCCCAGCAGCTGCGTCACCTTGGGGCCTGACTTGTC
>NW_008359773.1:0-356 GCF_000622305.1 Nannospalax galili | reverse complement strand
TACCCTAAAAGGAAAGGATGGAGCTCCACTACAAGTGTTAACCCTGCGACTAGAAGATGAACATCGGTTATTTGAAGGACCAATAGCAGGGACTCCTGATATACCTGATTGGCTAATTAAATTCCCCTCAGCATGGGCCAAGACAGGAGGTCCGGGACTGGCATCCAACCAGCCTCCAATAGTGGTCACTCCAAAACCATCTGCAACCCCAGTTTCAATCAAGCAATACCCTATAAGCAGAGAGGCCCAAGAGGGAATCAGACCCCACATTCAAAGACTTTTACAAATAGGCATACTTTGCCCCTGTCAGTCCCCTTGGAACACCCCGCTGCTCCCCATAAGAAAGCCAGGAACGA
>NW_008359772.1:0-305 GCF_000622305.1 Nannospalax galili | reverse complement strand
AACAAACAAATCAAAGACCTAAAAGAAAACAGGAATAAACTTCTGAATGAAAAAAAGAGATAGAAACACTGAAAAAAACTCAGGCAGAAATGAAGAAGGAAGCGTAAAACTCAATAAGTCAACTTGAAACAACAGGGGAAAGCCTCATGTCTAGAATGAATGAAATGGAGAACAGAATATCAACACTGGAGTATAAAGATGAAGAATTGGACCACTTAAGCAAAGAGTATGGAAAATTAAAAAAAAAAACAAACCAGGAATGAAATATGCAAGAGATGTGGGACACCATGAAAAGACCAAATCTA
>NW_008359771.1:0-606 GCF_000622305.1 Nannospalax galili | reverse complement strand
AATAAAAACAAAACAAAACAAAAACAAAACAGGAGAGAAAGAAACTAAGCAAAAAGGGAAAACTGTATTCAGTGTTGAACCTGAGTCTGGTCCTGGCACAGACCTGCTGTCACAGCTTCTTTGAGACACTTGAGATAGGAAGATCTCAAGTTCAAGGTCTGCCTGGGCTAAAGAGCAAGTTTGGGGTCATCCTGGTCAACACAGCAAGATACTGCCTAAAATAAAAAATAGTTTAAAAGGGCTATGAATATAGGTCAGTGGTAGAATACTTTCCTAGTATACACACACACACACACACACACACACACAGAGAGAGAGAGAGAGAGAGAGAGAGGGAGACAGAGAGAGACAGAGAGAGAGAGACAGAGAGACCGACAGACAAAGAGTATAAAAGAGATAAAGAAAAGTTGTAGAAATGTTCTCAAATTAAAGGAGAGCAGAGACATGACAAGCAAATATAATACCTAGTCCTAGCCTGTATCCTGTAGTAATGAAACATTCTATCCTGTATCGATGAAATGGCTCCAAATTATTTCGAGATGCTTTCAGAGTTCCGTGATTCCAAGGGTCCAAAAAGAATTCAACCAGATCCAGTATAATCAAAAC
>NW_008359770.1:25248-26246 GCF_000622305.1 Nannospalax galili | reverse complement strand
AAAATATGATATGATATGGGTATACACTTAAACGACTCTAAACCCAACTATGAAGACACTTGTATATCTGTGTTTAATGTTGTTCTTTTCACAATTATTAGGAGGTAGAATCTTTCTAGATATCCACCAACTGATGAATGGATAATGAAAATGTGGTACATGTACTCATTTGTAAAGAAATATGAAATTATGACATAAGAAAAGAGGTGGAGATAGAAAATGTTACATTGAGTGGTGTAACCCAGGCCCACAAAGCCAAGTGCCAAATGTTCTCTCTCATACCTGGATCATAGTTTGGAATCCTTTTTTGGTCTTTTTGAGATAGGGTCTCCCTGTAGCCCCAGTTGGCCTGGTATGCACAGAGATCTGCCTGCATCTGCCTCCTGAGGCTGGGATTAGAGGCCTGCAGCACCATGCCCGGCCTTAGTTTTGAATTCTTCAAAGTGTATCCTTAATTTTGCCTTAACCACAGAGACTTGGAAGTAAGAAAGGGATCTTGGTGAGGGTAAAGGGGGAAGAGGCATCAAGGAGGGTAAGGATGACAGAACACACATAATATGAAAGCAGAGGGAGCGCATACTGGGGGTGAAAAGGATTAAAAGAAGATAGGGAGGGAGACTGGAGAGAAGGACTGATACTCAAGGGTAGACAAAATATAAGGGTGTATGAAGAAGCCACATTGAAAACAGTTATTTTATAAGCGTATTTTTGTTTTACTTTTTTACATATTATAATGTGTGTGTGTGCTTGTGTGTGCATCTATTTGATTGGGGGGGAGTACATGTGTGTGTGTGTTTATGTGTGTGCATCTGTATGATGGGGGGAGTACATGTTCCACAGCTCTTGTATGGAGTTTAAAGGATAACTTTGTAGAGTTGATCCTCTCTTTCCACTTTTATTTGAGTCCCAGAGATCAAACTCAGGCATCAGGCTTGTATCAATGGCAGTATCTACCCACTGAGTCATCTTGCTGGCCCCATTATAAACTTATTTAAACA
>NW_008359770.1:19185-21557 GCF_000622305.1 Nannospalax galili | reverse complement strand
CATGCCAAGGTATCAGCAAAATTAATATTAGGAGAATGGCTATTTTACCAAAAACAATCTACAGAGTCAGTGCAATCCCCATCAAAATTCCAATGACATTCTTTGCAGAAGCAGAAACAACAATCGGAAAATTCACATGAAAACACAAAGGAGCTAAGAGAGTCAAAGAAATGGTGAGTAAAAGCAACAAGACCGGTACTACCACAATTCCTGATTCTGAGTCATACTTCAGAGCCTAAATTAGAAATTAGCACAGTACCAGCACAAGATGACCAAGAATTAAACTCACACAGTTACAGTCGCTAGACTTCCAACCAAGATGTCAAAAACATACCACTGAAAAAAGCCAAGTAGCAATAAATGTTACTTAGAAAACTGGATATCCACAGGTGAAAGAATGAAACTGGATCTCTATTCCCTATCCTATAAAAATCAACACGAAATGGATCCAAAACTTAATGTGAGATTTGAACTGCAGAGAAAGCATAAACATTTCAAGGTATAGGCATTAGTAAAGACTTTCTTAAAAGGACTCCAATAGCTCAGGAAATAATACCAAGAACTGAAACACAGCATTTCATGAAAATAAAAGGTTATGCACAGCAAAGAAAATGACTGAGTGAAGAGACGTGGAATGGGGAAATCTTTGTTAGCTATGCATTTGATAGAGGATTTATATGTAGAATATTCAAAGAACTCAAAAAAGAAAATACCAAGAAAACAAAGACCCCGAAGGATGAATGGGCTAATGAAATGAGCACACAGCTTTCCAAAGTATACATGCCCAGCCCTAACTGATGCACAAACAATGCAACCTTACACCTAAGATTCAGGGAACATCATGGAAGAGGGGCAGAAAGATTGAAGAGCCAGAGGAGCAGAAGGCATGCTGCTAAATATTGCATTCTAGAAGTGATAGGAAAGCTGAACCCAAAATCTCTACAGTACGGTAGCCTAACAAGACCTGCATTACAACAAAACCAGTTGAAATACCAGTGTGGAGGGGGAAAATATCAGGGGGTCTAACCTCCAAATGAAGAGCTACAGACAATCAATGGATCATGAGGGAAGGAGAATCAGTTTTTTTCCAGGGACTACTTCCCTGACAGGTTATGTAATTCCAAGTGGTTAGTCTTAAACACATGTACCTACGAGTACCACTAAATGAACTCAGTGCCAATACATATGTATATTTATAAATGTATGCATTGTGTGTAACAATAACAAAAGAGGACAATAAATTGAGAGAGAGCAGGGGAGGGACATGAGAGGAGTTGGAGGGAGGATGGGGAGGGATGGAAATGATACAATACTCATACATGAAATTCTCAAAAAACAAAAGCTATATATAAAAAAGTACAAATGGCCAATAAACATACAAAAAATGTTCAAAAATCCTTGGCCATCAGAGAAATGAAAATTAAAACTTCTTTGTGACTCCATCAGAACAATAAGTGCTAGGAAGAATTCTGGAAAAACAAAACCCTTATACACTGCTGGTGGGAAAGTAAATTTGTTCAACCTTCATGGTTCAGCAGTTAAGAGCACTGGCTGCTTTTGCACAGGACATGAGTTTGGTTCCCAGCACCCACATGGTGGTTAACAACTGTCCGTAACTCCAGTCCCAGGGATCCAATGGCCTTATCTGGCCTCCATGGTATTGCACACACTTACATACATGCAGGCAAAACACTCATCCATATAAAATAAAAATAAATAAATTAAATTAAAACAAACAAACAAAAAACCCCCACATCAAACCAGTTAGTAAAACAAAGAGCAGTAGGTCAAGGAAGGAAACAATGTCCAGGGCAAAAAGGAAAGATGCCTTTGTAAGGGCTGGAGAGAAATGGGTTATGAATGCATAACTTAGCACATGGTGTCGCAGACAAGAAGAGACTTTCAGAACAGTCAATGGTCAGAACTATCAAATGCTGCTTGACCAGTGGAGTAAGACACACAAAAACATCCACTGGCTTTGACTATGCTTTGGTGGACTTTTATAGAACTGTAGCAGCTGAATGGGCTAAGGTCTTATATATCAGGTTAAAATGTAAAGAAATGCATAAACATGAACTGCCTATGTGCAACTTCACCTAGAAACTCGAATGGGCAGGTAGAAACATACAGAAGCCATTGAAAGAACAGGTCAGAATGAAGATTCCCCCACATCTTTTAGATTCTATTACTGAACTAAGCAGGAGGATTAGAGCACTCTACTCAGACCTGTGTTTAGACCCCTGAAATACCAGGTTCTGCCCTTGCACTGTGCATTTCTGACAAGTGATTATAGAAAATATGTGCATTTATCTCAAGGTTATTATAGGAAAGATCTGAGCAACCTTAACTATTAAAAATCTGCCATGTCATTT
>NW_008359770.1:13921-16185 GCF_000622305.1 Nannospalax galili | reverse complement strand
ACATTTTATTGATCTTACCTTGCTTTCCATTATGTGTGTATGAGTGTGCATTCTACCACAGAGCCACACCTCCATCCCCTCATGACTTTGTGCTTGCTGTTGAGGATGATTACTTGTATAAATTAAATTTGTCCTGAAGCTACTTCCTCCAAGTTCAATGTCCCCAAGTTACCTGCCCACTCCTGCCTCACCCTCATGCTATTATTAATAAAGTTGCTAGTAACGTCTGCCTAATGCAGTGTTTATGTGCATTAAAAGACACGTGAGTTCCCCATGGAAGGAACTTGAAGTGATTGTTATAAATAAATTGAAAGCCTAAGTGAGCCCCAATCATAAACCTTGAGCTTCAACCAACAGCCAGCCATCTGAGCAGACCAAGTCCAAATAAAACACATGCTGAACTGTACCCAAGCTGTATTTGTATAAGGCTCCCCCTTTTTAAGACCTGTATGTACTTGGCAAAGTTGGTGTCCCCAAACATCTGCTGTTTCTCATTGGTGCCTCTACAAAACTTGTTCTTTGCTCGAATGCACTCTGCTAAATTTTTCTAAAGTGTTTCTTTTGTTTTTATTTTTATTTTATGTGTACGAGTGTTTTCTCTACTTGTATGTAAATGCACTGCACATGTGCAATGCCTGCGGAGGTCAGAAAAGGGCATTGAATCCCCTGGAACTGGAGTTAAGGAAGGATAGCCGTTAGCTGCCATGTGAGTGCTGGGAACCAAACTTGGGTCCTCTGTGAAAGCAGCCAGAGTTGTTAACTGCTGAGCCAGCTCTGCCAGTTACTGTTTTTTCCTTTATATTCTCTAAGTAGAACAAATTCACTTTACTTTCACAATGAGAGGTGGCGTGGAGGGTGGAGATAAGCTCTGTTTTGAATTTGTGGTCTTTTTTGTTGGATATATATATATATATATTATAGTCAGTTTTGTTTGTTTTTAAATCTGGCTGGCCTTGAACTTGCTATATAGACCAAGCTGGCCTCGAACTCAGAAATCCACCTGCCTCTGCCTCCTGAGTTCTGAGATTCAAGGTGTGAACCATCACTTTCTGAATGTGGTCATAATTTTAAAATGCCACATTGATTAGTAAATGGGGGAAAAGGCCCTAGGAGGCTGCATGTGCTGTCATTGCTACTTGGACTTTTGGTCACTAAATTTAGTTTTCATTGGTGAATCTTCTCTACAAAAATAATCACTGTGGTATTCTAAATGGCAATTTGCTCTTTCCCTTATTTTTGTATGCATTAATTGAAAGTCTTCTGTAAAGAAATATTTCATTACATTTGTTTATTTGGTGTTCACTTACGTTGGTGCAGACTCATTTGTTTTTGTTTTATCCTCATTATTATTCTATCTACCTTCCTCTCCAGCCCTTGGCATCACTGGTTTGTTCTGCATACAAGAATTTTACCCTTCTCAGGATGCCAGATAAATAGAATTAGGTTTTAATGTAGCTTCTGAATTGGGCTTCTTTTCCTTACCAAAGCATTTACTATTTGATGCCACCTTATGGTTATGTCTTAATAAAGAACAGCCTGACTCTTAATACCCATTTTAAGGCCAAGATCTGACCTGAACTGCTGAGAACGCATTCCTTCAGAAGTCTATCATAACTGTGCTCTGGAACAATGACAAACTTTTGAAAAATATTATTATGAAACAGTATATCCAGCATGAAATGGGGAAGTAAAAGCACAACTGTCTTATCAGAGCAGAGTATTGACCTTTCTGAATCCTATCGATATATATATATGAAGAGTTGTTATCAATTTGATTCATGTATTGCTTGCAACACAATGATCTTCCTATGAGAAAAGTGCTGTTTGCAGTTCTGTGATGTGTAAAACATACATACATTCAAACACTGTCTTGGGTAGAGGGAAAGGAAGGGTCATGAGAGATTAAGATCATATTCCCAGGTCACAAGAGGAGCACATGGTTAAGTGAGATTGTTTATGTTGCAAAGTTAGGTCAAAGTCATTTGTCCAGTGTGGTGGTTTGAATGAAAATGTCCCCCACAGGCTCCAAGTATTTGGACGTTTTGTCCCCAGATGATGGCGCTGTTTTGGGAGATTTTAGAAGGTGTGGCTATCCTGGAGGAAGCATGCCACTGGGGGTAGGCTTACAGAGTTCTTAAGCCTTGCCAGATCTCCAGTTGTTCTCTGCTTCCTGTGCCTGTGTGATGATGTGAGATCTTAGCTTCTGCTGCTCCTGCTCCAGCCACCTCCAGCCACCATGCCTCCCTGCCATGATGGACTGTAAT
>NW_008359770.1:9802-12068 GCF_000622305.1 Nannospalax galili | reverse complement strand
AGGATGTTCTATATCCTTCTCTCCACATGCCCCCTGACTGCCACAAACCTAATCTAGAAAGTTGTTTAGAGGGTCTCTTTTTCAGTAGCTTCTTTGAGCTTAGCAGAAGTGATAACCAGGCCTTACCAATATATCCTTGTAACTCTGGCAGGTGCTCCATGGGATTTCATAAAAGCAGAACCATACTTATGGGTGTTTTCAAAATTAATCTCACTATTTGGTTTCTTGAGAATTTCATACTGTGTTTACATCATTTCCATCCCTCTCTCTCCCTCAAAGTCCCTTCATGCCCCCCATTCCCTCTCAATTTTGTGACATTTAATTATTATTATTACATATATATGTATACACATATGGATATATGTAACCTACTGAGTCCATTTGGAAAATATATATATACTTAAGGGTGGTTTTGGTAGATCTATATTCCCTGCCCCAAGACGGCTTACAGGAACTGGAGTTTTTGACAGTAAGTATTGAAAGAGTTGCCAAAGCATCTGTTGGAGATGAAACTGTTGAAAGCTAAAAGAAACAAACTTGACAAGTAGGTTGCACATGCAGGGACCAAATGTAGAGGTTACCAGTTGTTCTAGAAAGGAAAGCAACCAGGGCAAACATGATCAGACTTACGCTTTTAAGTCACATGAGTCAAATCCTCTTTTTGTCCCTTATTCTTAAAAATTACTGGCATGTTTGATATTTTGGAGATTTTGTTATACATATGAAAATTTGTTGATGTAAAACAACATGTTTTTAACATAGTGCAGGCTCCATCTTGAGCAGTGGTCAGTAAATCTAGAGTCCAACAGTTCTAGATTACCGATTTTATGTTCCTGCATTATCAAAAATTCATGGGTTAGTATAGGGTGTGAGTTCCCTGGATAGTCTTTGGGCAGTAACAATAGACTCCACAAGCCTTTCCCTCATTCTTGCACTTATGAGCATAAGGTCAAGAGCTAACAATTTACTTTGGACTAGAGAGGTGCATTAAGGTAGGAGTATGAATTTCTCACTAAATATGACCTTTGGAAGGATAAATGCCAGGGTACATGATCTTGTTCAGTTGATTAGGAGGCACAGATAGATCCACAAGGGTTACTCAAAGAAAGCATATGTGGGCATTAGGATCTACATAGGCAGTAATAAAAGATTGTATTTTGGAAATGTATCCAATAGTACACAAAAAGATGGAGGCCATAGATGTACCTGTAGGGGGGATGGGGGCACTCTAGAACTGGTGAGCAGATTTTGAGTGGAGTTCCAGTCTAGATCTCCATTGAACACATAGTCTGTATACTTTTTGTAATCATATATGTTTTGATTGTTGGGTTGGGCCCAAAAGTTATGGCTTTTTTGAGGCCATGAATAGTGGACTTTGAACAAGCTGAGATGTCAGTAAAATTCTTTTGAGGGGTTAAGTTTATACAGTGTATAGGTTTGAGGAATCTAGTTTGTCTGTTGTGGAGGCACCAACATTTAAGACTAGTTACATTAGACTTAGAATGAGGAAGTGAGATTGATTAAAAATCTCTTACTTTTTTATAGTTGAATTTCATACAAAAGTAAAGAGTGGAGCCTGGTGGTACATGCTTTTAGTCCCAGCACTAGGGAGGCAAGTCTACATAGCATAACAAGTTCCATGTCTGCTGGTCAGCTGGGGCTACAGGGAGATCCTGCCTCAAAATGACCAAAAAAAGGAGATTCCCTCAAAAACTGTCCCCAAGAAGATAAAGGAAGCAGTTGGGAGATACTTTTAATGATGATTCTTACCCAATTATTAAAATGGGTATTGGTTAATCTTCATTATCAACTTGATTGAATTTAGAATCAAATAGAAACACACCTTGGAGTTTGTCTGTGTGTCTCCACAAAGGTTTCACTCCTGCTGTACTACCACATGAGGCGCTATACTCTTAAATCAGAAGCCCAATCAAACTTTACTTCCTCAAGTTACTTTCTCAGCCTTGAGAAAAGAGACTGATAACAGAAAACTGCTACTAAGGAGTGGGACTATTTCTGACTATGTGGTTGCTAGGCCTTTGAAACTGTGTTGCCAGAGGAGTGTGAAAGAGTTTTTAGCTTCAGGCTAAAGAAGCCCTAGAATGCTGTAAGTGTTGCTTAATGTCCATTGTTTTAAATATCAACTTGCCACAACTTAAGATGACCTAATCAAGGAGCCTCAATTGAGGAAGCGTATTGATTGCCTTGTATGATTTGAGAAGACCCACCCCAAATGTGGGCAGCACCTTCTGCTAGCAGCCCAGGT
>NW_008359770.1:4845-5478 GCF_000622305.1 Nannospalax galili | reverse complement strand
TTCTCTGTTTTGATTATGATATCTTTGTAATGTAGTTTGAGATCAGCACATGTGTGATTTTCAACTTTGTTCTGTTCAGTATGATTTTTTTTGCAATGGTTCCCTTGAGATTTTTCTTATATGAATTTTAGGGTTTTTAAATTTAAAAATTTAATGTCTCTATGTTTATAAAATGTCCCTGCAGTTTTGATCTATCTTCCTAGTTAATTGACCCATTAATCATTATAGTATTTTTAAAGATGGGGCCTTATGCAGTCCAGCCTGGCCTGAAACTTGCTATGCACCTGAGGATGACCTTATACTTCTGATCCTCCTGCCTGTACATCCCAAATGCTAGGATTACAGTTGTATACTGCCATGTTCTGTTTATACAGTACTGAGGATCAAACTCAGAACCTCATGCAACTAAGCTACATCCCTAGTCCCCCTCAATTTTCTTTGCTAAGATGGTTGTTTACTTAATCTGTCTGATGTTAGAATAACCACCCAAGGGTGGTCACCATTCCATATAATTTCTTTAAAAAATATTTTATTTATTATTTTTATTTTATGTGTATATTACTTGCATGTAGGTAGGTGCACCCATGTCATACAATGCCCATGGAGGTCAGAAGAGGGTGTCTGATCTCCTTG
>NW_008359770.1:0-2501 GCF_000622305.1 Nannospalax galili | reverse complement strand
CAATAAATGAATGAATGAATGAATGAATAAATAAATAAATAAATAAATAAGAAAAGCACTCACTCCAATAGCTGTCCTACTAAGATTTTTTGTGGGATTTGATTTGTACACTTTATCTTTCTCTCTTGCCCAGATTCTATAATCTCTTTGTGGTGATGTTTTGCCTCCCCAGGATGAGGAAAATGATCTCCATTCTTCTCTTCTCCCTCTCCCTAGGTTCCCTCTCTGAGTATGTATTGGGGATAAGAATAGTACATAAATACACAAGTAAACTTTTTATCTTATTGTTTTAAAACGTTCACTGCATATACTCATTGTACATGGTACAGTGTTCCATACGAACATTTTCATGCAAGCATTGATGTACGTTGACAATATTTTCCCTGGTCCACACTCCTCTTGTTCTTCTTGTGCCTCTAGACAATTTTGCTTCTATTTCCATGCCACATCCACACACACGATTTTATGCAACTATATAAAATCCAGGAACTTTAAATGAGCGAAAACATATTTGTTATTCTGAGGCTGATTTAATTTGCTTAAGTAGTTGCATCCATTTTCCTGCAAATAAGTTCAATCTTTTTAAATGACATTTTATTATATTTATTTTATGTATATGTTTTATATTTTATGTATATGTTGCCTGCATGTATGTAAGTACACTATATGCATGCAATGCCCGTAGATGCCAAAAGGGGGTGTCAGAGCCCCTGGAACTGAAGTTGCAGATGGTTGTTAGCCACCATAGGGTGCTGGGATCAGAACCTGTCCTCTGGAAGAACACAAAATGTTTTTAACCACTGAGCCATCTCTCCAGCACCAAGTTCAATCTTTAAAAAAAATTTTTTTTAATTATTTCTATTTTATGTGCATGAGTGTATTGGCTGCATGTATGTAAGTGAACCTATGTTGTAAAATGTGTGCTGAAGTCAGAATAGGGTGTTGGATCCCCTGGAATTGGAGTTATGGATGGTTGTTAGCTGACATGTGGGTGCTGGGAACTGAGCCTGGGTCCGAAGAGCAGCTAGTGCCTTTAACTGCTGAGCCATCTCTCCAGCCTTAAGTTCAATCTTCTTTATGACTGAAAATATTATTGTATCACATTCTTTTTAAATGTTTGTGTTTGTGTGTCTGTGTGTGTGTGTGTGTGTGTGTTCATGTACACATGCTGGCAGAGGTCAGAAGAGGGTGTCAGTTCCCATGGAACTGTAGTTACAGGTAGTTGTGAGCTGCCTGACCTGGGTGTTGGTAATCAAGCTCAAATTCTCTGGAAGAGCAGCAAGCACTCAATCTTTGAGTCATCTCTCCAGCTCCTATGCGACATTCTTATCCATTCCTCTCTTATTGGACATCTCAGTTGGTTCCATAAGTAATGTGCAAAGATGTCTGTACTGACTTGAAGTCCTTTGAATAAAGCACCCAGGTATGGTATAGTTGACTCATATAGTAAACTCATTTCTAGGTTTTTGAGGAGCCTTCATACTAATATCCATAGTCAATAGACTAGTTTTCATTCTCACCAGCAGTGTACAAGTGTTCCCCTTTATCCACATCCTCACCAGCATTTGTTGTTACTTATTTTTTAATGACTATCATTCTGACTGGGGTGAGGCAGAATCTCAATATAGTTTTTCTTGTTTATTTTATTTTATTATTTTATTTTGTTTTATTATTCTATTTTATTTTTTGAGACAAGGTCTCATGTAACCTAGGCTGGCCTCCAACTGTGAAGAATGATCTTAAACTTCTCATCTTCCTGCCTCCACCCCTTGAATGCTGTGATTCCAGGTGTGGGCCACCACACCTGGTTTATACAGTGCTGAGGCTCAAACCTAGGTGATGTTGAAATTTTTTCATGATTATTGGACCTTTGTATTTCATCTTTTGAAAACTCTCTGTTCATTTCATTGCCCCACTTAATGACTTAAAAAATGTCTTGTTTAGTTTTTCTAGTTCTTTGTATATTCTAGATACTCATCCTCTGTCAGATGTATAACTAGCAGAGATTTCACCTCCATTCTTTTTAAAAAATATTTTATTATTTTTATTTTATGTGTAGGACTGTATTGCCTGCTGTATGTAAGTGTACCCATGTCATGCAATGCCAATGGAGATCAGAAAAGAGTGTCAGATTCCCCTGGAACTGGAGTTACAGATGGTTCTTAGCTGCCATGTGGGTGTTGGGAATCAAACCCGGGTCCTCTGAAAGAACAGTCAATTCTCTTAACCACTGGGCCATCTCTCCAGTCACCTTCCCAATTCTTTAGGTTATTTCATCACGATTGTTTCATTTGCTGCTCTGAAGCTTTTTAATTACATGGAGTTTCATTTGTCAATTACAGCCTTATTTACTAAGTGACTGGAGTCCTATTCAGAAGGCCTTTGATGATTCATATATATTGACACATTTTCTCTTCTTTTCCTCTAGCTGTTTCAGATTTTCAGGTCTCACAATAAGGTCTTCAGTCCATTTAGAGTTGATTTTTATATAGAGTGAGAGA
>NW_008359769.1:0-290 GCF_000622305.1 Nannospalax galili | reverse complement strand
CACTTAACTACTTAACACTTATCTCAATTACACATTCAAAAAAGAATAACTGAAGTATCTGCTTAACATATGTGTATACATGCACAAGCCTATTCTTAACCAAATAGGACAAGAATGCTCATGTCAATTACAATCCAAGTTTCTGATCACGTGGCCTAAGTTGGTATTTGTAACTACCTTCCTCTACGACCCATTCTGTATTTCCTCCACCATCAGCAAGCACCTCTTCAGGTCTCAGTTCTTTCCCTGGAGGAGTGACTCATACTTTCATCCCTGAAGGGTCTGGGCCA
>NW_008359768.1:66516-67273 GCF_000622305.1 Nannospalax galili | reverse complement strand
ACCCAAGTGAGAGGGTTCAGAGTTTGATCCCAGCAGCACATACGGCCTTATCCTCTAGTGTGAATCTGTGATCCCAAGAAGCTACAATGACAAGGGTGGTAGCTATAGAATCCCCAGAATCTTTCTGCCAATAGCCTGATGTATGTAGCTGTTAACAAGAGATTCTGCTCAAAACTAAGGAGAAAAGCAAGGACTCACATCCAGGGTTGACCTCTGACATCAACACATGCGTCAGGGCACACAGCATATGCCAATACATACACACACATGAACGTGAACATACGTGCACACATCCAATACATTGATTAAAAAATAATTCCAGGTCACAGAGCTAATATGATTAGGGCTTATTTTCTTCTGAGAAGACACTGAAAATGAAAGAACAAGGTTCAAGGCTCTCCTAGGCTTTGTTGGACATCCCTTCAGCAGTGGCCTTTTTAACAAGGTTCTGTACATTCAATTTGAAACCTTCGCCTGTTAACACATTCCACAACCACTGTGGAACCTAGGAAAAAATGTAGGTGGCCCAGGGTTCACTAACAACATAGCCAAAAGTACTTCATTTAAGCTTTGGCCAGGAAACACTGGACCTTAGGTACATATTGCCCTCCTGTGAGTTTAGGCACAGGTTGTGAGTTGTATGGATTCACTGTTACATGTTTGTTTCTGTAATGTTTGTTGAACATAGAAATAGGCAGGTTTTGGTTTCAGCATTCGCTCATGAATGGGCCATACAAAGCACCTTTAAAGTACCCCA
>NW_008359768.1:55103-64481 GCF_000622305.1 Nannospalax galili | reverse complement strand
GCAAAATGCTTCTGTTCATTCATTTTCCATGTATTAAAAACATTCCTAGAACTACTTTTTTTCTGTAAGAAACAAGCACTTAGATTCACAAGTGACACATATTTTTCTTAAGCTACCTGTGTGACATTGATGGCAAGTCCCTTTTACATACAACTCATTAGGAACTTGGTTCAACGCAAAATGTTTCGGTTCAATTATATTCACTGTAGGAAGTGCATTGCTAGAAGTATTGTTCTTTCTACCGTAACCAAGCACTTAGGTACGAAATCCACACATATTTTTTGTAAAACAACTTGACTGACATTGATGGCAAGTCCCTTTTGCATACAATTCATAAGGAACGGGTTTTAACATAAAATGCTTTTTTTCATTCGTTTTCACTGTAGAAAACACATTGTTAGAACTATGGATGTTTCTATATGAAACAAGCACTTATATACAGAAGCAATATATATATTTCTAGAGCAAAGAGACTGACAGTGATGCCAATACACTTTTGCATACAATTCGTAAGAAACAGGTTTTAACACATAATGCTTTTGTTCATTCGTTTTCACTATTATAAACACATTGTTCAAACTAGTGTTATTTCTACGTAAAGCAAGCACTTAAACAACCGATACATATTTTTCTAAAGCAAAGAGACTAACACTCATGGCAATACTCTTTTGAATGCAATTCTTAGGAAATGGGTATTAATACAAAATGCTTCCGTTCATTCGTTTTCACTATTATAAACACATTGTTCGAACGACTGTTCTTTCGACAGAAAGCAAGCACTTAAATACAGAATCGACAAATATTTTTCTAATGCAAAGTGACTGACACTCACGGAAATACTCTTTTTCATAAAATTCGGAGGAAACGGATTTTAACCCAAAATGCTTCTGTTCATTCGTTTCAGTATTATAAACACATTCTTACTACTTCTGTTCTTTCTACAGAAAACTAGCGCTTAGATACAAAACCGATACACAGTTTCCTAAAGCGAAGAGACTGACACTCATGGCAATACTCTTTTTCATAAAATTCGTAGGAAACGGTTTTTAACCCAAAACGCTTCTGTTCATTCGTTTTCACTATTATAAACACATTGTTAGAACACCTGTTCTTTCTACAGAAAGCAAGCACTTAGAACAGCTGTGACACATATTTTTCTGAGCAACTTGACTGACATTGATGCCACAGTCCTTCTACATACAACTCATAAAGACCTTTGTGAAATGAGAAATGCTATTCTTCTTTCGTTTTAACTACACTAACAACCTATATCCTACCCTAACCCTAAAGCTAACACTAACCCTCAACCTAATGCTACCCCTAACTCTCACCCTAACCTAATCCAAACCCTAACCCAACATAAACCCTCAAACTAACCATACCCCTAACTTTCACCATAACCTAACCCAAACTCTAACCCTACCACATCCCTCACCCTAACATGACCCCTCACTCTCAAGCTAACCTAATCCAAATCCTATATCAACCCTGACCCTAACACTAACACTAACCCTAAACCTAACCCTAACCATATCAATAACACCAACCCAAACACTACCAGAAATCCTACTGTGCTTTCTTTGGGAAAGCAAGCACTTAGAACAGCTGTGACACATATCTTTCTGAGCAACTTGACTGACATTGATGCCACAGTCCTTCTACATACAACTCATAAAGACCTTTGTGAAATGAGAAATGCTATTCTTCTTTCGTTTTAACTACACTAACAACCTATACCTTACCCTAACCCTAAAGTTAACACTAACCCTCACCCTAATGCTAACAATAACTCTCACACTAACCTAATCCAAACCCAAACCCTAACCCTAACACTTAGGCAAACATTAACCCTAACCCTAACCCTAAAACTAACCCTAACCCTCTCCCTAACTCTCACCCTAACACTAACCGTAACCCTAACCCTAACGCTAATGCAAACCCTAACCCTGAACCTAACCCTAACCCTATCCCTAAATCTAACACTGACACTAACCCTAACCCTCACCCTAAAGCTAAACCTAACTCCCTAATCCCTAACCCTACACTAACCTTCACACTAACCCTACTTAAGCCCTCACCCTAACCCTACCCCTAACTCTCACCCTCACCTAATCCAAACCCTAAACCTAACCCTAATCCAGAAGCTAACCCTAACCCTAACCCTAAAAGTAACCTTAAACCTATCCCTAACTCTAACCCTATCTCTAACCATAACCCTCACCCTACTGCGAATGCTAACTCTCACCATAACCTAATCCAAACCCTAACCAAACCCTAACCCTAAACCTAAAGCTAAGTCTAAAGTTAACCCTAATCGTCACCCTAACCCTAACCCTAACTCTCACCATGACCTAATCCAAATACTAACCCTAATCCTAAACCTAACAATAATCATAACGCTAATCCTAAATCTGAAGCTAACCATAACCTTAAACCTACCCTAACAATAACCCTAACCCTAACTCTAACCCTAACCCTAACACCTAACCCTAATCCTAAACCTAACACATAAATCTAACCCAAACCTAACCCTAAATCTTACCCTTACTTCTAACCCTAACCCAAACCTGAACCCTAACCAGAACTCTTACCTACCTGAGGCGTAGACATAGCCCTAGCCCTAGGCCTAGCCCTAACCCTAACATGAACCAGAATCTGAATCCTAACCCTACCCCTAGCCCTATCTTAACCCTAACTCTAACCCTAACCCTAACCCTAACAACAACCCAAACACTAACATGAACCCAAAACTTAACCTGAATCTAAACCCAAACCCTAATGCTAACATTAACCCTAACCCTTACCCTAAACCCTAAACCTAACCCTAACCCTAACCTTAAACTGAACCAGAGCCTGAAACCGAAACCAAAACCGAACCTGAAGGCGAAACCAAACCCTAACCCTAACCATGAAAATACCTCTAGCACTAGCCCTAGACCTATCCCTAGATCTAGCCATAACCCTAACCCTCACCATAACCTGAACCCAAATCTGAAATCAATCCCTAATCGTAACCCTAACCCTAAAGTGTAACCCTAACCGTAACCCGAACCCGAACCCGAAAACTTACCCTAACACTAACCAGAACCAGAACCTGAACCCTTACCCAAAGCAGAACCCTAATCCTATCCCAAAACCGCCATAGCCCTAACCCTAACCCTAACCCTAAGCCCAAGTGCAACCACAAACCCAAACCTAGCCCCAGGCTCAGCCCAAGCCCCAGCCCCAGGCTTAGCCCCAACCTGCACCCTAACCCTAACCCTAAGCCCAAGTGCAACCACAAACCCAATCCTAGCCCCAGGCTCAGCCCAAGCCCCAGCCCCAGGCTTAGACCCAACCTGCACCCTAACCCTAACCCTAAGCCCAAGTGCAACCACAAACCCAATCCTAGCCCCAGGCTCAGCCCAAGCCCCAGCCCCAGGCTTAGACCCAACCTGCACCCTAACCCTAACCCTAACCCAACCCTAAATTCTAACGCTAAACCTAAACCTAACCCAAACCCAAACCCAAAACCCTAACATGAACCTGAGCCCTAACCCTGACCCTAAATGCTATCCGTAACCCTGAACCTAACCATAACCCAAACACTAACCCGAACGTGAATGCGAACCTGAACTCTAACCGTAACCTGAACCCTAATCAGAATGCAAACCTGAACATGAAGCCAAAAGAGAACACCAGCCCCAGCCTCAGCCCCAGCCCCACCCACAGCCCCAACCAGAACCTGAACACAAACACAAACCATAAACCTCAACCTAGCCCTAGCCCTTGCCTTACCCGTAATCCCTAATGCTAGCCTTAGCCCTAGCCCTAGAAATAGACCTAAACTTGAGCCTAACCGTAACCCTAACCCCTAACCGCTAACACTAACCTTAACCCTAACCCTAACACTAACCCTAACCAGAAACCTAACCCTTACCCCAAAACCAACCCTAATCCCAACCCTTAATCCTAACAATAATCCTAACCATAAACCTAACCCTAACCCCTAACCCTAACCTTAACCCAGCTCTAAACCTAACCCTAACCTCTAAGCCTAAACCTAAACTTAACCTCGAACCCTTACCCTAACACTAACCCCAAACCCAACCCCCAACCTCTAATCCTAAACTTAATCCTAACCCTAACCCTAACACCTAACCCCTAAACATAACCCTAAACCTAACCCTAACCTTAATTCTAAACCTAACCCAAAGCCTAACCCTAACCCTAACCTTAACGCTAACACTAACACTCACCTGAACCTGATCCTAACCCTAACGTAACCCTAACTGTAATCCTAATCCCTATCACTAATCCTAAAACTAACCCTATCTCTAAGCATAACACTATCGCCTGACCCCTAACCCCTAGCCCTAACCATATCCCTAACCCTAAACCTAATCCTTAACATAACCCCAACCAGTAACACTAACCCTAACTCTAACCCTAAACCCTAACCCTAATCCTAAGACTAACCGTATTCCCAACCCTAAAACTAAGCCCTAACCCCTAACCCTAACCATAAACCAAACCCTAAACTTAACCCTAACCCTACCCTATCACTAACCCGAACACAAACCCTACCAGAAAACCTACTGTGCTTTTTATGGGAAAACAAGCACTTAGGAACAGATGTGACACATATTTTTCTTAAGCAACGTCACTGACATTGATGCCACAGTCCCTTTACATACAACTCATAAAGACCTTTGTGAAATGAGAAATGCTGTTTGTTTCGTTTTAACTACAGTAACAATCCCTAACCTTAACCCTAACCCTAACCCTAACCGTAATCCTAACCCTAAACCTAACCCTAACCCTAACAATTACCCTTAACCCTAAACCTAACACTAAACCACACTCTAACCCTAACATTAACCCGAACCCGAACCCAAACCCTATCCATAGGCCTAGCCTTAGCCCTAGCCTTAACCCTAACTCTATTCCAAACCCTAACCCTAACCTTAAACCCAAACCCTAACCATAAACCTAACCATAACCCTAACCTCTAACCCTAATCATAAACCGAACACCAACCCTAACCCAACTTTAACATCTAACCCTAACACTAACCCTAACCCTAACCCCAACCCTAACCCAACTTTAAACTCTAACCCTAATACTAACCCTAACCCGACCCAAAACCTGAACCCGAGCCCTAACACTAACAAGAATCAGAACCCGAAACAGAAACCTAATCTGAAGCTGACCCCAAACACAAACCTGAACCCCAACCCAACTGCAACTCTAATCCCAGTCCCATCCCCAGCCCCAACCTCAACCAGAACCCTAACCCTAACCCTAACCCTAACCCTAAATCTAACGGTAACCCAACCCTAAAATCTAACCCTAACCCTAACCCTACCCTTAACCCTTAAAACTAACCGTAGCCCTAGGCCTAGCCATAACCCTAGCCTAGCCCTATCACTAAACCTAATTCTCAGCATAACCTTAACCCCTAACCTTAACCCTAACACTAACCTCTAACCTTAATCCTAACCCTAAACCTAACCCAAACAAAAACCTTAACCCTAACCTTAAGACTAAGCCTAACCCCAATCATAAACTCTAACCCTAACCCTGACCCTTACCCCAACACGAACCCTAACACTAACACTAACTAGAACCAGAACCCGAACCAGAAACTTAATCCAAAGCCGAACCCGAACACGAAACTGAACCCCATGCCAAACAAAAACCCAACCCCAGTCACATCACCAGCACCAACCTGAACCCTAAACCAACCCTAACCTCTAACCCTAACCCTAACAATAACGCTACCCTTAGCTTTTAACCCTAACCCTAGACCTAGGCCTAGCCATAGCCCTAGCCTATCTGTATCCCTAAACCTAATCCTAACCATAACCCTAACCCTAATTCTAAACTCTAACCTTAATCCTAACCCTAACCCTAACCCAAAACCGAACATGAACCCTAAATCAAACCGTTACCCAAACCCGACCCATAACCCTAACTTCTAATGTAACCCTAAACCAAATCTGAACCTGAAACCAAACCAGAACCCTAACCCTAACCATAACCCAAAACCTAACCCAAACCAGAACCGTAACCTGACCCCAAACCCTAGACATAGCCCTAGGACTAGCCCTAAAACTAACCTTAACCCTAACCCTAACCCTAACCCTGAACCTAATGCCTAACCCATAACCCATAACAGTAACCTTAACCTGAACCAGAACTGTAACCCTAACCCTAATCTCTAACCCTAACCCTAACCCGAACCTGAAACCGAACCCGAACCCTAACCATAACACTAACCAGAACAAGAACCCGAACACGAACCTGAACCCTAATCCGAACCCAAACACAAACAGGAACCTGAACCCCAACCCCAACTCCAACCCCACGCCCAACTCCAACCCCAGTCCCAAACCAAACATGAAACCTAACCTGATACCTTACCCGAACAAGAACCCGAGCCATAACCCTAGCCCAACTCGAAACCAAACCCAACTCCTAACCCTAACGGGAACCCTGGCCAAACCAGAACCTTACTCCTAACACTAACCCTAAACCTAACCCTAACCCTAGCCCAATGCCCTAGTCCTAGCCCTATCCCTAACCATTAACCCTTCACCCTAACCCAAGCCCTAGCCCTAGCACGAACCATAACCCTAACCACTAAGTCTAACCTTACACCTAAACCTTACCCTAACCCCTAACATTAACCCTAACCCTAACCCCAACCACAAGAACAAGCCCAAACCCAACCCCAACCCCTAATCCTAAACCTAACCCTAACCCTGAATCTAACCCTTACCCCTAACACTAAACCTAACCGAATGCTAACCCAAACTCGAACCCTAACCCTAGACATAGCCCTAGCCCTAGCCCTATCCATAGCCTTAGCCCCATCCTAACCCTAACCCTAAACCTTATCCCTAAATCTAACCTGAACCTGAACCCTAATATGAACCCGTAACTGAACTCCAAACCAAACCCAAACCCTAATGCTAACACTAACCCTAACCCTAAACTTTAAACCTAACCCCAACCCTAACACTAACCCTAAAACCAACTCAAACCTGAAAACAAAACCGAAACCGAAACCGAAACCGAACCTTAACCCTAACCCTACACCTAGCTCTAGCACTAGCCCTAGCCCTAGCCCTAGCCCTAGCTCTAGATCTAGCCATAACCCTAACCCTAACCCGAATCTGAACACTAACCTAAACCCTAACCCGAACCCGAAACCAAACCCGAACCCTAACACTAAATAGAGCCAGAATCTGAACCCTAAACCGAAGCCGAACACTAACCCGAAACCCAAGCCAATCACCAGCAGCAAACCCAGTCCCAGCCCCAGCCCCAACCTGAACCCAAGCCCGAACCCCAGCCCTAGCCGTAGCCCTAAACCTTAACTCTTAACTCTAACCCTAGCCCTAGACATAGCCATAGCTCCAGCATAGCCCTAACCATAAACATAAACCTAACACTAACCCTAACCCGAACTCCTAACCCAAACCCTAACACTAAGACTAACCCTAACCTCTAACCCTAACTGTAACCCTAAACAGAACCCAAAACTGAACCCTAACCTGGACCATTACCTGAACGCGAACCCGAGCCCTAACCCTAACTTCTAATCTACCCTAACCCGAACCCGAAACCAAAACTGAACACGAACCTTAACACTAACCCTATCCCGTACCCTAACCCGAACCCAAACTTTAACCCAAACCCCAACCCGAACCCGTACTCTACTTCTAACCCTAACCCTAACCTGAACCCGAACCCTAATCTGAACCTGAACCGAAACACTAACATCAACCCCAACCCCAACCCTAGCCACAAACCAATCCCAATCCCAGCCCCAGCCTGAGGCCCAACCTGAACCTGAACCCAAATCCTAGCCCTAGTTTTGCCTTAGCTATAACCCTTAACCCTTACCCCTAACCCTAGCCCTAGCCATAGCCCTAGCACTGCCCTAACTCTAAATCTAACCCTAACCATAACCCTAACCAGAACCCCTAACCCGAATCCTAAATCTACCCCTAACCCTAACCCTAACCCCAACCCGAAACCAAACCTGAATCCTAACGTGAACCCTTACCCTTACCTGAACCCAAACCCTAATCCTACACCTAACCTCTAACCTAACCCTAACCCTAACTAGAACCCGAAACCAAACCCGAACCCTAACACGCACCAGAACCCGAACCTGAACCCTAAACCCAACCCTAACATGAAACCTAACATGAACCAGAACCCGAACCCTAACCCTAACCCTAAACCTTACCAAAACCCAAACCTGAACCCGAACCTGAACCCAAACTCTAACACTAACCCTAACCCTAAGCCTTATCCTACCACTAACCTCTAACCTTAAACCTAACCAAAACCCGAACCCAAATCATAACCTGAACCCAAACACGAACCCCAACCCCAACCCAAACCCCAACCCTAATCCTAGCCCCAGGCTCAGCCTGAGCCCCAACCCCAGCCTTATCACCCACCTGCACCCTAACTCTAACCCTAACCCTAAACCTAGCATTAACCCTAATTCTTATCCCTAACCATAAACTTAAACCTAGCCCTAAACCTAGCCCTAGCCCTAACACTAACCCTAATGCCTAACCCTAACCAGACCAAAAACCAAACCTGAACCCGAACATGAACTCTAACCCTAACTCTCACCCTAAAACTAAACCTAGACCTAGCCCTAGCCTGAGCCCTACCTCTTAATCCTAACACTAACCCTAAACCAAACCCAACCCTAACTGCTAACCCTATCCCTAAACCTAACCCTAACCCGAACCCGAAACATAACCTGAACCCGAGCCCTAACCCTAACCCTAAACGCTATCCCTAACCCTGAACCTAACTGGAACCCAAACACTAACCAAAACCGGACCCCGAAACCAAACCCGAAACCTAAGCCAAACCCTAATCAGAACATGAACCAGAACATGAACCCGAAACAGAACCCCCAAACCAGGCCCTGCGCCAGCACGAACCCGAACCTGAGCATGAACCAGAACCCTAAACCTAAACCAAGCCCTAGTCCTAGCTCTCTCCCTTGCCATAGCCCTTCCTCTACGCATAACTCTAACTCTTAACCTTTAACCTTAACCCTAGCCCTAGCCGTAGACCTAATTTTAATCCGAACCATAACCCTATTCCCTAACCCCTAACCGCTAATCCTAAATTTAAACCTAACCCTAACGCTAACCCTAACCCTAACCCTAACCCTAATTATAACCGTAACCCCAACCCTATCAGAAATCCTAACACTCACCTTAAGGCTAACCCAAACCTCATCTTAACATAACCCTAACTCTAATTCTAACCTTAACCCTAAATTTACCCTAAACCTAAAAATAAGCCAAACCCTAACACTATCCCTAACCCTACCCTAACGTTAACTCTTTCCTG
>NW_008359768.1:53340-54397 GCF_000622305.1 Nannospalax galili | reverse complement strand
GGCCCAGGCGCTGGAGGAAATGAAAGAGGCAATGTCGTACCAGAGCAGTCAGAGCCTCCAAGGTCTGAGAGAAAAGACAGAAACGGAGGAGGAAGATCTCTATGATGAAGAGGGAGAGTTAGCTAGTCTCTTCTCAAAGGTAGATATGACACAGGAAGAGCCTCCTGGTCCATCTGCTCCTCCCTTACCTACACCTCCCCCTTATGTGGCTGGAGGAAAAAACACTGGGGGATGCAGCCAGCATGCCCGAGTGTGGGCTAAAATGCCCCCACAAGCAGGAGCGTTTCCAGTGTTTTCAGATGCCAACAATCAAAGATATCATGAGCAACTGGATTGGAAGGTAATACAAAGGTCAAAAGAATCTGTGGCCACCTATGGTCTCCAGGCAGCTTATACTGTTACCCAGGTAGAGAGCCTCCAATGCTATTGCATGACACCCTTTGATTGGCAAAACCTGTGCAGGGCAGTATTGTCTGGAGGAGCCTATTTAAACTGGAAGGTGGCCTATCTTGAGTATGTTGTGGAACAGGCAGCCACAAATAGTAGAAATGGGCAACCAGCTTGGGGGTGGACATGCTTATGGGCCAAGGGGCGTTTGTGAATAATCAGATTGGATATCCTGTAGAGGTCTATGAGCAGATTAATGAATGTGCCCTGAAGGCATGGAAAATGCTATCAGGATCAGGAGACCTAGGAGCAAGCTTGTCAAAAGTTATTCAGGGGAATAATGAGCCTTTTGCAGACTTTCTTGCCAGATTGGTGGAGATGGCATCGAGAGTGTTCCCGAATGTGGACACTGCCATGCCGTTAGTTAAACAGCTGGCATACAAACAGGCTAATAAGCTGTGCTGGGATGCTCTCTAATCCTATAAAGCCAAAACATTATATGTATGGATCAAAGTTTGTAGGATCATAAATGAATCTGTTCTCCAGGGACAAGCTTTAGCTGCTGCCATTGTGGCAGGGTTAAAAGGAAAGCCAGGCCAATCTGGGCCACATTAGGGAATACAAGGAGGCTGCGTCACCTGCGGCCAGCAGGGGCACTTTAAAAGGGATT
>NW_008359768.1:42984-49447 GCF_000622305.1 Nannospalax galili | reverse complement strand
GCAGGTATCTTGATGCTCAACCAACGGGTTGACCTTCTTCAAGAACAAGTGGATATATTAGGACAGATGGCCTTCCTTCCGTGTATATATCGCATGACTGGAATATGTATAACATCTGTAAAGTTTCAGAATTTTTCCCAAGCAGGTAATTTATCCCGAGAAATTGGAAAAATGCTGTGAGGAAATTGGAGCCATGAGTTCGACAAGAAGATGGCAGAGTTGCGAGCATCCATCATGGCAACAAATAACACCTGAGTAGAGATTGCCACTGTGCAGCAGTGGCTGGAGGCTATGCAGGGCACCATTAGCTTCCTCAAGAATTGGGGGGCATGGTTTTTGGGGGTTTCCTTTTGGTTGTTGCATGTGGAGGTATGCTGTGGTGCATAATGTGCATGTGCCGGCAGAGAGTGGCCCAATGGCAAATGGTCGTCTAAGCTATGGCAGCACTGGAAGCAGGAGGATCTCCCTCCATTTGGCTAAATATGCTGGACCAGTAGTCAATGACGGGTAAGACCCTCTCATTCGCATACCAACCTAAGACAGACCGACAACCATGATGTTGCCAAGTCGATGACGGGTAAGGATGCTAAATGAAAGAGGGCAACCTCAGCCAGGCACTGTCCCTTGGCCTCCCTTGGTTTTAATTAAACAAAGAGAGGGAGATGTGGGAAGCGGGCACAGTCGAGCTGGCCAAGATGGCGCCCTGGCTGGCTGCCAAGCCTCGTGACCCTCATTTGTTTGCTCCAACTCACACAAGCGCTGTAAGCTTGATCACGCGCAGCCTGCCTGACATGATACATCACCGAGCATGATTCTATTGCGTGGCCCAATGATTTGCTGCTCTGCCTGCATGTTAGCCCCGTGCTCATGTCCTGATTGGCTCCGTGTGACGGTCTGATTGTGGGATGGATCTGATGAGGGTATATATTGTGGGATGACGATGAATAAAAGAGAGAGAGTTGCTTGAACCTCACCTTGGTGTCCGTGTTGTCCTTTCCTCGGCTCTGCTGGTCAGAGACTTGGTTTGCGGCAGGCTAGTGCTAGGGCTAGGGCTAGGGTTAGGATCAGGGTTAGGGTTAGGGATAATACTCAGGTGTAGGGATAGCGCTAGGGCTAGGGCTAGGGCTAGGTTTAGGTTTAGGGTTTGGTTTCGGTTTCGGGTTAGAGTTAGTGTACGGGTTCGGGTTGGGATTCGGGTTCATGTTTTTGACGGGTTAGGGTTGGGGTTAGGGTAGGGCCAGGGCTAGGGCTAGGAATCAAGTTCGGGTTCAGGTTCAGTTTAGGGTTAGGGTTAGAGCTAGGGAAAGGGCTGGGGCTAGGGCTAGGGCTCAGGTTCGGGTTCGGGTTAAGGTTCAGCATAGGTTTATGGTTAAAGGTTAGGGTTAGGTTTAGGGATAGGGCTGGGTTATGGTTAGGGGTTAGGTTTAGGGTTAGGGTTAGAGTTAGGGTTAGGGTTAGGGTTTGGCTTAGGTTTAGGGTTAAAAGTTAGGGTTATGTTTAGGGTTAGGCCTGGGTTATGTTTAGGGGTTATGTTTAGGGTTAGGGTGAGGATTGGTTTAGGGTTAAGGTTAGGATTAGGGTTTGGCTTTGGGTTTGGGATTGGGGTTGTTTTTTGGGTTAGGGTACGGATTTAGGGTTAGGGTTTGGGTTAAGTTTATTGTTAGGGGTTAAGGGTTGGGGTTAGGGTTATTGTTAGGGTTAGGTTTAGGGCAGGCAGTTAGTATTAAGATTAGGGTTAGGTTAGGGTTAGGGTTAGCGCAGAGTTAGGGTTAGGGTTAGCGCAGAGTTAGGGTTAGGGTTAGTATTAGGGATAGGGTTAGCATTAAGGTTAGGGTTAGCGCAGAGTTAGGGTTAGGGTTAGTATTAGGGATAGGGTTAGCATTAAGGTTAGGGTTAGCGCAGAGTTAGGGTTAGGGTTAGTATTAGGGATAGGGTTAGCATTAAGGTTAGGGTTAGCGCAGAGTTAGGGTTAGGGTTAGTATTAGGATAGGGTTAGCATTAAGGTTAGGGTTAGCGCAGAGTTAGGGTTAGGGTTAGTATTAGGGATAGGGTTAGCATTAAGGTTAGGGTTAGCGCAGAGTTAGGGTTAGGGTTAGTATTAGGGATAGGGTTAGCATTAAGGTTAGGGTTAGCGCAGAGTTAGGGTTAGGGTTAGTATTAGGGATAGGGTTAGCATTAAGGTTAGGGTTAGCGCAGAGTTAGGGTTAGGGTTAGGTTTAATGTCAGGGTTAGGGTTAGCATTCAGGGATAGGGGTTAGTTTAGGTTTAGGGTTAAGATTAGGGTTAGGTTTAGGGCAGGCAGTTAGTATTAAGATTAGGGTTAGGTTAGGGTTAGTGTTAGGGTTAGGGTTAGCGTTATGGTTAGTGTTAGGGGAGGGTTAGGTTTAAGGTTAGGGTTAGTGTTAAGTATTAGAGTTAGGGTTATGGTTAGGGTTAGGGTTAGGACAAGGGTTAGGGTTAAGTTTAGGGTTATGATTTGGGTTAGGTTAAGGTTAGGGTTAGGGGTTAGTTGATAGGCCATAGTGTTAGGGTTAGGGTTAGGATCTGGTTCGGGCGAGTGTTAGTGTTAGTGTTAGGGTTAGGTTTAGGGTTAGGGTTAAGTTTAGCGTTAGGGTTAGGTTTAGGGTAGTGTTAGGGTTAGGGTTAGTGCAGGGGTGGTTTAGTGTTAAGGTTAGTGTTGGGGTTAGTTGTTAGTGTTAGGCTTAGTGTTAGCCTTAGTTTTAGGGTTAATGTTAGGGATAATTACTGTAGTTAAAATGAAAATACAATAGAATTTCTCATTTCACAAACGTCTTTATGAGTTGTATGAAAAGGGGCTGTGGCATCAGTGTCCATCAGGTTGCTTAAGAAAAATATGTGTCACATCTGTTACAAAGTGCTTGTTTTCCCACAGAAAGCACAGTAGGCTTTCTGGTAGAGTTTGGGTTAGGGTTAGTAATAGTGTTAGAGTTATGTTTAGGGTTATGTGTTAGGGGTTTAGTCATAGTGTTAGGCTTAGGGATAGGGTTCATCTTAGGATTAGAGTTAGTGGTTATGGTTACAGTTATGGTTAGGGTTAGGATTAGAGTTAGGGTTACTCTTAGGGTTAGGGTTAGGGTCAGGGTTAAATTTAGGATTAGCAGTTGGGGGTTAAGGGTTAGGTTTATGGTTCAGATTAAGTTTAGCTGTACAGCTAGGGCTAGGGTTACAGTTAAAGGTTAAGAGTTAGAGTTAAGTGTAGTGGAGTGGCTGGGGCAAGGGAGAGGTCTAGGACTAGGGCTTGGTTTAGGTTTAGGGTTCTGGTTCATGTTCAGGTTCGGGTTCGTGCTGGCGCAGGGCCTGGGTTTGGGGTTCTGTTTTGGGTTCATGTTCTGGTTTGTGTTCCGATTAGGGTTTGGCTTAGGTTTCGGGTTTGGTTTCAGGGTCCGGTTTCGTTTGGTGTTTGGGTTCCAGTTAGGTTCAGGGTTAGGGATAGCGTTTAGGTTTAGGGTTAGGGCTTGGGTTTAGGTTATGTTTCATGTTCGAGTTAGGGTTAGGTTTAGGGATAGTGTTCACAGTTAGGGTTGGGATTCTGTTAGGGTTTGTGTTAGGATTAAGAGGTAGGGCTCGGGCTAGGGCTAGGTCTTGTTTAGTTTTAGGGTGAGGGTTAGGGTTACAGTTCGTGTTCGGGTTCGGGTTGAGTTTCGGCTTTGGTTTTGGGTCTGGTTAGGGTTAAGGTTAGGGTTAGTGTTAGGGTTAGGGCTAGGGCTAGGCCTAGGGCTAGGTATAAGTTTAGGGTTAGGGTTAAGAATTAGGGTTAATGCTAGGTTTAGGGTTAGGGTTAGAGTTATGGTGCAGGTTGGTGATAAGGCTGGGGTGGGGGCTCTGGCTGAGCCTGGTGCTAGGATTGGGGTTGGGGTTGGGGTTGGGGTTCGGGTTCATGTTCGGGTTTGGGTTCAGATTCTGGTTAATATTAAGTTTAGACGTTAGGTTTAGGATAAGGCTTAGGGTTAGGGTTAGGGTTAGAGTTTGGGTTCAGGTTCGGGTTCAGGTTCAGGTTTTGGTAAAGGTTAGGGTTTAGGTTAGGGTTTGGGTTCGGGTTCTGGTTTATGTTAGGTTTCATGTTAAGTTTGGGTTTAGTGTCAAATTCAGGTTGTGGTTTGGGTTAGGGTTAGGTTAGAGGTTAGGTTTAGGTTTAGGGTTCAGTTTCAGGTAAGTGTAAGGGTTCAGGTTAGGGTTCAGGTTTGGTTTCGGGTTCATGTTAGGGTTAGGGTTTGGCGTAGATTTAGGATTCGGGTTAGGGGTTATGGTTAGTGTTATGTTTAGGCTTAGATTTAGAGTTAGGGCAATGCTAGGGCTATGGCTAGGGCTTGGGCTAGGGCTAGGGTTAGGGGTAAGGGTTAAGGGTAAGGGTTAAGGGTTAGAGCTAAGGCAAAGGCTAGGGCTAGGATTTGGGTTCAAGTTCAGGTTGGGACTCAGGCTGGGGCTGGGACTGGAAATTGGTTTGTGGCTAGTATTGCTGTTGGGGTTGATGTTAGTGTTTGGGTTCATGTTCAGATTAGGGTTCGGGTTTGGGTTAGGGTTAGGGTTAGGAGTAGAGTTTGGTTTCGGGTCGGGGTTTGGGTTAAAGTTCGGGTTCGGGTTAGGGTACGGGACAGGGTTAGTGTTACGGTTCATGTTCAGTTTTGGTTTCGGGTTCAGGTTAGTGTAGATTAGAAGTTAGGGTTAGGGCTCAGGTTCGGGTTCAGGTAATGGTTCAGATTAGCTTTCAGGTTTGGGTTCCATTTAGGGTTACAGTTAGGGTTAGAGGTTAGGGTTAGTTTTAGTGTTAGGGTTTGGGTTAGGAGTTCGGGTTAGGGTTAGAGTTAGGTTTAGGTTTAGGGTTAGGGCTATGCTGGAGCTATGGCTAGGTCTAGGGTTAGGGTTAGAGTTAAGGGTTAAGGTTTAGGGCTAGGGCAAGGGCTAGGGTTTGGGTTTTGGTTCAGGTTGGGGCTGGGTCTGGGACTGGGTTTGATGCTGGGGATGGCCTTGGGTTTCAGGTTAGTGTTCAGGTTCAGGATGGGATTAGTGTTTGGCTTCAGTTTAGGGTTCAGATTCTGGCTCTGGTGTTAGGGTTCGGGTTTGGGTTCGGGTTTAGGTTAGGGTTACGGTTAGGGTTCAGGTTTGGGTTAGGGTTACGGTTATGGCTAGATCTTGGGCTAGGGCTAGGGCTAGGGCTAGTGCTAGATTTAGTTTTAGGGTTAGAATTAGGGTTCGGGTTCGGTTTCGGTTTTGGCTTAAGGTTTGAGTTGGTTTTAGGGTTAGTGTTGGTTTTTGGGTTATTGTTAGGGTTAGGGTTAGGTTTAAAGTTTAGGGTTAGGATTAGTGTTAGCTTTAGGGTTTGGGTTTGGTTTCGTGTTCAGTTACGGGTTCATATTAGGGTTCAGATTCCCATTAGATTTATGGTTATGGTTAGGGTTAGGGTTAGGATAGGGCTAAGGCTATGGATAAGGCTAGGGCTAGGGCTATGTGTAGCGTTCAGGTTCGGGTTTGGGTTAGGGTTCGGATTAGGTTTAGTGTTAGGGGTAAGGGTTAGGTTCAGGGTTAGGGTTAGGGTTAGGATTAGGGGTTTGGGTTGGGTTTGGGCTTGTTCTTGTGGTTAATGTTAGGGGTTAGGGTTAGGTTTAGGGTTAAGGTTAGAGTTGGCGTTAGGGTTTAGGGGTTAGGGTTATGGTTACGGCTAGGGCTGGGGTTAGGTGAAGGGTTAAGTGTTAGGGATAGGGCTAGGACTAGGGCATTGGGCTAGAGTTAGGGTTAGGTTTAGGGTTAGTGTTAGGATTAGGGTTCTGGTTTGGTTAGGGATCGGGATAGGGTTAGGATTTGGGTTCAGTTTCGAGTTCGGGCTAGTGTTATGGCTCGGGTTCGGGTTCGGGTAAGGTATCAGGTTAGGTTTCGTGTTTGGGTTGGGACTGGGGATGGGGTTCGGCCTGGGGTTGGGGTTGGGGTAGGGGTTCAGGTTCGTGTTTGGGTTTGGGTTCGGATTAGGGTTCAAGTTCACGTTCGGGTTCTGGTTCTTGTTTGTGTAACTGTTGGGGTTCGGGTTTGGGTTCAGATTCGGGTTAGGGTTAGGGTTATAAATTTGGGTTAGGGATAGGGTTCTGGTTCAGGTTAAGGTTACTGTTTTGCGTTAGGGTTTAGGCATTAGTGTCAGGGGTAGGGTTAGGGTTAGGGTTAGGGTTAGGGTTCAGGTTGGGGATAAGGCTGGGGCTGGGGCTTGGGCTGAGCCTGGGCCTGGGTTGCGTTTGGACTTCGGCTTGGTGTTCCGTTTAGTGTTCGCCTTCGGGTTAGGGTTTGGGTTCTGGCTCTGGTGTTAGGTAAGTGTTCGTGTTTGGGTTCGGGTTGCAGTTAGGGTTAGAGTTTAGGCTTGGGGTTAGAGTTTAGGGTTAGGGTTAGGGTTAAGGCTAGGTTTCAGATTCAGGTTAGGGTAATGGTTAGGGTTGGGGTTAGTGTTATGGCTAGATCTAGG
>NW_008359768.1:28985-42477 GCF_000622305.1 Nannospalax galili | reverse complement strand
TTCGGGTTAAGTTAGTTTAGAGGTTGGAGTTAGAGTTATGGTTCGGGGTCGGGTTCGGGTAAGGTATCTGTTTAGGGTTCGTGTTCTGGTTGGGACTGTGGTTCGGGCTGGGACTGGGGTTGGGGTTGGTGTTGGGGTTCATGATTGTGTTTGTGTTTGGGTTCGGATTAGGTTTTAGGTTCTGGTTCGGGTTCTGGTTCTGGTTAGTGTTACAGTTAGGGTTCGGGTTCGGGTTCGAGTTCAGATTCGGCTCAGCTTTAGGGTTAGAGATTAGGGTTAGAGTTAGGTTTCGGGTTCAGGTTCGTGTTAAAGTTAGTGTTAGGTGTTGGCGGTAGGAGTTAAGGTTTAAGGTTAGTGTTATGTTTAGGGTTAGGGTTATCTCTATGGCTAGGGCTGGAGTTAGAGGTTAGGGTTGTGTTAGGGTTAGGGTTAGGGTTTGGTTAGGGTTTGGGTTAGGGTTAGGGGTCGTGTTTGGGTTGGGGCTGGGAATGGGACTGGGGTTGGTGTTGGGTTTCAGTTGGGGTTAGAATTTATGGTTGGGGTTAGGTTTAGTCTTAGGGTTCGGTTTAGGATTTGGGTTTGGGTTAGGATTCTGGGTAGGGTTAGAGGTTAGGGTTGGGTTAGTGTTGGGGTTGGGGTTCTGGTTAGTGTTACTGTTAGGGTTCGTGTTCAGGTTTGGGTTAGTGTTAGGGTGAGATTTTATGTTTTGGGTTAGGGTTAGTCTTAGGGTTCAGTATAGGATTCGGGTTTGGGTTAGGATTCTGGGTAGGGTTAGAAGTTAGGGTTGGGTTAGTGTTCGGGTTAGGGTTAGGGTTAGAGGTTAGGGTTATGGTTACGTTTAGGGTTAGAGTTTGGGTTTAGCGTTAGGGTTAGTTAGAATTATGGTTCAGGTTAGAGTTAGGTTTAGGGCTAGGGCTAGGGTTCAGGTTAGAATTAGGTTTTAGGGATAGGGATAGGGCTATGGATAGGGTTCAGGTTCGTGTTCAGGTTAAAGTTCAGATTAGAGTGTGGGTTAGGGGTAGAGTTAGGGTTAAGGGTAGTGCTTAGGGTTGGGGTTAGGGTTAAGGTTAGCGTTAGGGCTAGGACTAGGGCTAGGGCTAGGGCCAGGGTTAGGGTTAGGTTTAAGGTTAAGGTTAAGGTTAAGGTTAGTGTTAGGTGTTAGGGTTATGGTTAGGGTTAGGGATAGGGCTAGGGAAAGGGATATGGCTAATGTTAGGTTTAGGGTTCTGTTTGGGGATGGCGCTGGGGCTGGGGGTGGGGTTGGGGTTGGGGTTGGGTTTCGTGTTCGTATTCATGTTCGCATTCTGATTAGTGTGGGGGTTAGGGTTCGGGTTAGGGTACCGGTTAGTGTTAGGTTTAGGGTTAGGGTGAAGGTTAAGTTTAGGAAAAGAGGTAGGGCTAGGGCTAGGGCTATGTTTAGGGATAGGATTAGGGTTCTGGTTTGATTTTGGGTTCGGGTTAGTGTTAGGGTTAGGGTTCGAGTTAAGCTTCGGATTAGGGTTAGGGTTAGACGTCAGGGTTAGGGTTAGTGTTAGGGTTAGAGGTCAGGGTTAGGTTTAGGGTTAGGTTTAGAGGTCAGGCTTAGGGTTAGGATTAGGGTTAGGGCTAGGGTTATAGGTCAGGGTTAGTGTTAGGGTTAGGGTTAGATTTAAGAGGTAGGGCTAGGGCTAGGGCTAGGGCTAGGGCTTCGTTTATGGTTAGGGTTAGGGTTTAGGTTTGGTTTTGTGTTCGGGTTAGTGTTAGAGTTTAGGGTTAGGGTTTGGGTTCGGGTTAGGGTGAGAGTTTAGGGTTACTGTTATGGTGAGGTTTACGGATGGGGTTTAGGTTTGGGTTTGGGTTAGGGTTACGGTTATGGCTAGGGCTAGGGCTAGATCTAGGTTTAGGGCTAGGTTTAGATTTAGTGTTAGGGTTCAGGTTCGTGTTCAAGTTCGGTTTTGTGTTTGAGTTTGAGTTAGGGTTAGGGTTGGGGCTGGGGCTGAGCTTGGGCTGTGGTGGGTTTTGTAAATGAGGTTGGGGTAGGGTTTTGGGTTCTTCTTTGGGTTCAGGTTCAGGTTAGGGTGAGCGTTAGGGTTTGGGATAGGGCGAGGTCTAGGGCCAGGTTTAGGGTTAGGGCTAGGGTTTAGGGGTTAAGCAATTGTGTTAGGCTTAGGGATAGGCTTGGGCTTAGGATTAGGGTTAGTAATAACGGTTACGGTTAGGGTTATGGTTAGGATCATGTTCGGGTGAGTGTTAGTGTTATCGTTAAGGTTAGCTGTGGGAAGCAGGTGGGGTCGAGCCGGCCAAGATGGCGCCCTGGCTGGCTGCCAAGCCTCGTGACCCTCATTTGTTTGGTCCAACTCGCGCAAGCGCTGTAAGCTTGATCACGCGCAGCCTGCCTGACATGATACATCACCGAGCATGATTCTATTGCGTGGCCCAATGATTTGCTGCTCTGCCTGCATGTTAGCCCCATGCTCATGTCCTGATTGGCTCCATGTGACGGTCTGATTGTGGGATGGATCTGATGAGGGTATGTATTGTGGGATGATGAAGAATAAAGAGAGAGAGAATTGCTTGAACCTCACCTTGGCGTCCGTGTTGTCCTTTCCTTGGCTCTGCTGGTCGGAGTCTTGGTTCGCGGCAAATGGTGGCCCATACGGGGAATTTCTTTCCGACAGAAAAAAGGGAAAGTTAAGGTCCGCAGGTAAGTTGCAAAGGGATAGTGCTATTAAGGCTCCCGGATTTAGGGGATGAAGTTAGGACCACAGGCAGTGGCGAAGGGAAAGTTACAACAACATGAGATCGTCGGGATCAAAAATGAAAGTAAAAACCATGCTAGTGCAGCTTTTACGAAAGGGAGGGATTAAACTAAAAGCCAAGATCATAGAAAAATTTCTAGATACTGTTTCAAGAGAAGCACCTTGGTTTTTGGAAGAAGGATACATTAATGTTCCTCAGTGGGAGCACCAGACTGTAGAAAAATTTCTAAATACTGTTTCAAGAGAAGCACCTTGGTTTTCAGAAGAAGGATACATTAATGTTCCTCAGTGGGAGCACCACGGGAGAGATCTACAGAGTGCTGATGCCACAGGCCCACTTCCTCCGGGCATGTTGGCTATTTGGTACTTTGTAAAATCATGTTTGTTAGATAAAACTGGAAAGTACCAGGATGATATTGAACAGGGGGCCCAGGCACTGGAGGAAATGAAAGAGGTAATGTCGTACCAGAGCATTCAGAGTTGAGGGAAAGGACAGAAACGGAGGAGGAAGATCTCTATGATGAAGAGGGAGAGTTAGCTAGTCTCTTCTCAAAGGTAGATATGACACAGGAAGAGCCTCCTGGGCCATCTGCTCCTCACTTACCTACACCGCCCCCTATGGGGCTGCAGGAAAAACACTGGGGGACGCAGCCAGCATGCCCGAGTGTGGGCTAAAATGTCCCCACAAACAGGAGCGTTTCCAGTGTTTGTAGACGCCAACAATCAAAGCGGCCTTCCCACTCTCTGTCCCTCTGAGTCTTGATTCAACAGTGTTTCCCAAACTGCATCTATTCTTGATCAATTATCAACTTCAACTGTTGAAGCCTTGGCTCAAAAAGTAAGTATTAATGCCCAGCTTAAAGCAGGTATCTGGAGGCTCAACCAACGGGTTAATGTTCTTCAAGAACAAGTGGATATATTAGGACAGATGCCCTTCCTTCCGTGTATATATCGCATGACTGGAATATGTATAACATCTGTAAAGTTTCAGAATTTTTCCCAAGCGGGTAATTTATCCAGAATAATTGGAACAATGTTGCGAGGAAATTGGAGCTATGAGTTCGACAAGAAGATGGCAGAGTTGCGAGCATCCATCGTGACAACAAATAACACCCGAGTAGAGATTGCCACTCTGCAGCAGTGGCTGGAGGCTATGCAGGGCACCTTTAGCTTCCTCAAGAATTCGGGGGGCATGGTTTTTTGGGGGTTCCTTTTGGTTGTGGAGTGTGGAGGTATGCTCTGGTGCATGATGCGCATGTGGCAGCAGATAGTGGTCCAACGGCAAATGCTCGTCCAAGCTATGGCAGCACTGGAAGCAGGAGGATCTCCCTCCATTTGGCTAAATATGGTGCACCGGTAGTCAATGACGGGTCAGACCCTCTAATTCGCATACCAACCTAAGACAGACCAACAACCTTGATGTTGCCGAGTTGATGATGGGTAAGGATGCTAAATGAAAGAGGGCAACCTAAGCCAGGCACGGTCCCTTGGCCTCCTTTGGTTTTAATTAAACAAAAAGGGGGAGATGTGAGAAGCGGGCACTGTCGAGCCGGCCCAGATGGCACCTTGGCTGGCTGCCAAGCCTCGTGACCCACATTTGTTTGCTCCAACTCACGCAATTGCTGTAAGCTTGATCACGCGCAGTCTGCCTGATATGATACATCACCGAGCATGATTCTATTGCGTGGCCCAATGATTTGCTGCTCTGCCTGCATGTTAGCCCCATGCTCATGTCCTGATTGTCTCCGTGTGACGGTCTGATTGTGGGATGGATCTGATGAGGGTATATATTGTGGGATGACGAAGAATAAAGGAGAGAGAGTTGCTTGAACCTCACCTTGGCAGCCGTGTTGTCCTTTTCTCGGCTCTGCTGGTCGGAGTCTTGGTTTGCAGCAGTTAGCGTTAGGGTTAGGGTTAGGGTTAAGGTTAGGGTTAGGGTTAGGTTTAGGGTCAAGTTTAGGATTAGAGGTCGGGGTTGGGGTTAGTGTTAGGGTTAGTGTTAGAAGTTAGATTTGGGTTTAGGGTTAGAGGTTAGGGTTAGGTTTAGGGCTGTTTAGGGTTAGGGTTACGGTTTAGGGTTCGGTTTAGTGTTAGGGTTAAGGTTAATGTTAGCGTTAAGGGTTGGTGTTGGTGTTGGGGTTTGGGTTGGTTTTGTTGTTAGGGTTAGGGTTAGGGTTAGGCTTAAGATTCGGGTTAGCGGTTAGGGGTTAGAATTTAGGGTTATGGTTAAGCTTAACATTAGTTCTAGGGCTAGTGCTAGGGCTAGGATTAGGGTAAAGGGTTAATTGTTAGAGTTACGGGTAGGGCAAGGGCTAGGGCTAGGAAGAGGGCTAGGGCTAAGGCTAGGTTTAGGTTTATGGTTCGCATTCATGTTCAGGTTTGGATTGGGGCTGGGGCTGGTGCTGGGTCTGGTGTTGGGGTTTGGTTTTGGGTTCATGTTCAGGTTCACATTCTGATTTGCGTTCGAGTCAGGGTTCGGTATCCGGTTCGGATTCAGGTTCAGGTTACTGTTTGTGTTAATGTTAGGTTCAGAGAGTTAGCAATAGCGTTTAGGGTTAGGGTTAGGGCTCGAGTTTGGGTTAGGGTTCGGGTTCAGGTTGGGTTAAGGTTAGGTTTAGGGTTAGAAGTTAGGGTTGGGTTAGGGCTAGGGTTAGGGTTAAGGGTTAAGTGTTAGATTTAGGACTAGTGGCAGGGCTAAGGCTAGGTCTAGGGTTAGGGTTAGGGTTAGTTTTAATGTTCGGGTTAGGGTTCAGGTTCGGGTTCTGTTTTGGGTCTGGTTATGGATAGGTTTAGGTGTTAGGGTTAGTGTTGGGGCTAGGGCTAGGCATTGGGCCAAGGCTATGGCTAGGGCTAGGTTTAAGGTTAGGGTTAGGTTTAGGGTGTAGGTTCGGGCTAAGGCTGGGGCTGGGGCTTGGGCTGAGCCTGGGGCTAGGGTTTGGGTTGGGGTTGGTGTTGGGATTCGGGTTCAGGCTCGGGTTAGGTTTAGGGTTAGGGGTTAGTGTTAGCGTAAGGTTTAGGGTTAAGTTTAGGCTTAGGGTTAGGGTTTGGGTTCGGGTTAGGGTTCGAGTTCGCATTTTGGTATGGGTTAGGGTTAGGGTTAGTGTTCGTGTTCTGGTTTGTGCTAGGTTTCGTGTTAGGGTTAGGGTTAGGGTTCAGTTTCGGGTTCTGGTACATGTAATGGTTTGGGTTCGGTTTCATGTTCAGGTTCGGGTTAGGGTTACGTCAGAGGTTTGGGTTAGGGTTTGTGTTCATGTAAGTGTAAGGGTTCAGGTTAGGGGTCAGGTTTGGGTTCGGGGTCGGGTTGGGGTTAGGGTTAATGTTAGAGTTTAGGGTTAGGCTTAGGGTTAGGTTTAGGGTTAGGTGATCGGGTTAGGGTCATGGTTAGTGTTAGGTTTAAGTTTTGGGCAATGCTAGGGCTACGGCTAGGGCTAGGGCTAGGCCTGGGTTTAGGGTTAAGGGTTAAGGGTTAAGAATTAGATGTAGGGCTAGGACTAGGGCTAGGATTTGGGTTTGGGTTCGCGTTGGGGCTGGGGCTGGGGCTGGGGATGTGTTTGTGGTTTGAGTTGGGGTTCGGGTTAGTGTTTGGATTCGGATTAGGGTTCAGGTTCGGGTTAGTGTTAGGGATAGGGATAGGGTTTGGGTTTGGGTTCGGGTTCTGGCTATCGTTCATGTAAGTATTAGTGTTCTGGTTCAGGGTCAGTTTAGGGTTAGGGTTAGAGTTTAGGGTTAGGGTTAGTGTTAGGGATAGGCTTCAAATTCGGGTTCGGGTTATGGTTAGGGTTAGAGTTATTGTTATGACTAGATCTAGGACTAGGGCTAGGGCTAGTGCTAGAGCTAGGGCTAGTTTCAGGGTTAGCGTTAGGGTTCGGTTTCGGGTTCGGTTTTGGGTTCAGGTTCGGTTTAGGGTTAGGATTAGGGTTAGGTTTAGAAGTAAGGGTTATGATTAGAGTTAGTGTTAGCGTTAGAGTTTGGGTGTGGGTTCTGGATAAGTTTCAGGTTCATGTTAAGGTTCTGGTTGGGGTTAGGGTTAGGGGTAGGATAGGGCTAGGGCTATGGTTAGGGTTAGGGCTAGTGCTAGCGCTAGGGATAGGGTTAGAGTTAGGTTTAACATTAGGGTTAGGGGTTAGGGGTTAGGGTTATGGTTATGGTTAAAGTTAGGTTAGGGCTAGGGCTAGGAGTAGTGTTAATGCTAGGAAAAGGGATATGGCTAGGGTTAGGGTTAGGGTTCGGTTTCGTGTTCTGGTTTAGTATGGGCCTGGGGCTGGGCCGGGCTTGGGGTTGTGGTTGTGTTTGGGGTTCACGTTCATATTCGGGTTCACATTCTGATTGGGGTTGGGGTTAGAGTTTGGGTTCGGTTTCGGGTACAGGTTAGTGTTAGGGTTAGGTGTCGTGTTAGTCTTAGTGTCGGGGTTAAGGTTAGGGTTGAATATTAGGGTTAGAGTTAGGGTTCGGGTTCTGGTTCGGTTTAAGGTTAGGGTTAGAGGTTAGGGTTCGTTTAGGGTTACGGTTAGGATTAAGAGGTAGTGCTAGGGCTAGGGTTAGGGTTAAGGTTAGTGTTAGGGTTAGGGTTAGGGTTACGTTTAGGGTTAGGCCTGGGTTATGGATAGGGGTTATGTTTAGGGTGAGGGTTAGGGTTAAGGTTAGGATTAGGGTTTGGGTTTGGGTTTGGGATTGGGGTTGTGTTTTGTGTTAGGGTAGGGGTTAGGGGTAGGGTTAGGGTTAGGGTGAGAGTTAGGTTTAGGGTTAGGGTTATTGTTGAGTTAGGGTTAGGGTTAGGTTTAGGGATAGGGCTGGGTTATGTTTCGGGGTTAGGTTTAGAGTTAGGCCTGGGTTATGGATAGGGGTTATGTTTAGGGTGAGGGTTAGGGTTAAGGTTAGGATTAGGGTTTGGGTTTGGGTTTGGGATTGGGGTTGTGTTTTGTGTTAGGGTAGGGGTTAGGGGTAGGGTTAGGGTTAGGGTGAGAGTTAGGTTTAGGGTTAGGGTTATTGTTGAGTTAGGGTTAGGGTTAGGTTTAGGGATAGGGCTGGGTTATGTTTCGGGGTTAGGTTTAGAGTTAGGCCTGGGTTATGGATAGGGGTTATGTTTAGGGTGAGGGTTAGGGTTAAGGTTAGGATTAGGGTTTGGGTTTGGGTTTGGGATTGGGGTTGTGTTTTGTGTTAGGGTAGGGGTTAGGGGTAGGGTTAGGGTTAGGGTGAGAGTTAGGTTTAGGGTTAGGGTTATTGTTGAGTTAGGGTTAGGGTTAGGTTTAGGGATAGGGCTGGGTTATGTTTCGGGGTTAGGTTTAGAGTTAGGCCTGGGTTATGGATAGGGGTTATGTTTAGGGTGAGGGTTAGGGTTAAGGTTAGGATTAGGGTTTGGGTTTGGGTTTGGGATTGGGGTTGTGTTTTGTGTTAGGGTAGGGGTTAGGGGTAGGGTTAGGGTTAGGGTGAGAGTTAGGTTTAGGGTTAGGGTTATTGTTGAGTTAGGGTTAGGGTTAGGTTTAGGGATAGGGCTGGGTTATGTTTCGGGGTTAGGTTTAGAGTTAGGCCTGGGTTATGGATAGGGGTTATGTTTAGGGTGAGGGTTAGGGTTAAGGTTAGGATTAGGGTTTGGGTTTGGGTTTGGGATTGGGGTTGTTTTTTGTGTTAGGGTAGGGTTTAGGGTTAGGGTTAGGGCTACGGCTAGGGATAGGGCTAAGGATAGGGTTAAGCATTAAGGGTTATGTGTAGGGCTACGGCTTGGGCTGGGGCTTCGTTTAGGATTAGGGTTCGGGTTTGGGTTGCGGCTGAGGATGTGGATGGGGCTGGGGTTAGGGTTGGTGTTGGGGTTATGGATTGCATTAGGGTAAGGTTACGTTTCTGGTTAGTATTAGGAGAAGGTTAGGGTGAGGGTTAGGGATAAGGTTTAAGTGTTAGGCTTAGGTTTAGGGTTATGTTTAGGTTTAGCCTTTAGGGTAAGGGTTCGGGTTAGTGGTAGGGTTAGGGTTAGCATTCGGGGTTAGGGGTTAGTTTAGGGTTAGGGTTAAGGTTAGGGTTTGGGTTAGGGGTTGTGGTTAGGGTTAGGTTTAAGTTTAGGGTTAGGGTTAGTGTTAGCGATAGGGTTAGCATTAAGGTTACGGTTAGGGCAGAGTTAGGGTTAGGGTTAGGTTTAGTGTTAGGGTTAGGGTTAGCATTCAGGGTTAGGGGTTAGTTTAGGTTTAGGGTTAAGCTTAGCTTTAGGTTTGGGGCAGGCGGTTAGTATTAAGATTAGGGTTAGGTTAGGGTTAGGGTTAGGGTTAGCGTTATGGTTAGTGTTACGGGGGGTTAGGTTTAAGGTTAGGGTTTGTGTTAGGTATTAGGGTTAGGGTTATGTTTAGGGTTACGGTTAGGGCTAGGGTTAGGGTTAAGTTTATTGTTATGATTTGGGTTAGGTTAAGGTTAGTGTTATGGTTAGGGTTAGGGATTAGCTGTTAGGCCATAGTGTTAGTCTAATGAATAGGGTTAGGCTTAGAATTATGGTTAGGGGTTAGGGTTAGGGTTAGGATCTGGTTCAGGCGAGAGTTAGTGTTAATGTTAGGGTTATGGTTAAGTTTACGGTTAATAGGGTTAAGGTTAGAGTTGGACGTAAGGGTTAGGTTTAGGGTAAATTTCAGGGGTTAGATGTTAGGGTTAGGTTTATGGTTCAGTTTAGGATTAGAGGTTGGGGTTAGTGTTAGGTTTAGGGTTGGAGGTTAGCTTTAGGTTTAGGGTGAAAGGTTAGGGGTAGTTTTAGGGCTGGGTTAGAGTTAGTGTTAGGGGTTAGGGTTAAGATTAGGGTTAGCATTAGGGTTAATTTTAGGATTGGGGTTGGTGTCGGGGTTGGTTAGGTTTAGGGTTAGGGTTAGGTTTAGGGTTCGAATTTGGGGTTATGGACTAGGGGTTAGGGGTAGGGTTAGGGGTAGGGCCAGGGATAAGGCTGGGGCTGTGGCTGTGTTTGGGATTAGGGTGAGTGTTAGGGTTAAGAATTACAGCTAGTGCTAGGGCTAAAGCTAGGGCTAGGGTTAAGGTTTTTGTTAAGTTTAGCTTTCGGGTTCGGTTTTGGTTTTGAGTTCAGGCTGCAGGTTGGGCTGGGGCTGGGGCTGGGGTTGGTAGTGTTGTTGCGGTTTGGGTTGGGTTTTGGGTTGATGTTCGGTTTCGGGATAGGGTTCTGGTTCATGTTTGGGTTAGGGTTAGGGTTCAGGTTCGGGTTTGGGTTCGGGTGAGGCTGAGGGTTAAGTTTAGGGTTGCAGGTTAGGGTTAGGTTTATGATTAGTTTTAGGGTTCTGGTTCGGGTTCGATTAATGTTCAGGTTTGGGTAAGGTTTAGGATTCTCTTTCAAGTATAGGATCAGGTTAGTGTTAGGGTTAGTGCTAGGACTAGAGTTCAGTTTCCAGTTCGGGTTCATTTTGGGTTAGGGTTAGGTTTAGGTTTAGATGTTAGGTTTAGGAATTAGGTTTGGTTATGGGTTTGGGTTTGAGTTCGGGTTAAGGTTCGGTTTTGGGTTCAGTTTCAGGCTGTGGTTTCGGTTCAGGTTCGGGTTCGTAATCGGGTTCATGTTAGGGTTCGAGTTAGGGTTAGGGTTCAGGTTGGGTTTAGGTTTATGGTTACTGTTAGAGGTTAGGGTTAGGGTGAAGGTTAGGCCTAGGGATAGGGCTAGGTCTAGGGTTCAGGTTCGGGTTCGTAATCGGGATCCTGTTAGGGTTCGAGTTAGGGTTAGGGTAAGAGGTTAGGGTTAAGGTTAGCTAGGGTTAGGTTTAGGTTTAGATGTTAGGTTTAGGATTAGGTTTGGTTATGGGTTTGGGTTTGAGTTCGGGTTAAGGTTCGGTTTTGGGTTCAGTTTCAGGCTGTGGTTTCGGTTCAGGTTCGGGTTCGTAATCGGGATCCTGTTAGGGTTCGAGTTAGGGTTAGGGTAAGAGGTTAGGGTTAAGGTTAGCTAGGGTTAGGTTTAGGTTTAGATGTTAGGTTTAGGAATTAGGTTTGGTTATGGGTTTGGGTTTGAGTTCGGGTTAAGGTTCGGTTTTGGGTTCAGTTTCAGGCTGTGGTTTCGGTTCAGGTTCGGGTTCGTAATCGGGATCCTGTTAGGGTTCGAGTTAGGGTTAGGGTAGGGTTAAGTATAGAGGTTAGGGATAGTGTTGGGGTTAGGTTTAGGGTTAGAGTTAGGGTTAGTGTTACATGTTAGGCTTAGGGTTAGGGCTCAGGTTAGGCCTAGGGATAGGGCTAGGTCTAGGGTTCAGGTTCGGTTTCGAGTTTGGTTTTGGGTTATGTTTAGAGCTAGGGCTAGGGCTCAGGTCCGGGTTCAGATTCGAGTTTGTGTTCAGATTAGGGTTAGGGTTAGGGTTAGGGTTAGGGTTGGTTTAGGGTTAGTGTTAGGGTTAGGGTTAGGGTTAGGCTTAGTGTTAGGGTTAAGGTTAGCGTTAGGGTTAGGCTTTGAGTAGTGTTAGGGTTAGTGGTAGTGCAGGGGATGTTTAGGGCTAAGATTAGTGTTGTGGTTAGTTGTTAGGGTTAGGGTTATTGTTTGGGTTAAGGTTAGCGTTAGGGTTACGGTTAGGGTAGGGTTAGGGTTAGGGTTAGTGCAGGGGTGGTTTAGGGTTAATGTTAGTGTTGGGGTTAGTTGTTAGGGTTAGGGCTAGTGTTAGCCTTAGTTTTAGGGTTAATGTTAGGGATAGTTACTTACTGTAGTTAAAAAGAAAATACAATAGAATTTCTCATTTCACAAAGGTCTTCATGAGTTGTATAAAAAGGGAATGTGGCATCAATGTCCATCAGGCTCCTTAAGAAAAATATGTGTCACATCTGTTACAAAGTGCTTGCTTTCCCATAGAAAGCACAGTAGGCTTTCTGGTAGAGTTTGGCTTAGGGTTAGCAATAGTGTTAGGGTTATGTTTAGGGTTAGGGTTACAATTAGGTGTTAGGGGTTTAGCGATAGTGTTAGGCTTAGGGATAGGGTTTGGCTTAAGATGAGAGTTAGGGGTTAGGGTTACAGTTAGGGTTAGGGTTAGGATTAGGGTAAGGGTTATTGTTAGGGTTAGGGTTAGGGTTGGTTTAAATTTGGGATTAGCCGTTAGGGGTTAGGGATTAGGGTTATGGTTCAGATTAAGGTTAGGTCTATGGCTAGGGCTAGGGTTAAGGCTAAAGGTTAAGAGTTAGAGCTATGAGTAGGGGAAGGGCTACGGCAAAGGAGAGGGCTAGGACTAGGGCTTGGTTTAGGTTTACGGTTCTGGTTCATGTTCAGGTTCGGGTTCGTGCTGGCGCAGAGCCTGGTTTTGGGGTTCTGTTTCGGGTTCATATTCTGGTTCGTGTTCTGATTAGGGTTTGGTTTAGGTTTCGGGTTTGGTTTTGGGGTCCGGTTTCTGTTAGTGTTTGGGTTATAGTTAGGTTCAGGGTTAGGGATCGCCTTTAGGGTTAGGGTTAGGGCTTGGGTTCAGGTTTTGTTTCGGGTTCGGGTTAGGGTTAGGTTTAGGAATAGGTTTAGCAGTTAGGGTTGGGCTTGGCTTAGGGTTAGTGTTAAGATTAAGTGGTAGGGCTCGGGCTAGGGCTAGGTCTAGGTTTAGTTTTAGGGTGAGGGTTAGGGTTACAGTTCGTGTTCGGGTTCGGTTCAGTTTCGGCTTTGGTTTTGGGACTGGTTAGGGTTAGGGTTAGGCATTAGGTTTAGTGTTAGGGCTAGGGTTAGGCCTTGGGCTATGGCTAGGGCTAGGCCTAAGGCTAGGTTTAGGTTAGGGTTAGGGTTAAGAATTAGGGTTAATGCTAGGTTTAGGGTTAGGGTTAGAGTTAGTGTGCAGGTTGCTGATAAGGCTGGGGTTGGAGCTCTAGCTGAGCCTGGGGCTAGGATTGGGGTTGGGTTTGGGGTTCTTGTTAGGTTTCAGGTTAGGGTTTGGGTTCAGGTTTTGGTTAGGGTTAAGATTAGAGGTTAGGTTTAGGGTAAGGCTTAGGGTTAGGGTTAGGTTTAGAGTTTGGGTTCAGGTTCGGGTTCAGGTTCGGGTTTGGTAAGATATAGGGTTAGGGTTAGGGTTCGGGTTCGGGTTCTGGTTCCTCTTAGGTTTCACGTTAGCGTTGGGTTTAGGGTTCAGGTTCGGGTTCTGGTGCGTTTTAGGGTTCGGGTTTGGTTTCGGGTTATGGTTCGGGATCAGGTAAGGGTAAGGGTTTAGGTTAGCGTTCATGTTTGGGTTTGGGTTCGGCTTATGGTTAGGGTTAGGAGTAGATTTAGGTTTTGGGTTAGGGGTTCTGATTAGGGTTATGGTTAGGGCTATGGCTATAGCTTGGGCTAGGGTTAGGGGTAAGGGTTAAGGGTTAGAGATAAGGCAAAGGTATGGCTAGGATTCATGTTCGGGTTCGGGTAAGGGTTTAGGTTAGCGTTCATGTTTGGGTTTGGGTTCGGCTTAGGGTTAGGGTTAGGAGTAGATTTAGGTTTTGGGTTAGGGGTTCTGATTAGGGTTATGGTTAGGGCTATGGCTATAGCTTGGGCTAGGGTTAGGGGTAAGGGTTAAGGGTTAGAGATAAGGCAAAGGTATGGCTAGGATTCATGTTCGGGTTCAGGTTTGGGCTCAGGCTCGGGCTGGGACTGGGGATTGGTTTGCGGCTAGGGTTGGGGTTGGGATTGATGTTTGTGTGTGGGTTCAGGTTCAGATTAGGTTTCGGTTTCTGGTTAGGCTTAGGGTTAGGAGTAGAGTTCGGGTTCGGGTCACGGTTTGGGTTAAAGTTGGGGTTCGGGTTAGGGTACGGGATAGGGTTAGTGTTATGGTTCGTGTTCAGTTTTGCTTTAGGTTTGGGTTAGGGTAGAT
>NW_008359768.1:18370-28654 GCF_000622305.1 Nannospalax galili | reverse complement strand
GGGTTCGGGATAGGATTAGTGTTCGGCTTCGGTTTAGGGTTCAGATTCTGGCACTGGTTAGTGTTAGGGTTCGGGTTTGGGTTCGGGTTCGGGTTAGGGTTAGGGTTCAGATTCGTGTTAGGGTTAGGGTTATGGCTAGATCTAGGGCTAGTTCTACGGCTAGGGCTAGTGCTAGAGCTAGTTTTAGGGTTAGGGTTTGGGTTTGGTTTCGGTTTTGGTTTTGGTTTCAGGTTTGAGTTGGTTTTAGGGTTAGTGTTAGGGTTAGGTTTAAAGTTTAGGGTTAGGGTTAGTGTTAGAATTAGGGTTTGGTTTTGGTTTCGAATTCAGTTACGGGTTCATATTAGGGTTCAGGTTCAGGTTAGATTTAGGGTTAGGATTAGTGTTAGGGTTAGGATAGGGCTAAGGCTATCGATAGGGCTAGGGCTAGGGCTATATTTAGGGTTCAGGTTCGGGTTTGGGTTAGGGTACAGTTTAGGTTTAGTGTTAGGGGTAAGGGTTAGGTTCAGGGTTAGGGTTAGGGTTAGGATTAGTGGTTGGGTATAGGCGAGTGCGTGCTGGGCTCTCGGGGTCCCTGTGCGCATCCCCGAATGGCACGGTGGGTCCGCAGGCTTTGAGTCCCGCCGTGCATCTGGAGGAAGGCGGGTCAGGCCGCGCCGTCTTCTCCATGCCTCTATGGGCCTCAGGCGTGGGGTGCGCGGGTATCTCGAGGTCCCCGCCTCACCTGGCGAGTCGCGGTGCGAGTCTGGCTCTGGCCGCGCCTCTCTGGGAGTGGCAGAAGGTGTCCCGCGGGCTTTTCAGCGGCTTCGGTTCCTGCATCTCTGTCCGCTGCTCCCGTGCTGAAAGTTCCTCTGCTGCTGGAGCGTTGTCCAGCTAAATCCCGCCCTTAATTCACCCATGTACCTTCCTCAGGAAGCGAGGTCCACTGGCCACTGGACCGCGCGGGAAGGGTACGAGGACGGTGAAAGCTAGGAATGTCCGCAAGTCAGTAACGGAGGAGTGCTGCCCCCCGGTGAGACTCGATTATAGGCAGGAGACACAGACTCAGTCTACAGCTCTTTATTCCAGGTCTCAGTGACCCAGTTCCTGCTCTAGTCCCAGCTCAGCTTCTAGCCCCCAATATTGAGAGAAGACTAGGATATTTATACCATGGGGGTAGTGGTAAAAGCTTTGGCTGTTAGATACTTTGTGAGGCATTCTATTTACATATGGAAGTGGGTTTCTGCCAGACTGCTGTCTGCCTGAAAAATCACAGGAAAGCATGGTATTCCTAAAGCCAGAGGCCATGTTTGTGTTTAGAGCATTTGTGGTGGGCACTTCAAAAGGAGTCAGGAAGGATGCCAGGTACTCCGCTGAAAGGAGTCTCAGCACATGAATCTGAGCTGCATGAGCTGTCCAGACGTGAAGGGACTTCTACTTCACAGCAGGGGCCCCCAACATCTCCTCCTCTTTTGATTTAAATATGAAGAAGTGCCATGCCAGCCCTAAGAGCCAACTCATTTTATCTCGGGAAAATACAAGGTTTGATAACTGACCATGACCTGTTTTCTGTAGTGATTTTAGCAAATGGCAGTAATTGTCAGCAAAGAAATCTTAAAAAACACTGAGCAAGCAAAATACACAGTATCATCAGAGAGCAATAAGGGATAGGAGCCATGCAAAACAAGGGATTGCTTAAGCGAAAAAGATTACAAAGCTTTGAGAGTGTTAACATTGGTTTCAACATTTGATTCATTTACAAGGAAACAGTATTTTCCCAATATCATATAGTCCCCATGTTCACCAGTTATCAAGTCCAATGTTCTTTATTGTGAAGCACAGTTCTGGTGAGAGAGTTCATTTGTTGTTGGAGGAACTTCAGGTTGTCAGTTACTGATGTCACAGCTTGTCGCAGTCTTTTGCCATAGCAACGCCTCCAGCATAGAGTATAAGTTCGGTCTCTGACAGTGCGGGGAAGAAGATCTTCTCTCTGCTAGCAGCTGTGTAGGAGAAAAAGCTTCTCACACGTGAAATGTAATAGTTAGCCAGGTGTTTGAATCTACTTAGATGAAAGTCAGTGAAATATTTTTCTGTTCCTGGGTAGAGAAGTGTGGTAGCTGGTACTGTTGTCAGAAAAAATCTATTACTGGATGCAGAAAAGAAACAGTTAGGCATTGGGGTAGGTGGGAAGAAAGTTAAAATAGGGTTGGTCTTGGGCTTGGGGTTCGGTTTAGCATTCGGCTTCGGGTTAGGGTTTGGGTTCTGGCTCTGGTTAGTGTTAGGTAAGTGTTTGTGTTCGGGTTCGGGTTGCTGTTAGAGTTAGAGTTTAGGCTTGGGGTTAAAGTTTAGGGTTAGGGTTCGGGTTAGGGTTAAGGCTAGGTTTCAGATTCAGGTTAGGGGAATGGTTAGGGTTAGGGTTAGTGTTATGGCTAGATCTAGGGCTAGGGCTAGGGCTAGGTTTAGGGTTAAGGGTTAAGAGTTAGAAGTAGGGCTAGGACTAGGGCTAGGATTTGTTAGTGTTAGCGTTAGGGTTTGGGTTTGGGTTAGGGTTAATATTCGGATTCATGTTAGGGTTGGGGTTGGGGTTAGGGTTAGGGTTAAAGTTAGGTTTAGGATAGGGCTAATGCTAAGGACAGGGCTAGGCTAGGGCTAGGATTCAGGATCGGGTTCAGGTTCGAGTTAGGGTTTGGGTTAGGGTTTGGGTTAGGGTTAGGGTTAGAGGTAAGGGTTAGGTTTAGTATGAGGTATGGGTTAGGTTTATGGGTTAAGGTTAGTGCTAGGATAAGGTGTTGGGGTTGGGTTTGGGCTTGTTCTTGCGGTTAGGGTTAGGTTTAGGGTTAGGGTTAGGGTTAGAGTTAGGGGTTAGGCGATAGGGTTTAAGGTTATGTTTAGGGCTATGGCTAGGGCTAGGGCTGGGTTTAGGGTGATCGGTTAAGGGTTAGGACTAGGGCTAGGGCTAGGGCATTGGGCTAGGGTTAGGGTTAGGGTTAGGGTTACTGTTAGGATTAGGGTTCTGTTTCGGTTTAGGGTTAGGGTTAGAGGTTAGCGTTGGGTTAGGGTTACGGTTAGGATTAAAAGGTAGTGCTAGGGCTAGGTTTAGGGTTAGGGTTAGGGTTAGGGTTAGAGGTCAGGTTTAGGGTTCAGGTTTGGGTTAGGGTGAGAGTTTAGGGTTAGAGTTATAGTTATGGCTAGGGCTAGGGCTAGGGCTAGGGCTAGGCCTAAGTTTAGGTTTAGGGTTAGGGCTACTGTTCGGGTACAAGTTTGGGTTCATGTTTGAGTTCTAATTAGGATTCGGGCTGGCGCTGGGGCTGAGATGGGGATGGGGCGAGGTTTGGGAATGGGAATGGAGTAGGGGTTCGGGTTCCTTTTGGGTTAGGGTTCGGTTTCGAGTTCGGTTTAGAGGTAAGGCTTAGGGTGAGAGTGTAGGGTTAGGGTTAGGGCTAATGCTAGGGCTAGGGCCAGGGTTAGGTTTGGGGTTAGGGTTAGGGATAATACTCAGCGGCAGGGATAGCACTAGGGCTAGGGCTAGGGCTAGGTGTAGGTTTAGGTTTAGGGTTTGTTTTCGGTTTCAGGTTAGAGTTAGTGTTCTGGTTAGGGTTGGGATTCGGGTTCATTCATGTTTTTGTTGGGTTAGGTTTAGGGTTAGTGTAGGGCCAGGGCTGGGGCTAGGAATCAAGTTCGGGTTCATATTCAGGTTAGGGTTAGGGTTAGAGCTAGGGATAGGGCTAGGGCTAGGGCTAGGGTTCTGGTTCGGGTTCGGGTTTAGGTTCAGCATAGGTTTAGGGTTATAGGTTAGGGTTAGGATTAGGGATGCGGCTGGGTTATGTTTAGGGGTTAGAGTTAGAGTTAGGTTTAGGGTTAGGGTTAGAGTTAGGGTTAGGTTTAGGGTTAGGGTTTGGCTCAGGTTTAGGGTTAAAGGTTAGGGTTAAGTTTAGGGTTAGGCCTGGGTTATGGTTAGTGGTTATGTTTAGGGTTAGGGTTAGGATTGGGTTAGGGTTAAGATTAGGATTAGGGTTTGGGTTTGGGTTTGGGATTGGGGTTGTTTTGGGGGTTAGGGTTAGGGTTTAGTGTTAGGGTTAGGGTTAAGGTTATTGTTAGGGGTTAGGGGTTGGGGTTACGGTTATTGTTAGGGTTAGGGTTAGGTCTACGCCTAGGAATAGGGCCAAGGTAAGGGTTAGGGTTAGGGTTAGGGTTAGTTCTAGGGCTAGGCCTTGGGCTAGGGCTAGGTTTAGGTTTAGGGTTAGGGTTAGGGTTAAAGTTAGGGTGCAGGTTGGTGATAAGGCTGGCGTTGGGGCTCGGACTGAGCCTGGGGCTAGGATTGGGGTTGGGTTTGGGTTTGGGGTTTGGGTTCATGTTCGGTTTCACGTTATGGTTTGGGTTCGGGTTTTGGTTAGGGTTAAGGTTAGAGGTTAGGGTTAGGATAAGGCTTAGGGGTAGGGTTAGGGTTAGAGTTTGGGCTAAGGTTCGGGTCCAGGTTCGGGTTTTGGTAATGGTTAGGGTTAGGGTTAGAGTTTGGGTTCAGATTCGTGTTCAGGTTCGGGTTTTTGTAAGGGTTCAGTTTAGGGTTAGGGTTCGGTTTCGGGTTCTGGTTCCTGTTACGTTTCATGTTAGGTTTGGGTTTAGGGTTCAGGTTCGGGTTCTGGTGCGTGTTAGAGTTCGGGTTTGTATTCGGGTTCTGGTTCGGGTTAAGGTAGATTAGAGGTTAGGCTTAGGGTTAGGGTTCGGGTTCAGGTAATGGTAAGGGTTCAGGTTAGGGTTCAGGTTTGGGTTCGGGTTCAGGTTAGGGTTAGGGTTAGGGTTAGGCGTAGATTTAGGATTCGGGTTAGGGGTTCTGGTTAGGGTTATGGTTAGCGTTAGGTTTAGAGTTAGGACAATGCTAGGGCTTGGGCTAGGGCTTGGGCTAGGGCTAGGGTTAGGGGTAAGGGTTAAGGGTTAGAGCTAAGGCAAAGGCTAGGGCTAGGATTCGGGTTTGGGTTGAGGTTGGGGCTTAGTCTGGGGCTGGGACCGGGGATTGCTTTGTGGCTAGGGTTGGGGTTGGGTTTGATGTTAGTGTTTGGGTTCAGGTTCGGATTAGGGTTCGGGTTTGGGTTAGGGATATGGTTAGAAGTAGAGTTCGGGTTCAGGATGGGGTTTGGGTTAAAGTTCGGTTTCGGGTTAGGGTACGGGATAAGGTTATTGTTACGGTTCGTGTTCAGTTTTGGTTTCAGGTTCGGGTTAGGGTAGATTAGAAGCTAGGGTTAGGGCTCGGGTTCGGGTTCAGGTAATGGTTCAGGTTAGGGTTCAGGTTTGGGTTCCGTTTAGGGTTACAGTTAGGGTTAGAGGTTAGGGTTACTCTTAGTGTTAGGGTTTGGGTAAGGAGTTCAGGTTAGGGTTAGAGTTAGGTATAGGTTTATGGTTAGGGCTATGCTGGAGCTATGGCTAGGTCTAGGGCTAGGGTTAGAGTTAAGAGTTAAGGTTTAGGGCTAGGGCTAAGGCTAGGGTTCGGGTTTGGGTTCAGGTTGGGGCTGGGGCTGGGACTGGGTTTGCTGCTGGGGATATTCTTGGGTTTCAGGTTAGTGTTCGGGTTCGGGATAGGATTAGTGTTCGGCTTTGGTTTAGGGTTCCGATTCTGGCTCTGGTTAGTATAAGGGTTCGGGATTGGGTTTGGGTTCGGGTTCGGGTTTTAGTTCAGATTCAGGTTAGGTTTAGGGTTATGGCTAGATCTAGGGCTAGGGCTAGGGCTAGGGCTAGTGTTAGAGCTAGTTTTAGGGTTAGGGTTAGGGTTTGGGTTCAGTTTTGGTTTCTGTTTTGGTTTCAGGTTTGAGTTGGTTTTAGGGTTATTGTTAGCGTAAGGGTTAGGTTTAAAGTTTAGGGTTAGGGTTAGTGTTAGTATTAGGGTTTGCGTTTGGTTTCGAGTTCAGTTACGGGTTCATATTAGGGTTCAGTTTCGGGTTAGATTTAGGGTTAGGGTTAGGGTTAGGATAGGGCTAAGGCTATGGATAGGGCTAGGGCTAGGGCTATGTCTAGGCTTAGGGTTCGGGTTTTGTTTAGGGTTCAGGTTAGGTTTAGTGTTAGGGGTAAGGGTTAGGTTCAGGGTTAGGGTTAGGATTAGGGGTAAGGGTTTGGTTTAGGGTTAGTGTTAGGGTTAGGATTAGGGGTTAGGGTTGGTTTTGGGCTTGTTCTTGTGGTTAGGGTTAGGTTTAGGATTAGGGTTAGAGTTAGGTGTTAGGGTTAGGTTTAGGGTTACGTTATACTTAGGGGTTAGGGCTTAGGGGTTAGGGATATGGTTAGGGCTAGGGCTAGGGCTGGGTTTTGGGTGAAGGGTTAAGGGTTAGGGCTACGGCTAGGACTAGGGCATTGGCCTAGGCTTAGGGTTATGTTTAGGGTTAGTGTTAGGATTAGGGTTCTGGTTCAGTTAGGGTCCAGTTTAGGGTTAGGATTTGGTTTCGGTTTCGAGTTCGGGCTAGTGTTATGGTTTGGGTTCGGGTTCGGGTAAGGTATCAGGTTGGGTTTCGTGTTTGGGTTGTGACTGGGGTTGGGTTTGGGCCTTGTTTTGGGGTTGGGGTTGGGGTTCAGTTTCGTGTTTGTGTTTGGGTTCGGATTAGGGTTCAGGTTCAGGTTCGGGTTCTGTTTCTGGTTAGTCTTACTCTTAGGGTTCGGGTTTGGGTTCAGAATAGGGTTAGATTTAGGATTAGATATTAGGGTTAGGGTTCGGGTTCTGGTTCAGGTTAAGGTTACTGTTATGGGTTATGGGTTAGGACTTAGGGTCAAGGGTAGGGTTAGGGTTAGGGTGCAGGTTAGGACTAAGGCTGGGCCTGGGGCTTGGGGTGAGCCTGGGGCTAGCGTTGGTGTTGTGCTTGGCTTGGGGTTCGGTTTAGTGTTCGGCTTCGGGTTAGGGTTTGGGTTCTGGCTCTGGTTAGTGTTAGGTAAGTGTTTGTGTTTGGGTTCGGGTTGCAGTTAGGGTTAGAGTTTAGTCTTGGGGTTAGAGTTTAGGGTAGGGTTAAGGCTAGGTTTCAGATTTAGGTTAGTGTTATGGTTAGGGTTAGTGGTAGTGCTATGGCTAGATCTAGGGCTAGGGTTAGGGCTAGGGATAGTGCTAGAACTAGTTTTAGAGTTAGGGTTAGGGTTCAATTTTGGTTTCGGGTTCGGTTTTGGTTTCAGTTTTGGGATCAGTTTAGGGTTAGGCTTACGGTTAGGTTTAGAAGTTAGGGTTGTGGTTAGGGTTAGTGTTAGCATTAGGGTTTGGGCTTGGGTTAGGGTTAATGTTCGGATTCATGTTAGGGTTCGGGTTGGGGTTAGGGTTAGGGTTAAAGTTAGGTTTAGGATAAGGCTAAGGCTAAGGACAGGGCTAGGCTAGGGCTAGGATTCAGGATCGGGTTCGGGTTCGAGTTAGGGTTTGGGTTAGGGGTCGGGTTAGGGTTAGGGTTAAGGTAAGGGTAGGTTTAGTATGCAGGATGGGTTAGGTTTATGGGTTAAGGTTAGTGCTAGGATTAGGTGTTGGTGTTGTGTTTGGGCTTGTTCTTGCGGTTACGGTTAGGTTTAGGGTTAGGGTTAGAGTTAGGGGTTAGGGGTTAGTGGTTAAGATTATGTTTTGGTCTATGGCTAGGGCTAGGGCTGGGTTTAGGGTGATGTGTTGAGAGGGTTATGGTTACTGTTATTAGTGTTCTGGTTCGGTTAGGGTTAGGGTTCGGGTTAGGGTTCAGTTCGGTTTCGAGTTCAGGTTAAGTTAGTTTAGAGGTTGGGGTTAGGGTTATGGTTCGGGGTCGGGTTCGGTTAAGGTATCTGTTTAGGGTTCGTGTTCTTTTTGGGACGGCGGTTCAGGCTGCGACTGGGGTTGGGGCTGGTGTTGGGGTTCATGTTTGTGTTTGTGTTTGGGTTCGGATTAGGTTTTAGGTTTGGGTTCTGGTTCTGGTTCTGGTTAGTGTTACAGTTAGGGTTCGGGTTCGGGTTCAAGTTCAGATTCGGATTAGCTTTAGGGTTAGAGATTAGGGTTAGGGTTAGGTTTCGGGTTCGGGTTCGGGTTAAAGTTAGTGTTAGGGGTTGGGGTTAGGAGTTAAGGTTTAGGGTTAGTGTTATGGTTAGGGTTAGAGTTATGGTTATGGCTAGGTCTGGAGTTAGAGGTTAGGGTTGGGTTAGGGTTAGGGTTAGGGTTTGGTTAGGGTTTGGTTTAGGGATACGGTTCGTGTTTGGGTTGGGGCTGGGAATGGGACTGGGGTTGGTGTTGGGGTTCTGTTGGGGTTCAGGTTCATGTTCGGATTCAGCTTTGAATTAGGTTTCTGGTTCGAGTTCTGTTTCTGGTTAGTTTTAGGGTTGGGGTTCGGGGTAAGGGTTCGGGTTATGGTTCAGGTTCGAATTTATGGTTTGTGTTTGGGTTCTGGTTGGGGCTGGGCTGGAGTTGATGCTCGTGCTGGGGCTTGGGCTAGTGTTGGTGTTGGGGTGTGTGTTGGGGTTCAGGTTAGTGTTTGGGTTTGGGTAAGGGTTAGGGTTCAGGTTCATGTCTGGATTCTGGTTAGTGTTAGGTTTAGGGTTCTGGTTCGGGTTCGGGTTTGCGTTAGAGTTAATGTTAGAGGTTAGTGTTGGAGTTAGGGTTAGGGTTAGGGTTAGGGTTAGGGTTAGAGGTTAGGGTTATGGTTACATTTTGGGTTAGCGTTTGGGTATAGCGTTAGGGTTAGAATTATGGTTCAGGTTAGAGTTAGGGTTAGGGCTAGGGCTAGGGTTCAGGTTAGAATTAGGTTTAGGGCTAGGGCTAGGGCTAGGGCTATGGATAGTGTTCAGGTTCGTGTTCGGGTTAAAGTTCCAGTTAGAGTGTGGGTTAGGTGTAGGTTTAGGATTAAGAGTAGTGGTTAGGGTTGGGGTTAGGGTTAAGGTTAGGGTTAGGACTAGGACTATGGCTAGGGCTGGGGCCAGGGTTAGGGTTAGGTTTAACGTTAAGTTTAGGGTTAGGGGTTAGTGGTTAGGGTTATGGTTATGGTTAGGGCTAGGGCTAGGGAAAGGGTTATGGCTAGTGTTAGGGTTAGGGTTCTGTGTGTGGATGGGGCTGGGGCTGCGGTTGTGGTTGTGGTTGGAGTTCATGTTTGTATTCATGTTCGCGTTCTGATTAGTGTCGGGGTTAGGGTTTGGTTTTGGGTTAGGGTACGGGTTAGTGTTAGGGTTAGGGTTAGGATGTAGGTTAGCATTAGGGTTATGTTTAGAGGTCAGGGTTAGGGTTAGGGTTAGGGTTAAGTTTAGCAATAGAGGTATGGCTAGCGCTAGGGTATGTTTAGGGATAGGATTAGGGTTCTGGTTTGGTTTTAGATTCGGGTTAATATTAGAGGTTAGGGTTAAGGTTCGGGTTCGGGTTAGGGTGAGAGTTTAGGGTTAGTGTTACAGTTACGTTTAGGAATAGGGTTTGGGTTCGATTTCATGTTTGGTTATGGTTTGGGGATTGGCCTGGGCCTGGGGTTGGTGTTGGGGTTGTAGTTCATGTTCATATTCAGGTTTGCGTTCTGATTAGTGTTGGGGTTAGGGTTCAGGTTCGCGTTCGGGTACGGGTTAGTTTTAGGGTTAGGGTGCGGGTTAGGGTTAGGGTTAGAAGTCTGGGTTAGGGTTAGGTTTAGGGTTATAGGTCAGGGTTAGGGTTAGGGTTAGGGTTAAGTTTAAGAGGTAGGGCTAGGGCTACGGCTAGGGCTTTGGTTAGGGTTAGGGTTTGGGTTTGGTTTTGGGTTCGGGTTAGTGTTAGAGTTTAGGATTAGGGTACGGGTTCAGGTTAGGGTGAGAGTTTAGGGTTAGTGTTATGGTTAGGTTTACAGATGGGGTTTAGTTTTGGGTTTGGGTTCGTGTTAGGGTTAGGGTTACAGTTATGGCTAGGGCTAGGGCTAGATCTAGGGTTAGGGCTAAATTTAGATTTAGCATTAGGGTTAAGGTTCGGGTTCAAGTTCGGGATTGTGTTTGAGTTCGAGTTAGGGTTCGGGTTGGGGCTGGGGCTGATCTGGGGCTGTGGCGGAGTTTGTAAATGAGCTTGGGGTAGGGGTTCGGGTTCCTCTTTGGGTTCAGGTTCGGGTTCACATTTGGGTTAGAGGTTAGGGTTAGGGTTAAAATTACGTTAGGGTGAGAGTTAGGGTTTGGGTTAGGGCGAGGTCTAGGGCCACGGTTAGGGTTAGGGTTAGGGTTTAGGGGTTAGGCAATAGTGTTAAGCTTAGGTATAGTCTTGGGTTTAGGATTAGTGTTAGTGATAAGGGTTACGGTTAGGGTTATTGTTAGGATCATGTTCGGGTGAGTGTTAGTGTTATCATTGAGGTTAGCGTTAGGGTTAGGGTTAGGGTTAGGGTTAAGGTTAGGGTTAGGGTTAGG
>NW_008359768.1:16462-18197 GCF_000622305.1 Nannospalax galili | reverse complement strand
GTTAGGGTTAGGGTTAGGCTTAAGATTCGGGTTAGTGGTTAGGGGTTAGAATTTAGGGTTATGGTTAAGCTTAACGTTAGTTCTAGGGCTAGGGCTAGGGCTAGGGCTAGGGTTAGGGTTAAGGGTTAAGTGTTAGAGTTATGGGTAGGGCAAGGGCTAGGGCTATAGAGAGGGCTAGGGCTAAGGCTAGGTTTAGGTGTATGGTTTGCATTCGTGTTCAGGTTTGAGTTGGGGTTGGGGCTGGTGCTGGGGCTGGGGTTGGGGTTCAGTTTTGGGTTCATGTTCAGGTTCACATTCTGATTTGGGTTTGAGTTAGGATTCGGGTTCTGGTTCGGGTCAGGTTTCAGGTTACTGTTTGTGTTAATGTTAGGTTCAGAGAGTAAGCAATAGCGTTTAGGGTTAGGGTTAGGGCTTGGGTTTGGGTTAGGGTTCGGGTTCAGGTTCGTGTTAAGGTTAGGTTTAGGGTTAGAGGTTAGGGTTGGGTTAGGGTTAGGGTTAGGGTTAAGGGTTAAGTGTTAGAGTTAGGACTAGGGCAAGGCCTAAGACTAGGTCAACGGTTAGGGTTAGAGTTAGTTTTAAGGTTCGGGTTAGGGTTAGGGTGCAGGTTCAGGTTCGGTTTTGGGTCTGGTTAGGGATAGGTTTAGGGGTTAGGTTTAGTGTTAGGGCTAGGGCTAGGCATTGGGCCAGGGCTAGGGCTAGGGATAGGTTTAAGGTTAGGGTTAGGTTTAGGGTACAGGTTGGGGCTAAGGCTGGGGCTGGGGCTTGGGCTGAGGCTGGGGCTAGGGTTTGGGTGGGTGTTGGTGTTGGGATTCGGGTTTGGGTTAGGTTTAGGGTTAGAGGTTAGTTTTAGCATAAGGTTTAGGGTTAGGTTTAGGCTCAGGGTTAGGGTTTGGGTGCGGGTTAGGGTTCGAGTTCGGGTTTGGTATGGATTAGGTTTAGGGTTAGTGTTCAGGTTCGGGTTCTGGTTTGTGTTAGATTTCATGTTAGGGTTTGGGTTTGGGTTCAGTTTTGGGTTCTGGTGCGTGTAATCGTTCGGGTTCGGTTTCATGTTCAGGTTCGGGTTAGGGTTAGGTTAGAGGTTACGGTTAGGTTTAGGGTTCGTGTTCATGTCAGGCTAAGGGTTCAGGTTATGTTTCAGGTTTGGGTTCGGGGTCGGGCTCGGGTTAGGGTTAGCATTAGTGTTTAGTGTTAGGCTTAGTGTTAGGTTTAGGTTTTAATGGTTCGGGTTAGGGTCATGGTTAGGGTTAGGTTTAGGATTTGGGCAATGCTAGCCATACGGCTAGGGCTAGGGCTAGGTTCAGGGTCAGGGGTTAAGAGTTAGAAGTAGGGCTAGGACTAGGGCTAGGATTTCGGTTCGGGTTTGGGTTGGGGCTGGGGCTGGGGCTGGGGATGTGTTTGTGTTTTGGGTTGGGGTTGGGGTTTGGGTTAGTGTTTGTATTCGGGTTCAGATTAGGGTTCAGGTTCGGGTGAGAGTTAGGGTTAGGGGTAGGGTTCGGGTTTGTTTTCGGGTTCTGGCTCTGGTTCATGTTAGGATTAGTGTTCTGGTTCGGGGTCAGTTTAGGGTTAGGGTTAGAGTTTAGGGTTAGGGTTAGTGTTAGGGATAGGGTTCACATTCGGGTTCGGGTTATGGTTAGGGTTAGAGTTGTTGTTATGGCTAGATCTATGGGTAGGGCTAGGGTTAGTGCTACAGCTAGTTCTAGTTTTAGGGTTAGGGTTAAGGTTCGGTTTCGAGTTC
>NW_008359768.1:9071-14998 GCF_000622305.1 Nannospalax galili | reverse complement strand
TTAGGGTTAGGGTTAGGGTTAGGGTTAGCGTAATGGTTAGTGTTAGGGGAGGGTTAGGTTTAAGGTTAGGGTTAGTGTTAGATATTAGAGTTAGGGTTATGGTTATGGTTATGGTTAGGGTTAGGGTTAAGTTTAGGGTTATGATTTGGGTTAGGTTAAGGTTAGGGTTATGGTTAGGGTTAGGGGTTAGATGTTAGGCCATAGTGTTATTCTAATGGATAGGGTTAGGCTTAGAATTATGGTTAGGGGTTAGGGTTAGGGTTAGGATCTGGTTCGGGCGAGAGTTAGTGTTAGTGTTAATGTTAGGGTTATGGTTAAGTTTAGGGGTATGTTTAGAGTTGGAGGTAAGTGTCAGGTTAAGGGTAAGGTTCAGGGGTTAGATGTTAGGATTAGGGTTAGGTTTATGGTTAAGTTTTGGATTAGAGGTTGGGGTTAGTGTTAGGTTTAGGGTTAGAGGATAGCTTTAGGTTTAGTGTGAAAGGTCAGGGATAGGTTTAGGGTTGGATTAGAGTTAGTGTTATGGGTTAGGTTTTAATATAGGGCAAGCATTAGGGTTAATGTTAGGATTAGGGGTTGGTGTTGGGGTTGGGTTAGGTTCAGGGTTAGGGTTAGGTTTAGGGTTAGAATTTGGGGTTAGGGATTAGGGGTTAGGGGTAGGGTTAGGGCTAGGTCTAAGGCTGGGGCTGTGGCTGTGTTTGGGGTTAGGGTGAGTGTTAGGGTTAAGAATTACAGCTAGTGCTAGGGCTAAAGCTAGGGCTAGGGTTAAGGTTTTCGTTAGGTTTAGGTTTCGGGTTCAGTTTCTGTTTTGAGTTCAGTCTGGAGCTGGGGCTGGGTTTGGGGCTGGGGTTCGTACAGTTTTTGGGTTTGGGGTTGGGTTTTGGGTTCATGTTCGGTTTCAGGATACGGTTCTGGTTCATGTTTGGGTTAGGGTTAGGGTTCAGGTTCGGGTTTGGGTTCGGGTGAGGCTGAGGGTTAAGTTTAGGGTTGCATGTTAGGTTTAGGATTAGGATTAGGGTTAGGGTTCTGGTTCGGGTTCGATTAATGTTCGTGTTTGGGTAAGGTTTAGGATTCTCTTTCAGGTATAAGATCAGGTTAGGGTTAGGGTTAGGGCTAGGACTAGGGTTTGGTTTCAGGTTTGGGTTCATTTTGGGTTAGGGTTAGGTTTAGGTTTAGATGTCAGGTTTAGGAATAAGGTTCGGGTTTGAGTTCGGGTTAAGGTTCGGTTTTGGGTTCAGTTTCAGGCTGTCGTTTGGGTTCAGGTTCAGGTTCGTGATTGGGTTCATGTTAGGGTTCGAGTTAGGGTTAGGGTTCAGGTTAGTGTTAGGTTTATGGTTAATTTTAGAGGTTAGTGTTAGGGTTGGTGCTAGGGCTGGGGCTAGGGTAAGGGCTAGGGCTAGGTCTAGGTTCAGGGTTAGGGTTAGTGTTAATTCTTAGGGTCAGGGCTAGGGCTACAATTACGGTTAGGATTAGGGTAAGGATTCAGGTTTGGTTTCTGGTTCGCATTCAGGTTCGAGTTACGGTTAGGGTAAGAGGTTAGGGTTAAGGTTAGGGTTAGGGTTCATGTTAGAGGTTAGGGTTAGGTTTAGGTTAGGGTTAGGATTAGGCTTAGGGTTAGGGGTCGGGTTCAGGTTCGGTTTCGGTTTCGTGTTCATGTATTGGTTAGGGTTACAGTTAGGGCTACACGTTAGTTTAGTGTTAGCATTAGGGTTAGGGTTAGGTTTAGGGCTACTGTTCGGGTTAGGGTTAAGGTTATGGTTAGGGTTAGGGTTAGTTTAAGGGTTAAGTTTAGGGTTAGGGTAGGGTTAAGGTTAGAGGTCGGGATAGTGTTGGGGTTAGGTTTAGGGTTAGAGTTAGGGTTAGGGTTACATCTTAGGGTTAGGGTTAGGGCTCGGGTTAGGGCTAGGTCTAGGGATAGGTCTAGGGTTCAGGTTCGGTTTCGAGTTTGGTTTCGGGTTAGGTTTAAAGCTAGGGCTAGCTCTCAGGTCCGGGTTCGGATTCGAGTTTGTGTTCGGGTTAGCATTAGAGGTTATCATTAGGGTTCAGGTTCGTGTTCAGGTTGGAGCTGAAGCTGACGCTGTGGCTGAGGTTAGGCTAGGGGTTGGGTTATGGGTCAGGGTCGGGTTAGGATTACAGTTTGTGTTCCGGTTCGGGTTCGGTTAGGGTAAGCTGTAGGATTAGGGTTAGGGTTAGAGGGTAGTGTTAGTGTTAGGGCTACGGCTAGGGATAAGTCTAGGTTTCCTATTGCTATTTGGATTCAGGTTAAGGTTAGTTTTAGGGCTAGGGTTACACTTAGGGTTAGGGTTTGGGTTAGGGTTAGGTTTTGGTTTAGGGTTAGGCTTAGTGGTAGGGTTAAGGTTGGCGTTAGGGTTAGGGTTAGAGTACTGTTAGGGTTAGGGTTAGTGCAGGGGAGGTTTAGGGTTAAGTTTAGGTTTGGGGTTAGTTGTTAGGGTTAGGGTTTGGGTTAGGGTTAATATTAGGGATAGTTACTTACTGTAGTTAAAATGAAAAAACAATAGAATTTCTCGTTTCACAAAGGTCTTTATGAGTTGTATGAAAAGGGACTGTGGCATCAGTGTCCATCAGGTTGCTTAAGAAAAATATGTTTCACATCTGTTACAAAGTGCTTGCTTTCCCATAGAAAGCACAGTAAGCTTTCTGGCAGAGTTTGGGTTAGTGTTAGCAATAGTGATAGGGTTATGTTTAGGTTTAGGGTTACAATTAGGTGTTAGGGGTTTAGCGATAGTGTTAGGCTAGGGTTTAGGGTTCGGCTTAGGATTAGAGTTAGGGGTTAGGGTTATGGTTAGGGTTAGGATTAGGATTAGGTTTAGGGTTACTGTTAGGTTTAGGGCTAGGGTTAGGCTTAAATTTAGGATTAGCGGTTAGGGATTAAGGATTAGGGTTATGGTTCGGAGTAAGGTTAGGTCTACGGCTAGGTCTAGGGTTAAGGTTAAATGTTAAGAGTTAGAGTTAGGCGCAGGGGAAGGTGTAGGGCAAGGGATAGGGCTAGGACTAATGCATTGGGCTAGGTTTAGGATTAGGTTTAGGGTTAGTGTCAGGATTAGGGTTCTGGTTCGGCTAGGGTTTGGGTTAGGGTTAGGATTTGTGTTCAGTTTCGAGTTTGGGTTAGGGTTATGACTAGGGTTCGGGTTCGGGTAAGGTATCAGGTTAGGTTTCGTGTTTGAGTTGGGACTGGGTTTGGGGTTGGGCCTGGCGTTGGGGTCCGGGTTGGGGTAAGGGTTCGTGTTTGGGTTTGGGTTTGTATTAGGTTTCAGGTTCGGTTTCGGGTTCTTGTTCTGGTTAGTGTTAAGGTTAGGGTTCGGGTTCGGGTTCAGTTTCGGGTTAGAGTTAAGGTTAGAAATTAGGGTTAGGATTCTGGTTCAGGTTAAGGTTACAGTTATGGGTTAGGGGTTATGCATTATGGTCAGGTGTACTGTTAGGGTTAGGGTTAGGGTTAGAGTTAAGATTTGGGTTAGGGCTAGGGCTAGGGCTATGGCTAGGGTTTGAGGTCACGTTACGTTTCGTGTTTGGGTTAGGGTTTGGGTTATGGTTACGATTAGGGTTCTGGTTTGGTTTCGAGTTCAGATTCGGTTTAGGGTTATGTTAGAAGTTAGGGTTAGGTGTCGGGTTTGGGTAAGGGTTTGATTTAGGGTTCATGTTCGGTTTTGGGTTAGGGTTAGGGTTAGGATTAAGGTTAGAGTTTAGGGTTAGGGTTAGGGTTAGGGTTATGGTTAGGATTAGGTTTAGGGATACAGATAGGCTAGGGCTATGGCTAGGCCTAGGTCTAGGGTTAGGGTTAAAAGGTAAGGTTAGGGTTAGTGTTAGGGTTAGGGTTAGAGGTTAGGGTTGGTTTAGGGTTTAGGTCAGTGTTAGGATTTGGGTTTGGGTTGGTGCTGGTGATGTGACTCGGATTGGGTTTTTGTTTGGCGTGGGGTTCAGTTTCGTGTTCATGTTCGGCTTCGGATTAAGTTTCTCGTTCGGGTTCTGGTTCTAGTTAGTGTTAGTGTTAGGGTTAGGGTTAGGTTTAGGGTTAGGGATACGGTTAGGGTTAGGGGTAGGGTTAGGGTTAGGATTAGATTTAGGGTTAGGGATACGGTTAGGGTTAGGGGTAGGGTTAGGGTTAGGTTTAGGGTTCGGTTTATGGATAGGGTTAGGGGTTAGGGCTTAGTTTTAGGGGTGGGGATACGGTTAGTCTTAGGATTAGTGATAGGGATTAGGGTTACAGTTAGGGTGATGTTAGGGTTAGGATCAGGTTCAGTTGAGAGTGTTAGCGTTAAGGTTAGGGGTAGGGTTAGGGTTAGGTTTAGGGTTCGGTTTATGGATAGGGTTAGGGGTTAGGGCTTAGTTTTAGGGGTGGGGATACGGTTAGTCTTAGGATTAGTGATAGGGATTAGGGTTACAGTTAGGGTGATGTTAGGGTTAGGATCAGGTTCAGTTGAGAGTGTTAGCGTTAAGGTTAGGGGTAGGGTTAGGGTTAGGTTTAGGGTTCGGTTTATGGATAGGGTTAGGGGTTAGGGCTTAGTTTTAGGGGTGGGGATACGGTTAGTCTTAGGATTAGTGATAGGGATTAGGGTTACAGTTAGGGTGATGTTAGGGTTAGGATCAGGTTCAGTTGAGAGTGTTAGCGTTAAGGTTAGGGGTAGGGTTAGGGTTAGGTTTAGGGTTCGGTTTATGGATAGGGTTAGGGGTTAGGGCTTAGTTTTAGGGGTGGGGATACGGTTAGTCTTAGGATTAGTGATAGGGATTAGGGTTACAGTTAGGGTGATGTTAGGGTTAGGATCAGGTTCAGTTGAGAGTGTTAGCGTTAAGGTTAGGGGTAGGGTTAGGGTTAGGTTTAGGGTTCGGTTTATGGATAGGGTTAGGGGTTAGGGCTTAGTTTTAGGGGTGGGGATACGGTTAGTCTTAGGATTAGTGATAGGGATTAGGGTTACAGTTAGGGTGATGTTAGGGTTAGGATCAGGTTCAGTTGAGAGTGTTAGCGTTAAGGTTAGGGGTAGGGTTAGGGTTAGGTTTAGGGTTCGGTTTATGGATAGGGTTAGGGGTTAGGGCTTAGTTTTAGGGGTGGGGATACGGTTAGTCTTAGGATTAGTGATAGGGATTAGGGTTACAGTTAGGGTTATGTTAGGGTTAGGATCAGGTTCAGTTGAGAGTGTTAGCGTTAAGGTTAGGGTTAGGGTTAGGTTTTGGGTTAGGTTTAGAGTGTTTAGGGGTTAGGTCTTAGGGTTAGGGTTAGGGTGAAGTTTAGGATTAGAGGTTGTGGTTGGGTTTGGCATTAGGGTTAGTGTTAGGGTTAGAGGTTAAGTTTAGGTTTAGGCTTAGAGTTTAGGGTTAGGCTTAGAGCTGGGTTAAGGTTAGGGTTAGGGGTTAGGGTTAGGTTTATGGTTAGGGTTATTGTTAGGATTAAGGGTTGGGATTAGGGTTGGTTTTGGGGTTAGGGTTAGGTTTATGGTTACGGGTTCGTGTTAGGGTTAGTGTTAATATTAGTGTTAGCAGTTAGGGGTTAGGGGATAGGGTTATGGTTAGGCTCAAGTTTAGGTCTATTGCTAGGGCTAGGGCTAGGACTAGCATTAGGGTTAACGGTTAAGAATTAGAGTTAGGGGTAAGGCAAGGGCTAGGGCTAGGTTTAGGTTTATGGTTTGGGTTTGTGTTCAGGTTCGGGTTGAGGCTGGGGGTGGGGCTGGGACTGAGGCTGGGGCTGGTGTTCACTTTCGGCTTCATGTTCAGGTTTGCATTCTGATTAGGGTTCGGGTTACAGTTAGAGTTCAGGTTCGCATTCAGGTTCGGGTTAGTGTTTATGTTACAGTTAGGTTCAGGGTTAGGGATAGCATTTAGGGTCAGGGTTAGGGCTCAGGTTCATGTTAGGGTTTGGGTTTGGGTTCGGGTTAGATTTAGGTTTAGGGTTAGAGTTTAGGGTTGGGTTAGGGTTAGGG
>NW_008359768.1:5946-8350 GCF_000622305.1 Nannospalax galili | reverse complement strand
GGTAGTTTTAGGGTTAGGGTTAGGGTTTGGTTTCACTTTCAGGTTCGGTTTTGGTTTCGGTTTCAGGCTCTGGTTAAGTTTATGGTTAGGGTTACGGTTAGGTTTAGAGGTTAGGGTTAGAGTTAGGGTTAGGGTTAATGTTAGCATTAGGGTTTGAGTTTAGATTCGGGTTAAGTTTTGGGTTCATGTTAGTGTTTGGGTTGTTTTTAGGGTTAGGGTTAGGGTTAGAGTTAGGGTTAGGATAGGGCTAGGGCTAAGGCTAGGGGTAAGGCTAGGGCTAGGATTCAGATTCGGGTTCAGGTTAGGGTTAGGGCTAGGGCTAGGGCTACGTCTACGGTTCGGGTAAAGGTAAGAGTTCGGGTTAGGGTTCGGGTTTGTGTTAGGGTTAGATGTAAGGGTTATATTTAGGGTTGGGGCTGGGTTAGGTTTATGTGTTAGGGTTAGGGTTAGGGTTATGGTTAGGGGTTAGGGTTAGGGTTAGAGTTTGGGTTAGGGTTATTGTTAGGGCAGGTTTATGGTTATGGTTAGCTTCAGATTTAGGATTAGCTTTATGATTAGAGGGTTAGGGTTAGTATTTGGATTTGGTCATGGTGAGAGGGTTAGGGTTAGGGTTAGTGTGACGGTTAGTGTTAACTTTAGACTTAGGTTTAGGTTTAGGGTTAGGGTTGGGTTAGGGTTTGGATTAGGTTAGGGTGAGAGTTAGCATTAGCATTAGGGTGAGGGTTACCATGAGTGTTATGGTTAGAGTTAGGGATGGGTTTAGGGTTAGTTTTAGGGTTAGGGTTAGGGTTAGGTTTTGGATTAGGGTTTGGGTTAGGGTTTGGATTAGGTTAGTGTGAGAGTTAGAGGTAGGGTTAGGGTGACGGTTAGGGTAGGGTTAGGTTTTGGATTAGGTTATGGTGAGAGTTAGGGTTACCGTTAGGGTGAGGGTTAGGGTTAGTGGTAGGTTTGGAGTTAGGGATAGGGTTAGGGTATGTTTTAGGGTCAGGCTTATGGTTAGGGTTTGCATTATCATTAGGGTTAGGGTTAGGGTTTGGATTATGTTAGGGTGAGAGTCAGGGTTAACGTTAGGGTTATGGTCAGGTATACGTTGTTACTGTAGTTAAAACGAAAGAACAGTAACATTTCTCATTTCACAAAGCCCTTTAGGATTTGTATGTAAAAGGAATGTGGCATCAATGCCTTTCAGGCTGCTGAGAAAAATATGTGTCACATCTCTTACTGAGTGCTTGCTTTCACATAGAAAGCAGACTCGGTTTTCTGGTAGGGTTTGGGTTCAGGAGAGCAATAGTTTTATGGTTAGGTTTCGGGTTAGGGTTACAGTAAGGGTTAGGGGTTATAATTTAGTGTTAGGGTTAGGGATAGGGTTAGTCTTAGGATTAGGGTTAGTGTTTAGGGTTAGAATTAGGGTTAGGGTTTTGTTTAGGGTTATGGTTAGGGTTAGGGATTAGGGGTTAGGCGATAGTGTTAGGCTTAGGATTAGGGTTAGGGTTTAGGGTTATGGTTAGGGTTAGGGTTAGGGTTAGGATTAGGGTTAGGATCAAGTTTGGGTGAGAGTTAGTGTTAGCGTAAAGGTGAGAGTTAGATTTAGCATTAGGTTTTCTGTTAGTGTTAGGGTCATGGTTAGAAAAGGATTAGGTTAGGGTGAGAGTTAGGGATAGGGTTAGGAATAGATACTCACTGTATTTAAAAACAAAGAACAGTAGCATTTCTCATTTAAGAAAAGTCTTTATGAGTTGTATGTAAAAGGACTGGCATCAATGTAAGTCAGGTTGCTTAAGAAAAGTATGTGTCACATCTTTTACTAAGTGCTTGCTTTTCCACAAAATGCACAGTATGTTTTCTAATAGGATTTGACTTAGAGTTAGCCATAGGTTTAGAGTTAGGGTTAGGGTTAGGGTTAGAGTTAGGGTTAGTGTTTGGTGTCGGGTTAGCGTTAGGGTTAGGGTTAAGGGTAGGCTTATTTGGATTAGGTTAGTGTGAGAGTTAGAGGTAGGGTTATGGTGAGGGTTAGGGTAGGTTTAGGTTTTGGATTAGGTTACGGTGAGAGTTAGGGTTAGCGTTAGGGTGAGGGTTAGGATTAGTGTTAGGGTTAGAGTTAGGGATAGTGTTAGGGTTTGTTTTAGAGTTAGGGTTAGGGTTAGGGTTTCCATTAGCGTTAGGTTTAGTGTTAGGGTTTGGATTAGGTTAAGGTGAGAGTTAGGGTTAGCGTTAGGGTGAGGGTTAGTGTAAGTGTTAGGAATAGGGTCTGGTATAAATTGTCACTGTAGTTAAAACGAAAGAACAGTGGCATTTCTCATTTCACAAAGGTCTTTATGAGCTCTATATAAAAGGACTGTGGGATCAATTTCAGTCAGGCTGCTCAGAAAAATATGTGTCACATCCGTACTAAGTGCTTACTTTC
>NW_008359768.1:3785-5526 GCF_000622305.1 Nannospalax galili | reverse complement strand
GGTTAGGGTTTGGATTAGGTTATGGTGAGAGTTAGCTTTAGCATTAGGGTGCGGGTTACGGTTACATTTAGGGTTAGAGTTAGTGATAGGTTTAAGGTTACTTTTAGGGTCAGGGTTAGGGTTAGGTTCTAGATGAGGTTTAGGGTTTGGATTAGGTGAGGGTAAGAGTTAAGGGTAGGGTTACGGTGAGTGTTTAGGTAGAGTTAGGATGAGGGTTAGTGTAGGGTTAGGGGTTGGGGAGTTAGGGTTAGCTTTAGGGTGAGGGTTAGGTTTAGTGTTAGAGTTAGGGATATGGTTAGTGTTAGTGTTAGGGTTAGGGTTTGCATTAGCGTTAGGGTTAGGGTTAGGGTTAGTGTTAGGGTGAGAGTTAGGGATAGGGTTAGGGTTAGTTTTAGAGTTAGGGTTAGGGTTAATGTTTGCCTAAGTGTTAGGGTTAGGGTTTGGCTTTGGATTAGGTTAGGGTGAGAGTTAGGGTTAGCATTAGGGTGAGGGTTAGTGTTAGCTTTATGGTTAGGGTAAGGTATAGGTTGTTTGTGTAGTTAAAACGAAAGAAGAATAGCATTTCTCATTTCACAAAGGTCTTTATGAGTTGTATGTAGAAGTTAATGTGGCATCAATGTCAGTCAAGTTGCTCAGAAAAATATGTGTCACAGCTTTTCTAAGTGCTTGCTTTCCCAAAGAAACACAGTAGGATTTCTGGTAATGTTTGGGTTGCGGTTAGTGATATGGTTAGGGTTAGATTTAGGGTTAGTGTTAGGGTTGATATAGGGTTTGGATTAGGTTAGCTTGAGAGTGAGGGGTAGAGTTAGGGTTAGGGATGTGGTAGAGTTAGAGGTTGGATTAGGTTATGGTGAGAGTTAGGGGTATGGTTAGTTCGAGGGTTTATGTTGGGTTTGGGTTTGGATTAGGTTAGGGTGAGAGTTAGGGGTAGGGTCAGGGAGAGGATTAGGGTTGAGTTAGGGATTGGAGATTTAGGGTTAGCATTAGGGTGAGGGTTAGGGTTAGTTTTAGGGTTAGAGTTAGGGATAGGGTTAGGGGTAGTGTTAGGGTTAGGTTAGGTTTTGGATTAGGTTAGGGTGAGAGTTTGCGTTAGCGTTAGGGATAGGGTCAGGTATAAGTTGTTACTGTAGTTAAAATGAAAGAACAGTAGCATTTCTTATTTCACGAAGGTTTTTATGATTTGTATGTACAGGGACTCTGGCATCAATGTCACTCAGGTTCCTGAGAAAAATATGTGTCACATCTGTACTAAGTGCTTGCTTTCCCAAAGAAAGCACATTAGGTTTTCTGGTAGTGTTTAGGTTAGGGTTAGCAATAGGGTTAGGGTTAGATTTAGGGTTAGGGTTATTGTTGAGTTAGGGTTAGGGTTTGGGTTAGGTTAGGGTGAGAGTTATTGGTAGGGCTAGGGTGAGGGTTAGTGTACGGTTAGGGTTTCTACTAGGTTAGGGTGAGAGTTAAGGGTAGGCTTAGAGTGAGGGTCTATGTTGAGTTAGTGTTTGCATTAGGTTAGGGTGAGAGTTTGGGCTAGGGTTAGGGTGAGGGTTAGTGTAGGTTAGGAATTGGAGAGTTAGGGTTAGCGTTACGGTGAGCGTTAGGGTTAGTGTTAGGGTTAGACTTAGGGATAGGGTTAGGGTTAGGGATTGCGTTAGCATTAGGGTTAGGTTTTGGATTAGGGTAGGATGAGAGTTAGGATTAGCGTTAGGGTGACGGTTAGTGTTAGCGTTAAAAGTACTGTCAGGTA
>NW_008359768.1:1827-2800 GCF_000622305.1 Nannospalax galili | reverse complement strand
ACATTTTTTCGGAAAATTTGGTTTCATATCTGAAATTGCTGATAATCAGTTTCTTAAACAATTTTGAATTTCCAGGAAATAAACAAACAATATACTAAGGCTGGACAGATGGCTTAATGGTTAAGAATACTTGTTCTTGCAGAGGACCCAGGTTCAGTTGCCAACACCCACATGGTGGCTAACAACGGTCCTTACGTTTCCTTATGTTGAAGGAAAAGAATTCAGCCTTTGAATAAAGTGACTCTCTCTCCATAACTCCAGTTCCTGGGGGTCTGATGCTCTCCTCAGGGCTCTGCAGGCATTGAATGTCAGGAGTGTACATACATACATGAAGGCACAGCAGTCATACACATAAACAATAGACAATAAAACTGTATTTAGACTTCCTTTCCTTAACTCCTTTTTCTCCTTTTTTAAAGGAAGAAAGCTTTTCACCCATGTTTTTATTTTTTTTAATTTAGGGCAGGACCGACTAGAGTAATTCACTATCAAAATTCTTACCTGTATGGACCTGTACAGACGTTTTTCTAAGTATCGATTTTCATTCTTTTGGAGGTCTCATTTCTCTGTGACATATTGAAAAAAATAAAATTTAATATTCATATGGAAGAATTACTATTTGCTCTTTTTTAGTTCATAATGTACTTTACATTAGAAATTTAAAAGGAAGTTTATTTTCTTTTTCAACATTTATTTACGATTGGTGTCTACATTCCTTGTGTTTTCTTATGTTGAGGGAAAAGAATTTAGCCCTTGATAAAATAATTCTCTCTCTCTCTCTCTCTCTCTCTCTCTCTCTGCACACACATGGGAAAGGAGGACAGTAGCTCTGGCACATTCTTGGTTTTGATAATTACAATAACTAACTTTGTATGTATATACTGAATAAAATTAATACTCCTATTTCACTCTTCCCCCATGTCCTTAGGGTAAAATGTCCCCTTCTCTGTCATGACACTTTGTAGGCCTTTTA
>NW_008359768.1:0-731 GCF_000622305.1 Nannospalax galili | reverse complement strand
GTGCTGCTGGGATCAAACTCTGAACCCTCTCACTTGGGTAGTAAGCACTTTATTCCTTTAGTCATCTCTTCAGCCCTGAATCACTAATAATATTTCACATATATCATAGTCACAATCAGATTTTCCTCATATGTTTCAAAATTGTTGGCTGTACAAGTTATTACTCAGCTTTTAATAAAGAGGTAAATAAGATGAATAGTCCTGAGTAGACGGAAAGACAAGAACACTTACTTGATTAGTAGGGTATAATGGGAAGTGTTCTGTACCTAGAAGTGCTAACTCCACAATGAAGAGCTACATGTTCTTAGCAACTTACTAGCTTATGCTAAAAATCTAAAAATTGAGGATTTTAGGATGAAGGTGATGACTCAGCAGGTCAATGCTGTGCCAGCCTGACAACCTGAATTTGCATCCCCAGAACTCATGTACCATCCAGGCACTGTGGAATGTGTCTATAATCCCAGAGCTCTTAAGGTGACATAGATGACAGAGATAGGAATATTGCACAGAAGCTCTCAGTCCTCCTAGACAGGAAAAGTAGTCAAGTGGCAAACAAGGTAGAAACTTTGCCTCATGTAAGGGGGAAGGGGAAGACCGATAAATATTGTTGGTCTCTGGTGTCATACCTAAACATAAATAAATACATAAATCTTTTAAAATCATTGGGTGTCTTCTTAAGTTCACCATATTGTTAACCATCTCAACAAGACAGCAACATGCACACACAGGAA
>NW_008359767.1:0-449 GCF_000622305.1 Nannospalax galili | reverse complement strand
GCATGCCCTTTAGGAAGTTAGGTTGTCTTTTTAAATATCCCCAAAGATTTCGATCTTTATTTAAAATCGTGAGTTAGGAATCTGGAAGACTTTAAAATTAAACTAATTTTCCGATTATGTGCCTGAAAAGTCAATTAACTTTATGATGTTTAGAGACAAAAACTTGATGTACCATCTTCACTGTTGTTACTGGTCCATTCAAATGAATATATCAACACAATTGTTTTTACAAAAATAATCCTTCCCTGCCTTTGAGGAATCAACCAAAATTAAGTTATCTGAAATGGTTTTGTAACTAATTGCTCTTCTTCATCTATTAAGGCTGAATGTTAGGAAAAAAGTGTATTATATTAGGGAATTATAAGGTCAAATGAATAAAAGAGAAAATATGCATTTAAAAAAAATAGCAATAATTTTTTAAAAACAACTTAGAAATTGAAAGAATGCCT
>NW_008359766.1:0-700 GCF_000622305.1 Nannospalax galili | reverse complement strand
TAAATTAACAGCATAGATGCTGTCAGAGTAAAGGTTAAAGGGTTTATCAATTTTATCAAGAGCCATATAGATAGCAAATAGCTCCTTAAACTGTGGAGATTTATCAGATAGGGGCTGTAAATATATCACAGGTGGGTCATCAGGAGAGTCATATGACCAATGCAGCTCCTTTTTCCCCTCCATCTGTAAAGGCTGTAATAGTCTCTTTTATTGGTTTATGGCAAAAAAGCCTAGGCGGGAGACAGCGAAATGTTGGAATAACTGACACCCATTTATCTTTGGGATAGTGATTATCAATTTGTCCTGGGAAGCCTATTAAGCTAATTGCAAAAGAGGAGTGATGCTTTAAGAGCCATTGTACATCTGATAATGAGAAGGGGATAATGAGAGTATCCGGTTCCTTTCCTATGATTTGTATGATTCTATCTCTCCCTTCTCAGACCATGGAGGCAAGAGTGTCCACTTCTGTAAGAAAGCAAGGAGCGCCTCCTACAGGCGTGTGAAGCCATTCTAGTACTCCGTGAGGCTGATGAATTTCTCCTACCATGGTCGGGGAGGAATTAAATATTAAGAGTTGAACAGGTAGCTTGGGGTCATATCTGGCTAGTGATGCCTTTTGGAAGTGGCTATTAATTACTTGGAGACCCCCTTTTGCATCTGGGTTTAGATACCTTCTGGAGGCTGGGTTTTTGTCTCCCTT
>NW_008359765.1:0-240 GCF_000622305.1 Nannospalax galili | reverse complement strand
TGCATGTATGTGAGTGCACCCGTGTTGTGCAATGCCACAGAGATCAGAAGAGGACTTCGGATTCCCCTGGAACGGGAGTTAAGGACAGTTAGTAGCTGCCATGTGGGTGCTGGGAATCGAACCCGGGTCCTCTGCAAGAGCAGTCAGTGCTCTTAACCACTGAACCATCTCTCCAGCCCCCAAAAGAAACTTCTTTTTCATCTCAGATGTGATTGTTATAAAAATTGATGAGAGAAATCA
>NW_008359764.1:26678-26809 GCF_000622305.1 Nannospalax galili | reverse complement strand
GCCCTACCTCTTTATGTTGTTTGATCAGAAACTGTTGTCACAGTGCTCAGAGCAAAGTGAAACATTTACTGTGAACATAATGATTTTCTTATTTCTGTCTTTTGTGTGCAATACCTCATCACTGATTATTT
>NW_008359764.1:23702-25261 GCF_000622305.1 Nannospalax galili | reverse complement strand
GACAGGAGAAAGCCTCACCAATAGGATGAACGAAATGGAAAACAGAGTATCAAGATTGGAAGATAAAGTGGATGAACTGGACCACTCAAGCAAAGATTATGAAAAATTTAAGAAATCACAAGAATGGAATATGCAGGAATTGAGTGATACCATAAAAAGACCAAACTTGTGATTCATAGGCATACAAGAAGGAGAAGAATCCCAAGACAATGGCATGGACCAGATCTTCAACAGAATTGTGGAAGAAAATTTCCCAAACTTAAAGAAAGACATGCCCATACAAATACAAGAAGCATACAGAACACCAAACAGAGAGGACCAGAACAGAAACTCTCCACGGCACATGGTAGTAAAAACACTACACGTACAAAACAAAGAGACAATACTGAAAGCTGCAAAAGTGAAACAACAAGTCACATATAAAGGAAAACCCACTAGGATTAGAGCTGACTTTTCAGTGCAAGCTATGAAAGCTAGAAGAGCCTGGACCAAAGTATTCCCACTTCTAAATGACCACAGATGCCAACCCAGATTATTTTCCCAGCAAAAATGCCTATTACAGTCAAAGGGGAAAGAAAAATCTTCAATGACATAAATAGGCTGAAGACTTCATGTCCACAAAACCAGCCCTTCAGTGAGTTCTTGAAGCAATACAAAGAGCTGAAGAGAGAGAGAGAGAACTATATCCAAGAGGTCAGAAGAAACCCAGTGAACATATAACCCATAACTGTGGAAAGGCACAGAAATACTAAGAATGTAAACGAAAATAAAAATGACAGGATTCAATACACATATTTAATTAATAACTATAAATATCAATGGACTGATTCAATACACATCTTTAATTAATAACTATAAATATCAATGGACTGAAGTAGCCAGTCAAAAGACACAGACTAGTTGAATGGATTAAGAAATAAATTCCATCTATTTGTTGTCTGCAAAAACTCATCTCTCTTTCAAGGACAGGCACTACCTTAAGATGAAAGGATGGAGAAAAATACACTAAGCTTCCTTAAGGTGAAAGGATGGAGAAAAATATACTAAGTGATTGGTACTAAGAAAACAGCAGGCATTGCCATTCTAATATCTGACAAAATAGACTTTAAACTAAAACTAATCAGAAGAGATAAAGAGGGCCACTTCACTCTGTTCAAAGCAACAGTAAACCAAGAAGATATTGCATTCACCAAACTATGATTCACGCAACTTCATAAAAACAGTACTACAGGACATTAAGACCCAGGTTAATCCAACTCATTAATAGTAGGGGACTTCAAAACCCCACTGTCTCCATTAGATAGGTCAACAGGACAGAGAATTAACAGAGAGACATCTGAATTAAACAATACCATATATCAAATGGACCTAACAGACATCTACTGAATATTCCAACCAACCACCAAAGAATATACTTTCTATTCAGCGCTCCATGGAACTGTCTCCAAAACTGACCATAGAATGGGGCACAAAACAACCCTCAACCAATGCAAAAAGATTGAAATAATTCCATGCATTCTATCAGATCACAATGCAATAGCTTACAATCAACACCTGAA
>NW_008359764.1:22820-23566 GCF_000622305.1 Nannospalax galili | reverse complement strand
ACCTCTGGGACACATTGAAAGCAGTCCTTAGAGGGAAGTTTATGGCTCTAAATGCGTACATTAAAAAAACGGAAAGAACAGAAATGATTTAACATTGCAACTCAAGAGGCTTGAAAAACAACAACAAATGAAAATCAATCCTAGCAGACAAGAAGAAATAACAAAAAATCAGAACAGAAATTAATGAAATAGAAATAAAGAAAACAATACAAAGAATCAACAAATCCAAGAGGTGGTTCTTACAAAAGATAAACAGGAGTGACAGACCGCTTAGACAAGTTAACCAAAAGAAAGAAAGAGTACCTCCAAATCAACAAAATCAGAGATGAAAGGGGAAACGTCACAACAGACAACAAAAAGATCCAGACCATTATACGGGAATACTTTAAAAACCTATACTCTAGGGGTTGGAGAGATGGCTCAGTGGTTAAGAACTCTGGCTGTTCTTGCAGAAGGCCTGGGTTTGTATCCCAGCACCCACATGGCAGCTAACAACTGTCCGTGACTCCAGTTCTGGGGATCCAACAGCCTCTTCTGACCTCTGCAGGCATTGCATGACCTGGGTGCACTTACATGCAGGCATAACACTTATACACATAAAATAAAAATAATAAATATTCATAAAAGGAAATAATAACCAGACTGCATCAAAAGCAAAGTGGAAGGAAAGAATCAGCTCCCAAAAAGTTTCATCTGACCTCTACACACAAGCCATGGCATGCTTGTGCCTGCACACACACTCACAC
>NW_008359764.1:10637-22174 GCF_000622305.1 Nannospalax galili | reverse complement strand
GAATATGGGAAGAATTAACTGGACTTTGTGATTTATCAAAAGAAGACATGAATTTGGGAAGGAGGCATATTGGAAGGGACATGGGGGAGGAGATAGAGGATCAAAATGGGGGTAAACGTGGTTGTATTTTAATGTACATGTGTATGATATTCTCAAAAATTAAGCAAAAATATTATAAATACCAAAAGCCTTCATTTTTTTCAAAGATAATTTTAGGAAACATTCCATGGGTCGGCGAATACCTGGCCTCCTGGAGTCTCCCATGTTGCTTGATTATGACTATCTCCCCTGGCATTTATCATCTGAACTTGTAAAAACTATCTTGAAGCTAAGAGGCATGGTGTATACAGACTTTAAAATAGGTAGTCTAGTGGTAGATTTGGTTCACGTACTGTTTTCAACAGGGGCCAAGGGAAGAGGAGCAGGTGTGACAGCTGAGCCTCCTGTGCAGAAAAAGTTGCTGTTGTGGACAAGAGTCCTGGGAAAGCTTTACTGGCTCAGCTGAATATAATGAATGTCCAGGATCATCAGCCTCCACAAGACCAGGACAGGGAAGCGTCCAGGCCACCTTCACAGAAATTGGCAGAGACAGTCGAGATGCCCTTGCATGACAAATTAAGAACCTAGGAAATTATCTCTTTTGTTCCTAGTGTCAGAGTGATACCAGGCCTACTGCTGGTGACACCAGTGGACAGATGTGCATTATATTACGGCTCCCCCTGCTGGAGACAGTCAAATAGAAGACAGAATCAGGTCGCTGTCCAAGCTTTCCTAAAAGTTGGGTCCTTAGTTTTACTTTCTCTTTTTATTTCTCCTAATCTTCATTTAGTCTCCATCTTCCTTGACATTGCCTTGGATGGTGTGAATGGGAAACAGCCCTCACAGGCACATGTGTTTGAACTCTTGGTGCTCAGTCATTCATATTGTTGGGAAGGCCATGGAGCCGAGTGCCACTTTCTGTCCACTGTCTGCTATTTGACATCTGATTCCACGGACCAGCTGCCCTGCCTTCACTGTCATGAAGTAATGCATCCCTGCTTAAAATGTGAGCAAAAATAAATTACTCCAATCTTAAGTTGTTTCTTGTCACATATTGGCCAAGCTACCAGAAAAATAATGAATGTAGGGAATGGTACCAGAGTGGGGACATAGCTGTGATAAATACAACCATGCAGTCTGTAGGCCTTTGCAACTAGTTTGAAGGGTGACTGTTAAAGACTTTGCAAAACAGGCAAGAGAAGCCTTATAATCCTTTAGGAAGGGCTTAATGGGGCATTCTGTTGGGAGTTTGGAAGCCAGGATGCCCAGAGAATTGCAAAGAGCAGAGGCATGGCTTATAAAGTTTCAGATAGGGATAAGGGATTTGCCATCAGACTAGAAGTCATTCATGCTGCATTCTGACCGTGTCCTGAGGACCTGAGTGAGGCTGAATTATAAGATAATGCACTCGCTTGGTGAAGAAAATTTCAAGATGGAAACTGTTCAGAATGTGTGGTGTTTTGCTGCTCACGGCTCTTATCCTAGACTACAGTGAAAGAGAGCAAGGGAAGGAGAAAGATGTGGAGAAATGTGTCATTTGGCAAGGAAAGGTGTACGTTTCAAGGTGCAGACAAATGGGTGAAGAGAAAGCAGCTGTAATTGTTAGAGAGATTAGCACCATTAAAAGGAAAGCTCAGCCTCAACCTCTGCATTAAAAAGACAGAAACGATGTCCTGAGACAAAACTCTGACCATGAAAGGCTTCATCTTGTGAAAAGGCAAAGTCACTTGATAGGAGCCCGAACGGAACACTCCTGAATAAATTCCCTATATCTGCCATGTTAATTGTTTCTACAGGGTCTGGCTCAAAGCTATACAGAGAACATTACAGCTATGCTGGAAGGGACCAGCCTACATCTCAAGATAGCACAGAATTTGCCAGTCTTGGCCACATGATGCTGTTTTCAATCATGAAAATTCAAGGTTGAGGAAGTCATAGATGCTCCTGAAACCCCTTGTAGTTGGGCAATGTGTGGAGGGGTCAGGTCCTTACAAGGAAGCCCTGAAATATTTTATTTATAGTATTTTGTTCATTTATTCATTGATTGATTGATTGATTGATTGATTGATTGATTGGCCTTTTTGAGACAGGCTCTCTCTGTAGCCCCAGCTGTCCTGAAACTCACTGTGTAGACCAGGCTGGCCTTGAACTCACAGAAATCCACCTGCCTGTGCCTCCCAAGTGCTGGGATTAAAGGCATGCGCCACCATGCCCGGCCTCATTTATTTAATTTTAAGTGCAGTTTTTTACTACTACAATCTCAAAAATTGAAACTCTGCAATTTTTGATGATTCGATATATTTATCAATTTTTAAAAGGTTTATTATTTTTAAAAATATTTTACTTATTTTTATTTTATGCGTATATGTCTATTACCTGCTTGTATATAAGTGCACCTGTGTCCTATAATGCCTGTGGAGGACAGAAGAGGCTGTCAGATCCCGTAGAACTGGAGTTATGGACAGTTTTTAGCTGCCATGTGGGTGCTGGGATTCGAACCCAGGTCTTCTGCAAGAACAGTCATCCCATCTCCATCTGATTGGATTTAGGCGTGTTCAATAAAATGGACATACCTGGCACCATTTTCAAGGCCAAGAACTGGGGCACCAGGGGAGAATATGCTACTAATATCCTATTAAATTGGGTGTAGTATTGAAATGACTCCTAATAACTCACTGTTTTACCCACTGTGAATCTCTCAGCCCTCATCTTGCAGTAAAAGGCAGGTAACACCGTTTGCACATATTAACTTATGGCATTGTGACAACAGGCACAAATCCTACTCAAGTTCCAGCCAGACAAAATCCTATGACAGCAAGCATGAAGTCCCACTCCAGCTGAGGAGCTACTAGCACTGATAGATACTAGGAGAGGAAGAGTCAGGTTTCTTTACAGGTGTGACCCCTGGTAGGTTGACCAAAATCCATGGTGGGTTCCACACCTAAGTGTATTAGGGCAATACGTATTGTACTTGATTGCAGTGTTTACTATACAAAGCCACATTATGGCCATGCCTCAATAAATAACAGCCTGATTCTTAGCATCCGTTTTAACCAAGAGCAAACTCAAATTGCAAAAAACCTGTTTCTTCAGAATTCTCTCAGAACTGTGTTCCCAAATCATGGCTTGTGAATTCTTTTATTGAAATCTTAAATGAAGTGATGAACTAAAAAGCAGAAAGATTTGTCTTATCAGATTATATCCCTTCTGACCCCTTTGGTCACAGAAGAGGGCACGCACGCAAATGCGCACCCCCCCACCCCCCAACCCCCCCACAAAACCACAAAATTTATCAACTTCTCTCTTTGCTTATAATGAGATGAGCAGGGCTACTTGCAGCTCTTCTGTGTATAGAAACACACATACATTCATGCATTATTTTAAGTTGAAGGCAAGGAAAGATTATGAGGAATTATGGCCATAATCCCAGGTCACAAGAAGAGCACGTGGTTTAGTGAGCTTGTCCAAACTGTAAACAAGCTATGATTAGCTTTCTGATTGCAAGTCACTTTCCAGAGCACGTCTTTACTATAAAAGTCATTCTTACACTCAGTGGGGAAAAACAACAATACATACGATGTTGGGTGGGTAGGGAAGTGAGAGTGGATCCGGGAGAAGTTGAGGGAGGGTCATTATAGTCAAAATACACTGAAGTCTACATAGAATTAATAAAAATATTTTAAAATAAGTACATCATTTTCAAGGAGAGAGAGAGAGAGAGAGAGAGAGAGAGAGAGAGAGAGAGAGAGAGAGAGAGAGAGAGAATAGAGATATAAGTCTATAATTCCAGCACTGGGAGGTGGAAGATCAAGAACTGAAGGTCATCCTCAACTACGCGGTTGATGGAGACCACCCTGGAATGTACAGCACCTTGTCTCAAAAACAAAACAATGGCCTTCCTTCCTTCACCTAACCAGAAAGGACCTGTCGTTGGTGAACTGGCTAGGTAAACCTAAGACTCCAAAAATCTCTGAAAACAAAAAAATTCTTTCAGAAGGAGAATGAAGACCAAAGTCATGTCACCTGAGAAATTGCTTTGAGTTTCAGAGAAGAGACCAGGCCAGATCTTAGTAAGTGAAAATTTAGGCTCCTTGACTAATTTTTTTTTCTATTCTGAGGCCTCCAGAAGAGTGGTTTGTTGGTTTTTAGACAATCATTTATTGATTTATTGTGTGTGTGTGTTTATGTAAATGTGTTAACACACATGAGTGCCAGGACAGCTGAGGGTTTCAATTCTTTCCTTCCATAATGTGGGTTCCAGGTGGTCAAACACACTAATAACCTTGGTGGCAAGAGCTGTAACTTTGCCGTCTCACTGGTGCCTTGATTTTTTAACCCTTTCCATGTCTTTTCTGAGGATGATGCCCAGAAACTGCCCCCAAGTTATCTGGAGTGATGCAATAAGATTTTTCTCCACTGATGACCCGTCTACCACATGAATAAGACTAGGATAGGACTCCACATGTCCTTTTTTCCAGAGTTGCCTGAATTACATTCAAAAGAGGCTTCTGCATCCCATCTCCCAACTGGGGATTCATGCAACTGCAAGTGTTTGGCTCTGCTCCCTTCTACTAGGTGTTACGGGTCATTTTCCCAGCACTTCTCAGACATGCTAGTAGAAACTGTGGATTTCTGAAGCTCTTCCTTTCTTTGGAATTCTCTGCTTTTTATGGTTCTGATTCTGCTCCATCACAGAATCAAGCTGAGACAGCTTCTAGCTGCCATCTTACAGGATGACAGTCCCAAGCTCTGGTAATTTCCCTATCCTATGACACGATGCAGACTGAAGAATCTTAGAGATATTGAACCAATCATCCCCCCATAGAGGAGTAGATGTAATGGCCAAGACATTGTAAAGACAATGAGTTTTTGGTGGAAACACAGGGGTTCCAGGAGATAAGATAAAAATCATACACAAATTCTTTAACCATTTATATAGGTTAAGATTTTAGAAGTCCAACTTTCTGAGATAGACTGACTTTCGACTTTCAAGAAGATGAATAATTTCACTCTGTATTTGCAACCACCAAATATGATGTTCAGTACAGGGAAAACCTCTCTGTTCTGTTGAGATAACACTTTCCACAAATGATGAACAATGACTTATGCTGTATGATATATAAAAATCAACCAAGGTACAACAAGTGTATAAATATGTCTGAGGATGATAGGGTCTTAAAAAATAAACTACGGCAAAACATTTAGGAATTTTCAAATTATTGCATACATATAAAACATTGGAAAGCACATGGAACAAAAAATTTTTTTAAATTATTTACACCAAAGATTCTTTTAATAATATCATAAGAGAGCTGGTGAGCTGTCTCAGGGGGTAAATGTATTTGCCACCAAGCCTGATGACCTGAGTTCTGTCTCTGGGACCCATATGTTAAAAGGAGAGGATATGTTCATACAAGTTGTCCTCAGACCTCGACATGTACACCATACACATAAACACATACACATGCACAAATACTCAAAAAATTTAAAAAGCAATTTAAATTTTTAAAATGAATATTAAAGATGTCCTAGTTTGTTTCTTCATTGCTGTGACAAAAAAACTCTGACCAATACCAACTTGGGGAGGAAAGGGTTTATTTCGCTTACATCTCCTGGGCCACAGTTCATCAGGAGCCCAAGGTATGAGCTCAGGGCAGGAACCTAGAGGCAGGAGCTGGAGCACAGGCCATGGAGGAATGCTGCTTACTGGCTTTCTCCTCTGGCCCCTACTCAGCCTGCTTTCATATGCAATACAGGCCCACCTGCTCAGGGATGGCACCACCCACAGTGGGCTGGGCCCTCCCACATCACTCAACAATCAAAAAGGTGACCCATGGACATGGCCACAGGCCAGTCCATTGAAGGAAATTCCCCAATTGGGGCTCCCTCAACTCAGGTGTGTCAAGTTGACACTAAAGCTGTCCAGCACACAGGACAAACTTCTTACATGTAGAAAATTATTATAAGTCATGTATCTTGCAAAACATCAGTACTTAGGAAATATAAATACATCCTGAAAATCAACAGCAAACTTTCAAAAATAGAAACAGTATAAGTTATGAAACTTTTGTAAACTTGTACAGACAATCCTGAAAGAGGCCCAAAGGCAATCAGCAAACGTAAAACATGTCAACATTATAAACTGCTAAGGAGATAACACACTAACGAGAATGCAAACCACATCACAGATATTAGTATGACCGGAAAAATGACAAGCGTTTGTAGATGGGAAGAGATGGAAACTTTGTGCCGCAATTGCCAATGGTTCAATTTCTATGTTGCTGCTAATAAAGAGGCTGCAGTTTCCCACTCCTACAGCATCAAGAATTAAAATCAAGAGCAGACAACACTGTGGATATTTGCACTTTCTTTTTCACACCATTAGCCTTTGTGATCACTGAAAGCTAGAAACAGCTCAAATGTGCTTCAGCAGAGGCACAAATGAATGGATAAAGAAACCATGCCATACTTCAGACAGCCAAATCACGTAAGAATTTTGGTACAGGCTCATGTCACTGAATAATCCAGGTACACTAGGAAGAGTACAGCAACTGGACAATTGCTTCATCGTGTGCACATCATAAAGTCTATGTGTATAAGACTGGGTGATGACGCCAGATACACACCCAGACTTATACACCCTATTGTTCCTGTTCCATAAGCTTATACAGTAACTAGGTTATTGAATCCTGAAGTTCACTAGTAATACAACAGTAGGTACTTCAGTTTTTTAGTACATTTGTAGTGTGAAAAGATTCAACAAAAGTTCACCAAACAAGCTTTAAGGAGAGATTTACTGGTTCACCAATATAAAGGGAACACATGATAGTCAGGGTGCTCAGAACTGCAGCTCTGCTGGGTAATTGAGAGAGGGAGGAATGCGATGGTGCTGACGTTTCCCTGCACCACTGTCACTACAGTCCTTGGAGTCTTGCATGATGCACTGCTGCTCTCGGAGTTTCTAGGCAACCCGGGATGTGACCTTGCATCCTTGCAGTGATGCCTTCAACTGATCTTCTCATGAAGGTCTTAGAAGATTAATTTCATATATCAATGTTCAATTCCTCCAGCAGCCACAGGTGAGTCACAGGTGAAGTATTTTATCAACAGCTGCTGTCACTGTGCAGTTCTCATGTGTTCACTTGCTCTCCTTCCCCACATCTTCAGAGTCTTATTTTTTCTGGGTGGGGACAGTTTTGTCTGATCTTCAGTCATGAAGTTCCATTAAGACATATGTCCATGCTCCCTAATTTTACAGAAATGTTCCTTTACATTTTATCAGAAAGACTAGAATTCAGAGAACGTCCAGTCTATTTCAACACCATGTTCCAAAACTGATCATTTTTTGGAATTGGGCCCTAGCTATTGAGTAAGTTTACTAAAGTTGGCTCTAGTGTGTGGAGCCAAGAACGGGGCAGTGTTCTCTGTTACCTCACAGACAGGACTACCTGGTGTCTTGTACCCTCCACACTAGAGAAGGAAGTTCACAGTAAGAAAAAGTAGAAGTCAGAAAAGAGGGCAGAGGAAAACGGGATCTTGACAGCACCTAATGCTTTCCTACTCCCCTTGCTCAACCAGAAAGAAAACTCCAATGTGTCAACAATAACAAAGATGAAAAAGGAAAACCATCTATGTCTCTGGGTAGTCATGCATGATCCTTAGTCTGAATTCCATGGCTGTAGTTATCTATGAATTTCATCTGTGCTTGTGCAGCAGGCAAGGAGGAAAAGGACGTCACACACTGAGCTCTCCTTTCACCCTGGTTGTCCTGGGGACCTGGTTCCTCTTAACTCATCTGCTGTTATGTCATGTCAATAATATGTCACTTTATGGTGGGCCCAGAGTGGAGTAAAAAAGATGCTGGAGCAGATGCCGCCTCTGTAACATGCTCCACTGAGTCATAGAAACTCTGCCTCCTGCACAGGCTCAGAGAACCTGCTGTGCTGCTCCCCAGACAAGCCACACAGGAGGGCAGCTGGGCCACACCAAGCAGGGGAGTTTTTGTTAAGGGCTGTACCACTGTGGGAGGATAATGTGTCCTTTGAAGACAGAAATATATTCCAGAGTCCTCAGGCTCTACTCTGCTGATTTTGAGTGTGAAATCTGTCCCTGACCCACTGCCACTGAACCTGTCTGGGACCCCATAGATCAGGAACCGTGGAGACTGGCCTGGTTTCTGTTGGTACCAATACAAGTAGGTGTTTCCATCACTATGTAAGAGGCTCTGACTAGACCTGCAGGAGATGGAGGCCGACTCTCCAGGAGCAACAGACAAGGAGAGTGGAGTCTGTGTCATCACAACGTCTCCACGGGATCCTAAAATGATGAGAGAGAAGTGCCAGGTTATGAACAAATGTAAAGAGACCTTTCAATGGTTTTTCTATATTTACTTTTTTCTGATCATATTCTGCTCCTGGCCAAAACAAACCAGTCTTTATTTTAAGAAGTTACTGGCAAAGCATAACAAGGCCTCTGGAATTGTGCTACATGATCCCTGCCCTTCACTGTCAGAGTCTTCATTAGAATACAGCTTCTTGCTCCTTCTAGAACAGCCCTCATTCTCACAGACTTAAATTTTCCAGGCCCACCCTAAAGGGCAAGGTCTGCGCGCCTCACAGACACACAGGAAGTATGGGCAGCAGTGGACCAGAGCACATCTTCCCACCCGGCTTCCTCCTCAGCTCCCTCTGTCTTTACCAGGGATCCAGAGCATTAGCAGCCAGAAGAGCTGAGCAGGGAGCCTCATTCTGAGTTGAACTGAGGAGTCTTGGTCATCAACACAATAATACAACTGAGCTTTTATCTCAGATTTGCAAGGATAAACCTCCTTGGACAGTGATATGCAAATTTCCTGGTGGGTGTAATGGGGTGTAAAAGAGCCATGTAAGTGTAAGGCCTGTTCTTGTGAACACAGGGACAAGAGTGTTTTCTGTGTTTGGAGGAACAACAGAGCAGTCCCTGTGACCTGCAGTAGTGGGCAGAATCTCTCCAGTGTGAACATCTTAGTCTATGGATAAGATACTGAGATTAATCATGGAGACAGGACTAGCCATGCAGTCAGCTTCCTTCACCTCTAGAGAAGGACCAAGTGCCTCCTGAGCTGTGGTGTTTCAGTGCTTTATCCAATAGCAGCACAATGTCGAAGTAACGGAATTGAGGTCTCATTAGTTTTGTTACTGTTTAGGACTGTTCAGCCAGCGTTAGAAGCGGTCCTTCCCTGGAACTAAATAAATAAAATTCCATCAGAGCACTGAACTATGAAGAGATCAACAAGAAAAAATCATTTCTCTTTCAGGCAGACAGCCCACATCCATTTTTAAAATATTTACTTATTTATGATTTATTTCTTTAGTGTATGTGTGTGTGTGTGTCTGTGTGTGTGTGTGCATGCATGCATGCGCTATGGTTTTGTGCTTCTAAGTGCTGGACGTAAGAGAAAAACACACAGGTTTTTCTTTCCACCCTGTGGCTCCTAAGAAATGAACCCAGGTCATCAAGCTAGGAGGCAGGTGTCATTAGATGTGGAGCCTTTTTAAAGGTAAGAGGAAAAGAACAGAGAGCTGTATGCTTCTGAGTCCGAGATGCACTGAGATTCAGTACTATAGGAGATGCAATAAACATCCTGACATCTTTCCTGCTGCATCTATGAACACAAAAAGTACAGCGATACCAACAACTCCTATGGGGTTATGTTTGGGACCATTGGTGACACTGTGTCTGGTGGGCGTCCTCCTCACAGGAGTGTATGTAAGATCTTTTCGATCCTCATAAATGACTATCGGCACACAGTCTCAAATCCTGTCTTCTCTGGATGTGTTGTAACCTACTTGCTACAGACCATTTCTTCACTTTGTACTTAGTTTGGTTAATCCAATCTTAAACACAGTTGCCATGGAACCCACTATTCAGGAACAAGGATCACCTCTAATACACCTTATTCACCTGGTTAAGATCAGTCCTGTCTTGTTCTGTTACCATAATGTCCTTTTCCTCCAAACGTATTATGTCCTGTCATGTAACTGATACGCTCATGGCTAATTTAGAAATGATAATTGATTTTTGTGTTCGACAGAAACTATTACACATTCCCTCACACTAAGATCCTAAAGATTTTCCTATCAAAACACTAAGCCTAATTTGCAAGCTCCAAATCAAGCCTTTCATTGCAGAACCCCACGTAATACAAAAATTCTAACCTCAAACCTGAGTTTTCAGAAATGTGACTAGTACGCAAAATCAAACTCTCTTTAACCCGTCCTTGTATTGACTTATGTCCAAAACAGAGCATATCATGTAATTAGTTTCAAGATATTGGACATTAAAAGTAAAGGATAGAAGTCTCAGTTTGAAAAATAAAAAGCAAGGATGAGATTCATCTCTTTTGCACCCCAAGGAGAGTTTCTGCAGCCTGGTACATAAACAAGAAATCCAGAGGAGTCCTGAGGCCCACTGAGGTGAGGAAGAAGAGAAACCAATCCAGAAGAATGAGGCCAGAGAAACCGCGTGGAGAGACCTGGACGGAGACAGCCCAGCATGTGGACAGAGACTCCAGTGCTCAGGAGAGGACTGTTCACCGCAGGGACATAGACAGCTACCCAAGCTGAAGAAGGGAAGGTGGAAAGATTAGAAGACAATCCCTCAGTCTGTTCTTTGCACAATGTAGGAGTGCAGATTGGGAGACACTGGTGGCTACATGGTGCCTGTCTGACTTTAGTTTTTATAATGTAGAAAGTTTTCATGCTGGTCTTTTCTGGCGCAGTCTTAGGGCAAAGCCTCTAGAAACAGTTCCCGAATGGCACTGCTGATGTAGGCTGTGGAAAAAGCTGTTGTGTCAGTTCCTGTACTCAGCTGCCCCCAGAAGAGCAGAGAGCCCAGGGCTTCCGTGTGCTGTTCATATCTCCATTTCAGTCTCTTAAGGATTGAGAAGCTTCATCAGTGCAGAGGATGTGTCTACCCCCTTCACCTGGTGGCTTTCCTTCTCAATGTGCATATTGCCATTCTTGAATTCCCACTTCTAAATAGTCATTTGTTATCACCTAATGCATTAGAAGCATTGTTCTTTATGAGTTATAGCTCACTGGTTCCAAAATTATGAGAAAACCACATTTCTTCCTTCTAACAGCCACTTTCCCTCTTGCATCACAAATTTAGTGCAAGTGCGGTAGAGAGATAGCTCAGTGATTAAGAGCACTGGCTGCTCTTGTGGAGAATCTGAGTTCAATTCGCAGCATCTACATGGAGGCTAACAACCACCATAACCCCATTTCCAGGGGATCTGACACCCTCTTCTGACATCCCCAGGCATGGCACAGCATGGGTGCCCTTATATAAATTCAGGCAATACACTCACACACATAAAATAAAAACAATTTGAAAAACAAATTTAATGCAATGCGTGAACTTTAAAGGTGAAAAATTTTGTTCCGACTTTATAAGACTTTGAAGTGAAAGGTGAATATAAAAGATTATTTAAACTCTGCCCCTATTGTTCATGTGGT
>NW_008359764.1:8618-10490 GCF_000622305.1 Nannospalax galili | reverse complement strand
TATTACAGATGGTTTTTACCTATCATGTGTGTTCTGGAAATCTAATCTGGGTCCTCTGCGATGGCAGCCAGTGCTGTTAACCACTATTCTATCTCTCCAGCCCTGATACTGTGTATAATCTGAATTGTCAAATTCATTCAGCTGAGAAACACTTGGGTTATGAGTAAAGAAATATAAGGGTATTTCTAGAAACAATTAAATAATGACAGCTCTGACCTATGAATGAATTAACACTTTGATGGATTCATGATTTGGTAAAATTGACAGTAGAAGAAAAGTGACAGGCATGGGCCTGGTTGTAGGAATGGAGCAGGGCATATCTTTCCAGGTTATTTCCTGTCCTGACTCCTTCCTGTATTTCTTTCTTCTGCTTCTCAGCCATCAGGGGATGACCTCCTCCACTGGTTTCTGATGCCATGATGATCTGTCCAAGTATGTGAGCTCAAGAAACCATGAACTGAAACTTTTGAAAACTTGAGCTAAAAACGCCCTACCTCTTTATGTTGTTTGATCAGAAGCTGTTGTCACAGTGCTCAGAGGAAAGTGAAACATTTACTGTGAACACAATGATTTTCTTATTTCTGTCTTTTGTGTGCAATATCTCATCGCTGATAATTCTAAATAATGTTATGTATTGCTATACTGTTAAATTTACCATTAACTATTCCTATTAGACGATTCCATAAATGAACTAAAATGCATTCCATTTATCTATGTTTTTCCTTTTATTCCTTCAATACAAAGTATTTCTATTCATGGAACCCATGTTCATGCTACACTGGTTTGTCTGATATGAACAGGCTCAGCTGTGTGGTTCCACAGTGGTAATTTCAGCTTGTCTCGGGTGTGGATTTGATTCACCGAAACAAGGAACAAAAATTTTTGAGCCTACATTGAGCAATAAAATCAACCCACACTCAAAGTACCAAAAACCACCATTGCAACACAGACCCAAGAACTTTATTTTAATTTTGATTTGATAATTTCTAAAGTTAAGTTTTAAAAAATCATTATTCCATTTTTCTTTCCATCAAAATTACACTGACTTTTCAATGCAAACTATGAAAGCCGGAAGAGCCTGGACCAGAGTATTCCCAGTTATAAACAACCATGGATGCCAACCCTGAATACTTTATCAAGCAAAACTATCAAGGTTGAAGGGGAAAAGAAAAATTTTCATGACATAAATAGACTAAAAGAATTCATGTCTTTGAAACCATCCCTACAGAGAACACTCAAAGCAATACAAAAGACCAAAGAAAGGAATGAGTATGGCCAAGAGACTACAGAAAGAAAGCAAAGAAAGGTATAACAACGGAAACACAAAATAGGGCCACAAACACAAATTACAATGACAGTATAAAATACACACCTTTCAATAATAACGCTAAATATCAATGGCCTCAACTCCCCTGTCAAAAGACACAGACTAGTGCAATGAATCAAAAAAGAAAACCCATCCCTCCCTCATACCACCTTTGCATTTCTGGGTGGCACAGCCACCAGCATCCTGAGGCCAGCTTCTTTCCTGGGTAAGTTCAGCTGCACCCACTGCATCTTGACTCCCCAAGCCTCCTTCCCCCTCCCAGCTCCCCCACCCTGTCTCTCCTCCTAGCATGGGCACTGGCTCATTTCTTCTCTTGGCCCCCCAGACCTCAACAAAAGAAGGCTTGAGTCTCACACAGGAATCTGAAACCACAAAAGAAATCCACATGATGTCAAAGTCACAAAGAAAAAATAACATGAAAAACCAAAAGAATATATCCACACCAACTACCAGTAGTCCTATAGAGGAGAACAATGAGAACCCCCTAGAGATAACACAGGACATGGAAATCAAAAGAACAATTATAAACACAGTAAAAGAATTCA
>NW_008359764.1:8026-8582 GCF_000622305.1 Nannospalax galili | reverse complement strand
CTGAAAGAAGATAGGGATAAACTTCTGAATGAATTCAGAAAAGAGTTAGAAATATTGAAGATTACTCAGACTGAAATGAAGAAGGAAATGAAACATTCAGTAAGACAATTGCAAATAACAGGAAAAAGCCTCACCAATAGGATGAATGAAATGGAAAACAGTCGAGACTGGAAGATAAAGTAGATGAATTAGACCACTCAAGCAAAGAGTATGGAAAATTTAAGAAAACACAAGATTGGAATATGCAGGAATTGTGTGATACCATAAAAACACCAAACAGGTATCATAGAAATACAAGAAGGAGAAGAATCTCAAAATAATGATATGGACCATATCTTCAGCAGGATTGTAGAGGAAAATTTCCCAAAATTAAAGAAAGACTTGCCCATACACATACAAGAAGCATATAGAATACAAATAGGATGAGAAAAGAAACTATTCACAGCACATCATAGTAAAAACACTAAATGCACAGAATAAAGAGAAAGTACAGAAAGCTGCAAAAGAAGAACAAGTCACATATAAAGGAAAACCCATTAGGATTACGGTTGACTTT
>NW_008359764.1:5620-6238 GCF_000622305.1 Nannospalax galili | reverse complement strand
AGAATGAAGTAAGTAATTTAAATATACCCATTAAAACCACTGATAAAGAAGCAGTAATACAAAATCTCCCAACTAAAAAAAGCCCAGGACCAGATGGATTTAAAGCAGAATTTTACCAGACATTTAAAGAAGATCTACATCCAATACTACTGAATTTATTCAAAAATATAGAAATAGAGGGAGAACTTCAAATTCCTTCTATGAAGCCAGCCTCACTCTAATACCAAAGCCAGGTAAAGACACAACTGAAAAAGAAAACTATAGACCCATGTCCTTAATGAACACAGATGCAATAATTTTCAACAAAATACTTGAAAATTGCATACAGACAAACATCAAAAAGATCATCCACCATGATGAAGTTGCCTTTTTTCCAGAGACGCAGTGATGGTTCAGTATACATGTTGATAAACTTCATACATCATATAAATGGGCTCAAAGACAAGAACCACAGCATCATCTCAATAGATGTTGACAAAATTCAACATGCATTTATATTCAAAGTCCTAGAGGGAATTGGACTGTAGGGAACATACCTCAACATAATTAAAGCCATATACAACAAATCCCCAGCCAACATCATTCTAAATGGAGAAAAGCTGGAAGCATTCCCAATAA
>NW_008359764.1:1800-4255 GCF_000622305.1 Nannospalax galili | reverse complement strand
ACACAAATCTGGTATATTTACACAATGGAGTTCTATTCAGCAGTAAAGAAAGATGAAATAATGAAATTTGTAGGTAAATGGATGGATCTAGAAACTGTTATACTAAGTGAAGTAACACAGAAAAAACAGACGTATGTTCTCCCTCATATGTGGATCCTAGCACCAAATCCTGATAAGTGAGTATATATCCAGACATAACTACAGGAACCAGGATAATGAAAAGAAGTCAGGGAGGCAAAGGAAAAGAAATAATGTGAAAAAGAAGAACAGTAGGAAACTGATGTTAATAAGGGAGACTTGGATAAAAACGGGGATACTTTAAAGGAGGGGAGAGGGAAGGTGATACAAGCAGGGAACCTAGGGAATAATGGGAAAGAAGGGGCTCACGAGGTGGGACCATAGGAGAAAGGTCCAGGATAATGAAAAGAAGTCAGGGAGGCAAAGGAAAAGAAATAATGTGAAAAAGAAGAACAGTAGGAAACTGATGTTAATAAGGGAGACTTGGATAAAAACGGGGATACTTTAAAGGAGGGGAGAGGGAAGGTGATACAAGCAGGGAACCTAGGGAATAATGGGAAAGAAGGGGCTCAAGAGGTGGGACCATAGGAGAAAGGTATTATTAAGGGATATATGGGAAACATAGGGATACTTTACGTGGGGAAACCATGGTGGAAGGGTTCGACAATGCAAGAGATAAATAATACCAGGTTGTTTTTTTAAAAAAAATAAAACATATTAATCAAACAAACTACTGAAAAATTATACATACAACTAGCTCAAGGAATATTACATACTTCTAGACAAGGTCTATCTGAGAATGTTTGGTCTCTGTCCAAGCTTTAGCTACATGGCACATGGTAATTAAAAGTACTAGACTGGTGGAACTAAACTTCTTGGAGGTTTAACAGCCGTACCTTGAGTCCTATACTAATTTGGTCAGAGGGACATAAAGGACAGTTTTGGCTCCTTGCCTTCCTCATTCGACTAAGTTCCAGGGGACTATTGAGCATCTCTCAAAATGACCTGTAACTGTGGTGATTCACATGCCCTCTTGATCAAGGAGGCTGCAGAGACCCCACCATTTGGACTTGAACCAGTGTCCAATGTAGAAAGAGGGTCAACACAGATGAAACATTTCCTCCATGCTTCCAAGTGAAGGCAGACATGGTTGAGCAGGACCTTTGATTTATCTTCACATAGATGGAACTGGTAAAATAAAGGAGCCAGGAGCTCCTCCCCAGCCTATGTGACCCCTAAGGATCAGATACTCAAATGGCCTTAAGAGTAAAAATAAATTGGTTTATCTGGGCCAACTCTATGCTCTTAAAAACCCAAAAGGAAAGTATAACCAAAGATTAAAGGGGTCAATATAATTTTTTAAATGTCCATGTGTACAGCTAAAGGCTTCATAGCAAGAAACAATGCCAGATAGGAGATACCTTCCTTTGAGTTGTTGGCCAGGGTAGCCCAAGAGACTCCCAGACAATAACCCAGCATAGAACCGGGAAAATGAACAGCAGACCCCAATCTTATCTGAAGGAATATTTCGAACTGATTACAGCTAGATGAGGAAGAGCTGATCTACCTTAAACAAGGAACTCTAGATAGGATAACTAGATTCAGGGGATGAAAAGCACTGGGAAATGACTGGGGGCACCGACAACACAGTGACCATTAACAGGGATGACAGACTATATGGGCTCCAGTAGGGAGGGGTGGAGGCTATCGGAGAGTGCCAGTTGGGAAATAGGTATATAGATGAACAAGATTGTTTGGGATGTTGTATATGATATACACACAAAAAAACTCAACAAATAAAAAAGTGAGTTATATTTGAGGAAGAAGCATAAAAATTTGCCTCAGATTAATTAGTAGAGGTGATAAACATTACCATTGAAATCTACCTGATAACTTTATATCCATACTCAGGTGCCAAGGGTTTGGTTGTAATCAACTGTGACTAGTAACCATCAGATACATAGAGATTAGAGACACGTGCAAACATCTAAGCGTTACTAGCATTAAAATTGTGTTTTTCCGAAGGAAACAGTATATTTTAAAATGAAATGGAGATCTTTTTTAAAGGATAAAATCTCATTCAATTTTATGTCTTGCAGGGTTTATACTGAGTTCAATATTGTACAACTCTGTTAATTCAGCTGATAACCTCCAAGTTTACAGCCACTTTTGAGAGAGACGTATCTTTGCTCTGGAAATTGTTATTGAATATGTCAAAGCTGTGATGAAATGCTTCTTCTAATCATGTGGTTATTAAACAAATACTTTTAAAAGACATGAAACTAAAAATAAGAAAGCAAGAGACAGATAATAATGGAGAACAGGAAGCCAAAGAGGAGGAAGGGGAGCAGAGGTGGGGAGTGAAGAGGGTGTGGAAATGGGATCACACACGTGTGTGACACTCGGAATTAATAATAATAATTTTGTATCTTTTATT
>NW_008359764.1:0-712 GCF_000622305.1 Nannospalax galili | reverse complement strand
TGCTGGCTGCTGTGAAAAGAAGCTTCTCTCCCCAAGGAGTGAAAGCAGCGCAGGTTTATGAGTATGAGAAAAAATATTCAGAAGACACATTGACATGACCATTTATCAAAATGACAATAGCAGTTTCTACAATAGGGCCTGTGACATCCCCAGCTATGGACTTGTTAGCAAGATTACAGTAGCAGGCATAAAATCTCTCCTATGGAACAGGCCTAAATCTCTCTAGAAAGAACTTAGCTACCCCGTAACAGTGCTGTCAGTGCTATTCCAGTGTGAACATCTTGCTTTGAAGGACAGTACTGCACCATTAAGCATCCAGTGCTGAGTAAGACCATCGATGCCTTTTCCCTCCCAACAGCCTGTATAGCACCTTCCAGCACTATGAGAGCTAGCCACCAGGGAGAAGTTTCCTGGTTGGTTTGAGAGCAGTTTCTCTGTCCTGAAACCAAAGCATGTGGGGTTTCCAGCAGTAGGTGTTACCATGTAGCTGTAGTGGAAAATCAAGCTGGGGTTGTTTTTGAGACCTCTGGAGCCTCCCAGACCAATAACTTGAAGTGAGGTATCCCATGCCCTGGAGATGTTTTTCATTTCATAACCCATGTCTTCTGAGAGCAACATTGTCCAGCCATGAAGTGTAATTCCATCCAAAACTTTTTTTACGGTATTTTGGAATTAACTTACTAACTAGTGGCTTTCCATAAAGGTTTCTGAT